>NC_091129.1:8685868-9017535 GCF_040183065.1 Periplaneta americana | reverse complement strand
TCCAAAACAAATACAAACTATTTTACAAAAACTGAAACATAACTGTATTTCTAATTTAAACAATTACAGTAAAAACCTTATAAAATGATATAAAACGAATAATTCCACAACAGTTAATAAGTAATGCCATAATCTGAACCTATTTGTTTTGAAAGGGCATCGGTCACTAATTTGCATCCTTTCAAAATAAAATTAAGAAACTAAGGAAAAATAGATTCTTAACAAAATATCAAGCACATTACCAAGAGACACAAAAGCAATAATTAGGCTATTTTTTAAACTTCTTATTGTAGTTCTTTGTTGTTTTTGTCAATTTACGTCAATTGACTCATGCCCTTAAAAGAAAGGATTCGTTTATTCTTCTTCGTCACGTAAATCAGCAAGTTTTTCAAAATTGGGAGTTATGTCAGACATTGCAATTGTGAGCTGATAGAATAAATTTTCGTCTGAAATGCGTGATCTTGATTTGGATTTTACAATGGCCAACTGAGAAAAAAACTGTTCACAAATAAAGGTTGAGCCAAACATAGAAGCAATTTTCATAACAAAACTCCGAAGATGTGAATATTTTACTTTGCAAAGTTGTTTAAGCTTATATACATCTAAACCAGCCATATTTGTGCTCTTGCACTTGGGGTTTCGCGGCCAGACGCGCTAACCGTTACTCCACACGTGTGGACTACTATTATTATAAAAAATAAAATAAAAAATTTGTTCCATTAAAACGAGTCTTTTCATAATGTCGCTCAACGTGCTAGTAAAAGTTTGTAGCATAATAAGCAGCTAACGCTTTCCCCTTCTTCGCAACAAAAGAATTCATTTTCCCATTCTTTGTGGAAATAATATTTTTGGACTTTTTTACATCAGGAGCTTCCTCAGAGACCGACAATTTTTTTAGTGAAATCCACCGCTGATCTCCAGTACTTCAACCGGTCGGACAGGTACCCCAGCTAGGGGTGTGGAGGGAGGGAGATCACGTCCTTGCGTTCGACTCCGTTCGACATGTACTACTGATGCCCAAGTCTGGTCTAGATGAAATATATATAGACGAGATTTACAATATAGTCTACTAGTACAACACAAAGTTTTAGTATCAATTTCATGAAGTGTTATTTAATGTCATGAATTCACCTACAGAATAGAAGGCGTGAGAAATTAGGTACTTCTTTAATTTGGCCCTAAATAATTTTATGTTTTGAGTTTCATTTTTTATATCGATAGGGAGGCTATTAAAAATTTTTACTGTCATATAACGCACTCCTTTTTGATAGCACGATAGACTTGCCGATGGAGTATGAAAGTCATTTTTTTGACGTGTATTTATGCTATGAACTGTTGAATTAGTTACAAAGTTTTCACGATTACATACGAGGAAGACTATTAATAAAAAGATATACGGACAAGCTATGGGCATTATTGACAAGCCATGGGCAGTGCAGTGAAAGACCTGTCCTTGGGCAGAGCACTAAATGAATGAATAAGAACTCGCTCAACTCTTAAAAGAAATTCTCTGCATATAAAGTGTTCAAAAATATGTTTAACATTGAAAGAAATTGTTGCATGTCATTTCAATGCAAACTTATGAAATATGCGATATGTCTTTGCTAAAAAAAATGTTGCATATCAAATTATTGCAAAGTTACGACTATGGCGAATTAATTCAATCCAACATGGACAATAATGATTACAATCGATATATTCTTAACAATTTGGCTTAAATAGTTGCAATGAATTTTTGTGAATTGTTCTATTTGGAGTACCCGTATGTCTAGACCACTGCGGTCTGGAGGATGACCACGATGACTTAGGAAGACCAGGAAGGTCAAGAATTCACATATGTGAGGTAATGAGCATAAGGTAAGAAAATGAAAACGTTATTGTGAGTGGTTCAAGGGTCAAAAGGAGGACAGCATAACCCAAGTTTTACAAGATACTATATCACAACGACTTTCACTACTGTGATCAGTACTGTGAATAATTTCACGTATGCTTACATGTTCTTATCATTTCTTCATACACTATTCTATAGTCAATTTCATTAATGTTATATATCTATACTAATAATAAATCTGTAGCCGAAATTTTTCTGGTAATTTTCGATTTTCCAAAAATAATTGGTCCTAACATATATAATTAACCACCCTGAAACCGAAAATCGCTTTTTTGAAATGTTTGTATGTCTGTCTGTCTGTCTGTCTGTATGTTTGTTACCTTTTCACGCGATAATGGCTGAACCGATTTCGATGAAAATTGGAATATAAATTAAGTTCGTTGTAACTTACATTATAGGCTATATGGCATTCAAAATACATTATTTAAAAGGGGGGTTATAAGGGGGCCTGAATTAAATAAATCGAAATAACTCGCTTATTATTGATTTTTGTGAAATATGTTACATAACAAAAGTTTCTTCAAAAATGATTTCTGATAAGTTTTATTCTCTGAAAAATTTTGATAGGACTGATATTTAATGAGATAAATGAGTTTTAAAATTAAAATAACTGCCATCTAAGGCGGTGTATTGAAATAAAAAACAAATGACTTCGTCTATAAGGGGCCTTGGACACAACAATCGAAAGCTATGAAACATAGCCTACAGACAGTGTTTCTGTGCTTGTATGAAGTAATATATCGGAAGCTAAATTAACCGATTTGTATAATTAATTATTATTTCATCATTGGAAAGTGTAGTTTCTCTGGATGGACATAATGCTATAATGTTATTACAGTAACTTGTGAGTGAATTGAGGACAGGTAAGATTAAAATAGCTTCTTATGCACAGAAAACTTGATAGGTTATTCTGTATATTCATTTCCTGTATTTCTTATAATAATGTTTATGAACATATTTAGTTTTATCTCAGAGAATTAACGAACAACGAGAGTGTATTGATTTAGTATGCAGTAATAGTACGTTAGCTTAGCAATCCATTATTTTATAATTCAAATTTTAACTATGCTCAATTGAATCGTGTTAAAATACATAAAATACATATGCAATAAATGCAATGCAAAAAAATTGGGTAATGAGCCAAGCAGATTATGTTGCGCTGTTATAAAAGTTGTTCCTCCTGAGATTCAAGAGCTCCCACAACAAATTAAAAACTTTCTAATTCGAGTACATCCGTTATCAACACACTTTTTACATAATATAATATAATATAATATAATATAATATAATATAATATAATATAATATAATATAATGTAATATAATATAATATAATATAACATAATATAAATATAATAATAAATCTGTAGCCAAAATTTTTCTGTTAATTTTCGCTTTTCCAAAAATAATTAGTAATAACAATTAAGAAACATGTTAAAGGAATTGTTATTGAACCAAATGAGTGTCTCTGGATCAAAATGATCGCATTTTAATATTTTAAATACAATTTAAATTAAGTACGTAACATATTAAACGATTTATCCTTCTATCAAACACGAATGTTCCCTGGATCAAACGTCCTATTTTAATTATGTAATTACTTTATATTTATTTCTAACGGGTGCAGCGGAGCGCACGGGTACGGCTAGTCTGATAATAAGGATATTGTGACAGTACGGTACGCAGCTAGATGAGATTTATTGTCTGATATGTCTAGCACATAGCACTGTCTGCATTAGCTGTTATAGCTCCGGATTGAAAAAAAAATGAAAAAATCATATCTCGAAAACTAGGCTTTCTCCGGACGTAGAAATTTATAGGAAGGTTTCTTATTTCAAATGGAACTATGAGAGAACAATCGTTGTAAAAATCTATTATCACTTGATGAACCTTCCTAGTAAGTCGCGTGAAAAGCGCTATAGTATGATATATACTCGTAATTCACTTAAATGTTTCGAAAGTAATGAAAGTAATGCACAGTATATAAAGTAGAAGCGTTATATATATTTTATAAAGTTCTCTAGAAAATAACACCTTCCATTTATATACAAGATTTGACTCGAAATCTGCACGATCGATCACAAGTCAAGCACGATACAGCCGGAGCCAGAAAGTATTTAAGACAACGAAGTGACACTGTCACTAAACGGAGCCTGGGGACAGTGTATGCGGGCTGGATGATACACAGTACGCGTGCATTCCTTTCAGTCTCCCTCGGCTAAGAGAAGGAGATTGAAATTCAGGTCATACATAGTCAATGCACTTTCACTAACTGTCCATAACAGATACCGTCCGGAGAAGAGTAAGTAAGAGTGGGAAATCCAGATGCCACTCGGCACCTTCTTAATTGTCATTCGGTAAGCCAATACAACTCTTTGGACAGGGAAGTCGAACAATGCGTTAGAGGATGACGACATCTCTTCCAGGTATCACGTTAATGTGACAAGTATGTAGATTTGAGAGAAATAAACTAAAAAGGGGTAATTTGTATAATGGGAAAATATGGACAGGGTATGCTAAGGTTTTAGCAATATTAAGACAAAACGCGCGATGCCATGTTGAAAAGTGATAGGTGGTGAAAAGAAAGGTGGTGTTTCTGAACCCTCTCTCTACAAATCAGATCCTTCACGCTGAACTGGAAATCTACAGATTTGTTTTCTGTTCGAAGGTGATAGCAAAATCCCTATCCATTGGCAGCTTATAATATTACTCCATGTATTTAGGCTTTTATAAAATCTGTAGTACACTTCTTTTAATCTGTAAGCATTTCATGGATGGCTTAGGAGTAGCCCGAGTTGTGACGCATACTACTACTATCACTACCACTAACCAACTAATTATCTACTACTACTACTACTACTACTACTACTACTACTAACTACCAACTACTTACCTACTACTACCACTAACCAACTACTTACCCACTACTACTACTAACTACCAACTACTTACCTACTACTACTACCACTACCACTAACCAACTACTTACCTACTACTACTACTACTACTACTACTACTAACTACCAACTACTTACCTACTACTACTACTAACTACCAACTACTTACCTACTACTACTACTACTACTACTACTACTACTACTACTACTACCACTACCACTAACTACCAACTACTTACCTACTACCACCACTAACTACCAACTACTTACCTACTACTACCACTAACTACCAACTACTTACCTACTACTACCACTAACTACCAACTACTTACCTACTACTACCACTAACTACCAACTACTTACCTACTACTACCACTAACTACCAACTACTTACCTACTACTACCACTAACTACCAACTACTTACCTACTACTACCACTAACTACCAACTACTTACCTACTACTACTACCACTAACCAACTACTTACCTACTACTACTAACTACCAACTACTTACCTACTACTACTAACTACCAACTACTTACCTACTACTACTACTAACTACCAACTACTTTACTACTAACTACCAACTACTTACCTACTACTACTACTACTACCACTACCACTAACTACCAACTACTTACCTACTACTACCACTACCACTAACCAACTACTTACCTACTACTACTACTACTAACTACCAACTACTTACCTACTACTACAGTCGACCTGGTTGGCGAGTTGGTATAGCGCTGGCCCTCTATGCCCAAGGTTGCGGGTTCGATCCCGGGCCAGGTCGATGGCATTTAAGTGTGCTTAAATGCGACAGGCTCATGTCACTAGATTTACTGGCATGTAAAAGAACTCCTGCGGGACAAAATTCCGGCACATCCGGCGACGCTGATATAACCTCTGCAGTTGCGAGCGTCGTTAAAAAAACATAACATAACCTACTACTACTACTACTACTAACTACCAACTACTTACCTACTACTACTACTTATCTACTACTACTACCACTACCACTAACCAACTACTTACCTACTACTACTACTACTACTACTATCAACTACTTACCTACTATTACTACTACTACTACTAACTATCAACTACTTACCTACTACTATTACTACTACTACTACTATCAACTACTTACCTACTACTACTACTACTACTACTACTACTACTACTAATACTAACTATCAACTACTTACCTACTACTACTACTACTACTATTACTATCAACTACTTACCTACTACTACTACTACTACTACTACTACTACTATTACTGACTATCAACTACTTACCTACTACTACTACTACTACTACTACTACTACTACTACTACTACTACTGACTATCAACTACTTACCTAATACTACTACTACTATCAACTAACTACCAACTACTTACCTAATACTACTACTACTAACTACCAACTACTTACCTACTACTACTACTAACCTACTACTACTACCACTACCACTTACCAACTACTTACCTACTACTACTTACCAACTATTACTACTACTTGTACCTACTACTACTACTACTACTACTACTACTACTACTTACCTACAACTACTACTAACCAACTACTACTACTACTTACCAACTACTTACCAACTACTTACCTACTACTACTACTACTACTACTACTACTACTACTACTACTACTACTACTACTACTACTACTACCACCACCACTTCTACTATGATCAAATTCTGGTTTTTAGTTAGTTATTTAACGACGCTGTATCAACTACTAGGTTATTTAGAGTCGTTGAGATTGGTGATAGCGAGATGGTATTTGGCGAGATGAGGCTGAGGATTCGCCATAGATTACCTGACATTCACCTTACGGTTGGGGAAAACCTCAGAAAAAAACCCAACCAGGTAATCAGCCCAAGCGGGGGATCGAACCCATGCCCGAGTACAACTTCTGATCGGCAGGCAAGCGCCTTAACCGACTGAGCCACGCCGATGGGTTTCTGTTTTGTCAACGAGCGGGGAAAATTGAATAGTCTTTCACGGGATAATTTCAATAATACATTTAAAATATCATTAGTAATTTATAATCAGTTATTTATTACTCAGTCTATTATTTTCAAGACAGAATGAAAGGAAAAAAAAAAGATCTTAGACAAAAAAGAAGTAACGATCCAGAACCAAGCACTCTCAAGAGGATGCGAATAAAGAAGTTTGTGATGGAAGAATTCAGTGATGACGATTGAGGGCATGAGAGCAATGAAGATGACTGGAAATGTGAATTCTGCAACAGAAAATATGATTCTAAATTCTCTTCCAAAAAAGGGAACTGGATTCGTTGTTAGAGTTGCAAAACTTGGTACCATAATACAAGTGTTCTGTTGCAGGAGAAGGATGAAAGCAGTTCGTTTGCTGTCGGTTTGTGTAGAAGATTTCAATACAGTGACAAAAGAGACAATTTTTTCCTATATGTTTGCTGTCTATTATTGCGTGTGATTAGGCCTGATTAATTATTTGAAGGCAATTATCCAGCATTGAAATAAAACAATGATTTTAAAAATAAAATTTTCTAATTTTATTTCGTATTGTACATATTGCCCCACAATATGCCCAAACTACCCCACATTTTTTTTTTTAAATCCTGTACAACGTTACGGGTAAATCGGATAGCTGAAGTGTGACTTCAGCCGGTTAGTCTGTAGGCAGACACGCTACTACAGAGCTAGCTCGGCGGACTTAATATATTTAAGTAAGTTAGAGTAAAAAGACAGAATATCCATAATGGAAAACGGTAAAGAAGATTAATATGAATATGTGTACAATCCAGGGTCCAAATCAAACCAGGAAAATGCAATATCCTAAAATTCATCCATAACCTCTCTTCGTTCAGTCTGTAACGTAGGAAAAGAGATACTCGAAAATGTCAGTTGAATAGAATCATAATGAAAGCAGCCGATTCATAAGAGAAATAAATTGTTTTCGTTTATGGAATATTCCAAGTTATCTCATCTCTTTAAGCAGAAATAACACGGTGCATTTTGATGAAAGAAATCTCTCATGAAATTTTCTCAACTCGTAAAATTCTCTCTTTTCACTAATGAAACTTCACGCTCACCATCATCCTTCGAAATAATCAGCTGTGAAGTTGGCTGCCATTTTGTTTCGCAAGTGCACTAATCACTGGTTACAGTATTTCCGCTCGAGTATGACCGGCTAGAGATCACCGTGGTTAATCTCCTGTTTAAGTGCTGAACGAGGTCGATGTACAGTAAAAATGCTTAACCAGGGGTTATGTACAAGTTTAACCCATGGTTACAGTAACCGATGTTGATTCACGTGGCCAATAGTGAATGAAGAGAGGTGGAAATGGTATTTCTGAAATATAGAAGTGTCGTGTTTTCAGTAATTAATTTCTAAAACTGCACAAGTAATTAAAACAAAGGAGGTCTGAAAACATTTATACAAAAATCACCACCTACATAAATACACCCCATAATGGAAATAAACCTGATATTGCACTCAGCGAAAATTACCCTCCGAATATTCAATCGACGTTTATATTCTAGGATGGAAGAACATTTGCAAGAAGAGCAGTTTGATAGGAAAGGCTGGAGAACGGTAGTTTTTCAGTGAAAGACCTGCCCTTAGGAGAAGATTATGAATGAATGAAGGAATGAATGAATGAATGAACGAATGAATGAAGGATGGAATGAATGAACGAATGAATGAAGGAGTGAATGAACGAAATAATGAAGGAATGAATGAAAGAATGAATAAACGAATGAATGAATGAACGAACGAATGAACGAACGAACGAATGAAGGAACGAAGGAATGAAGGAACGAACGAATGAAGGAACGAACGAATGAACGAACGAACGAATGAAGGAACGAACGAACGAACGAAGGAATGAACGAACGAAGGAATGAACGAATGAAGGAACGAACGAATGAAGGAAAGAACGAATGAAGGAACGAACGAATGAACGAATGAACGAATGAAGGAACGAAGGAATGAAGGAATGAAGGAACGAACGAATGGACGAATGAAGGAATGAACGAATGAACGAATGAAGGAATGAAGGAACGAACGAATGAAGGAATGAACGAATGAAGGAATGAACGAATGAAGGAACGAACAAATGAAGGAACTAACGAATGGTCGAATGAAGGAATGAACGAATGAAGGAATGAACGAATGAAGGAATGAACGAATGAAGGAACGAACAAATGAAGGAATGAACGAATGAAGGAACGAACGAATGAACGAATGAAGGAATGAACGAATGAAGGAACGAACGAATGAAGGAGCGAACGAATGGACGAACGAACGAATGAAGGAACGAATGAAGGAACGAACGAATGAAGGAACGAACGAATGAAGGAACGAACGAATGAAGGAACGAACGAATGAAGGAACGAACGAATGAAGGAACGAACGAATGAACGAATGAACGAATGAAGGAATGAACGAATAAAGGAATGAAGGAATGAACGAATGAAGGAATGAACGAATGAACGAACGAATGAACGAATGAAGGCATGAACGAATGAAGGAACGAACGAATGAAGGAACGAACGAATGAAGGAACGAACGAATGAAGGAATGAACGAATGAAGGAACGAACAAATGAACGAATGAAGGAACGAACGAATGAACGAATGAAGGAATGAACGAACGAAGGAACGAATGAACGAACGAACGAATGAATGAAGGAATGAACGAATGAAGGAATGAACGAATGAACGAACGAACGAATGAAGGAACGAACGAATGAAGGAACGAACGAATGAAGAAACGAACGAATGAAGGAACGAACGAATGAACGAATGAAGGAATGAACGAATGAAGGAACGAACGAATGAAGGAGCGAACGAATGGACGAATGAAGGAATGAACGAATGAAGGAACGAACGAATGAAGGAACGAACGAATGAAGGAACGAAGGAATGAACGAATGAAGGAACGAACGAATGAAGGAACGAACGAATGAAGGAACGAACGAATGAACGAATGAAGGAATGAACGAATGAAGGAATGAACGAATGAAGGAATGAACGAATGAAGGAATGAACGAATGAAGGAATGAACGAACGAATGAACGAATGAAGGAACGAACGAATGAACGAATGAAGGCATGAACGAATGAAGCAATGAACGAATGAAGGAATGAACGAATGAAGGAACGAACGAATGAAGGAACGAACGAATGAAGGAATGAACGAATGAAGGAACGAACAAATGAACGAATGAAGGAACGAACGAAGGAATGAACGAACGAAGGAACGAATGAACGAACGAACGAATGAATGAAGGAATGAACGAATGAAGGAATGAACGAATGAACGAACGAACGAAGGAACGAACGAATGAAGGAACGAACGAACGAATGAAGGAACGAACGAATGAAGGAACGAACGAATGAAGGAACGAACGAATGAAGGAACGAACGAATGAAGGAACGAACGAATGAAGGAACGAACAAATGAAGGAACGAACGAACGAACGAACGAACGAACGAACGAAGGAATGAACGAACGAAGGAATGAACGAATGAAGGAATGAACGAATGAAGGAACGAACGAATGAAGGAGCGAACGAATGGACGAACGAACGAATGAAGGAACGAATGAAGGAACGAACGAATGAAGGAACGAACGAATGAAGGAACGAACGAATGAAGGAACGAACGAATGAAGGAACGAACGAATGAAGGAACGAACGAATGAAGGAACGAACGAATGAACGAATGAACGAATGAAGGAATGAACGAATAAAGGAATGAAGGAATGAACGAATGAAGGAATGAACGAATGAACGAACGAATGAACGAATGAAGGAATGAACGAATGAAGGAACGAACGAATGAAGGAACGAACGAATGAAGGAACGAACGAATGAAGGAACGAACGAATGGACGAATGAAGGAATGAACGAATGAAGGAATGAACGAATGAAGGAACGAACGAATGAAGGAACGAACGAATGAAGGAACGAACGAATGAAGGAACGAACGAATGAAGGAACGAACGAATGAAGGAACGAACGAATGAAGGAACGAACAAATTAAGGAATGAAGGAATGAACGAATGAAGGAAAGAACAAATGAAGGAATGAACGAATGAAGGAATGAACGAATGAACGAATGAACAAATGAAGGAATGAACGAATGAAGGAACGAACGAATGAAGGAGCGAACGAATGGACGAATGAAGGAACGAACGAATGAAGGAACGAACGAATGAAGGAACGAACGAATGAAGGAATGAACGAATGAAGGAATGAACGAATGAAGGAACGAAGGAATGAAGGAATGAACGAATGAAGGAAAGAACAAATGAAGGAATGAACGAATGAAGGAATGAACGAATGAAGGAACGAACGAATGAACGAATGAACGAATGAAGGAATGAACGAATGAAGGAACGAACGAATGAAGGAGCGAACGAATGGACGAATGAAGGAATGAACGAATGAAGGAACGAACGAATGAAGGAACGAACGAATGAAGGAACGAACAAATGAAGGAATGAACGAATGAAGGAATGAACGAATGAAGGAATGAACGAATGAACGAACGAATGAATGAAGGAATGAACGAATAAAGGAATGAACGAATAAAGGAATGAACGAATGAAGGAATGAACGAATGAACGAACGAATGAACGAATGGAAATAGGAGATAAAAGTAAGCCTACAAAATTCGTAGAGCATGAAATGAAACGACTGAATACTCCGAACCAGAAATTTCAATTACTTTTCTTTAAATTCCGGAAATGTAAAGAAAAAATCTCCACAGTTAATATTTGAACGAACAGCCTACTGAATTTGAATATCACATTAAAACTATTACATGTAAGAGTTGTTAAGCAAATAGAAACATGACAGTGACTTCGCGTGGCGTGGCAACCAAGAACTAAATTTCATACTATTTTAGAAGTTTGTTTACCTATGTGACGTTGAGGGTTACATAAGGTGACGATCCAAAGTAAAAGAAAGCTGCGATGGCATTCTATACACAAAGACACGTAGCCTATTCGGAGAGTAATGCCTGTCTGTCTGTCTGTATTAATAGTTTAGTTTCCGTATATTTCAGAACATAAATGAAAAATAATTTACAGTCAGTGGTTTACAATAAGGGATATTGTTTAAGAAAAGTTAACAGAATTAGATTGCTTGTGTTCATTAGGGAACTATTAAGAAAAATATTCGGAAATACAATTTATGTCAGTATTTGTTGAAAAATACAGCACGCATAAGTTACTCGTCATGTTTGCGCTTAATCTTAAGTAAACACTTTCTGATCTCCGACTCTCTCGAACGAAAGGCGGTGAGTTTCCAAACTTGTTCATCACAGACGGAAAGGAAAAGCTTTCATAACGTGGTTAGGGCATTATTCACTTCGAAGGTGCTGCAGAGAGAGTGAGAGTTTTCCTGCTACGTGACCTCAAGCACATCAGCACAAGGAGCTCGAACTGCAATAAAATAAATTATAGTACGGCCATGGAACTGGAGTCTCTTCATTTGTATTCAAACAGATCAGCAGCACTTTATATTACATTTCCGGAAGCATTTTCATTAATATTAATCAGCGGAACAAAACTGTAATGCTTCAGAAAATGGTATAAGGAAGATTCAATTGCACATGAACTAAAAGGAGGAAGATAAGATTTTGAATCTTTCTAAAAAGGGGAAATACACACATCAAAATTGTCTAGGGAACAACTAAAAAATTAAGAAAATTCACCAAGTTACAAAACTGAACGGAAGTGAAAATTAAAGTGCTAGTCATTTGTCATTCTACCAGGTTACCATAGTAACCAATGTTGTTACTTTTTATTGTTAAAAATGACGACCATCTCCATTTCTGCAGGAATCTTGAAACGGAAAAACAAGAAGCTCTTTCACAATTGATTTTTTTTTTATTTTATTGGGTTATTTTACGACGCTGTATCAACATCTAGGTTATTTAGTGTCTGAATGATATGAAGGTGATAATGCCGGTGAAATGAGTCCGGGGTCCAACACCGAAAGTTACGCAGCATTTGCTCATATTGGGTTTAGGGAAAACCCCGGAAAAAAACCTCAACCAGGTAACTTGCCCCGACCGGGATTCGAACCCGGGCCACCTGGTTTCGCGGCCAGACGCGCTGACCGTTACTCCACAGGTGTGGACTTCACAATTGAACATTCCCAAAAACGCAGAAGCACATTCGATGACAGGGCGAAGTTTAAGGTCTGAGTTACGGCGGAGGTCGTTTAGTAATTGGTGTCGTCTTCCACAAAAAGGCAAAGGAGTGGTGACTTACAGTGAAGATCCAAAAAACAACTCTTGGATTAGTAACAGAAGAGGAATATCATCCTCAGAGTGGACCAATGCCATAAAGATGTCCACAAACATCGCAGCAGTACGATCGGTTCCAGGTCGTTCCTTCCAAGATCAAAACTTTCGTCATCCAGGATGCAGCGAAGTAGAAACCCTTGGGCATGTTTTGGGTTATTGCCCTGAAGGAGAACTACTGAAGAACAATCGCCACCATAAAGTGAGAAGCTCCATCGCAACCACTCTTCGGAAGGCAAAGTGGGAGGTTTACGAAGAAGTGCACTGCTTGGCTGAGAATGGGTCAACGAGAAGAGCAGACATTACAGCCATCGATCGCCGGAATCAAAGAAGCCTCATTCTTGACCCCACTGTCCGTTTTGAGAAGGATGATCAACAAGCCAATAACGTTAACGATGAAAAGAAGTCTATTTACAACCCATGTATTCCTCACTTCAGTGAGAGATACAAAATGAATATTAATACACGGGAAGTGAAAGGGCTTCTTTTTGGCGCTAGGGGAACTTCATTTAAGTTAACCAAAACCATTCTCCTTTCTCTTAAATTTTCTAATGAGAACATTAACAAAATTTGTTTAATGGTATTGAGAGATTCATTATCCATTCTACACAATCGCTTGTATAATGCTATGTATTTTTTTTTACTTCATTTCATTACTCCTCCATGTATTTTCATCTCATGTTTCTTCGAAATCAAATTGTACTTTATTTTTAAATTTATCATTGTTCCGTATTCTCTCCGCAATCATATTGTATTTTTAATTTAACCTCTGCTTTGTATTCTGTATCCTAATGGTCAGCCGTAGATTTTGGCCAGATGTCCCAAATTGTGGAATTTGTGTGGAAAGTTAAATTAGTTTGTTCTAACAGCGGACGTAAATAACTAAAAACCGTCTAAAATCGTAATAAACAGTTAAGAATAGTTTTAATGACGGAAGAATGTCGCCATTTAAACCATCATTAAAAGTTTTAAGCGATCGGCACAGAAAGTGGCGGAACGCAAGATGATACTGCAAGGGCTCTGAATACGGAATAAGGTGTAATTTCAAGAATGTTATGAAGTCAGTCCAGAAGAAAGGCACCAAGCGTTACCACTGCAGGACAAGACGGATTTCTGTAACTTAGAGCCCTGAGGAAGAGGACTTCTATTGCCACAATGTTAAGAAGTGCCTTACAGAATGTAAGTAACGTAATTGTTTCAACTCAAACTATCAGAAATAGACTGCATGAAAGAGGCCTTCATGCCCGTCGACCTTTAAGGTGTCCAGCTATTCGTCATGGAAATCGAGCAAGTCGTGTTTCGTGGTGCCAACAACATCAAAATTGGACAGTGAATCATGAGGACAGGTCCCTTAAAGCTACGGTTTGGCTACGGAGATCATCGCCGACGATCATCGCTGGGATTCTGTTCCGTTGATTTGAATGTGCCTGGTTTCTTTACGGCGATGAACGTCGCTGGGCTCGACGAACACCGTCGGCGTTTGCCTTGGAGGCAAAAACCTGGCGATGATCACCGAGAAACCAATTGTAAAATTACAGTAGGTCATGAATTAAATCATTTAATAACATGTGCTTTATACAGGGACATCATTTTATTTTTACTAATATTTCTGATATTAACCTGCCTATACCTTTGAATCAACGGTTGCTAACCCCTTCCATGACTGAAGTTCGATGGCATAATATACAAACAAATCACTTTACTAGGTATAGGAGGGAAGAAAAGTAATTCATCCATTTACGTAAACTAGGAAATATCAAGATTTTGAGTTTGATCATTTTCATTAGGTTTTTGTTTAATCAGAATACAGTACAGTATTAACAATGAGTGTTTTTACTCACGAACTGAGCTGTCCATACGGACGTATTCATTATGCAGTGTATATTATACTGTCTACAGTACATTAGCGTACAATATAGAGAATGAAGTTAAATTGAAAAATAATCATAATGTGGATATTTAAACACATTTTTCAAAATGGTGGCGGTTCATTTCGATTAATGTATGTAATTCCAATTACCAGTTTCGTCCTTCGTACTAGTAACTCATGTTGAAGTAATTCTGTACCTACTCTGTAAAAGAGTACCTTACGTACTGTAAATTCAATCTTCACTTCTGCTCGATCCGAAAAGATAAAATTACTCAGACATGCTATCTACTGTCCGTCCAAGTGGTTATGTCGCAGGATCGTAGAAAGGAGGGAAATAACATGACAGTTAATTACTTAACGAGGCCCTTTTATTTAAGTTGTTTTAAACAGTTGTAAGGGTATAATATTACGTATATGTCCAATTCCTAACAGAAATTAATGTTCTCAGAAAAGAGCTAAGACAGCCCAGCCACTAGCCTTTACCGAGAGGCGAATAGAAGCTGGTGGGGGAAACCGGAATGCTACGTAGGCAAATGGACGACAGTACCTGTGCGAAAATGATGCAATAGTGAAAGCTGTTTCGTCATTGGAAAACGCGAACATATTTTTGGAACGTACTGTGACGGTAAGGCTACTATGACTGTATATGCGGTCTTGGATCTGTGTGGAAGACGGTTGAACTTTATTAGTAGAAGGGGTGGGAGTGGAGTACATTCAAAAACTCAGGTACAATAAAAATTGAAGTAAAAATAAAATGATGTCCCTGTACATCATACATACCATAATAGCGGTAAAGCAGAAATCTTTCTGCAATTTCTCCAATAATGAAGACGAGGTATTAATTGATTAAACAGAAATCCCTGTTCGACATGAGCCAAAAAGAAGAACCAACGTAAACAATAACAAATCTATATTTTGCAACAACCAGAACTGTTAATATAATTGAGTAAAGTGATTCATAATTGAAGGACACACACGATGCGGCAGATTTAGCTACTGAAGCAAAAGTTTCAGTGTGAAATAGTAAGTGAAGTGGAATTCCGAGCAAAGGAGATGAGTGCAACAACCTCCTCATATTATTATTTTTTTATTTGTAACATTATTTCCTAAATAAATGCTCCTAAATGAAAAAAAAAAGTGTTTATATCATTGGTTTTTACCTTAAAGTTATGCTTATCTTTCAGCTGGGTTTATTGGTTTGTGAATAAATTTTGTGGGTAATTTTACAATATCACTTTCAATTAAACTTAAAACAAAATGAAATTGTTCGGGAGAAAGTCTGAAATATTCCTTAAAATTGGTGGGTTCATTTTCAAGATGTCTTAATATCAGTGAATTAAAAGACCCCTCTGTATATCTATTTCTAAACATGACATTAACTACTTTAAAGATCCGTACTTGTTTCTCAAGGCAAAACTTATATTATAACGTTATCATATTGTCATCCACATATCAGCTGATCAGACATGGTCAATTATATAAAACAATTTACTATTCACCTACGAAGTTCGCCGGTAAAGAGACCACTCTCTGACGATGACCGCTGGCGATTTCAATCGTCGGCGATGTTCGTTCGACGAAGATCGTCGTAGCCAAACCGCAGCTTTACAGTTGAATAGCTCAACCATTGAACTATTCACCGTTACCCCCCCCCCTTTCATTCAGATCAATAAATATACTCTTTTGAACTGCGTTTCATACTTGATAATAACAGTCACATTCTTGATTTTACAAAAGTATTATGTAATCATTATAAAAATAGATCGGACTCTTCCCGACGAACTCGATTTTCATGTCACTCAGTCTTCGCAAAGGCAAACTTATAGTGAAAGGTACACAAATAGGCCTACATGAATCACTAACTAAATGGAAACACCCCCTTCACACCGACGCTTCGTACAAATATAGAACAGAATCAGTTCCGTGTGAAACTAACAATGGAATCCTTATCTGACATCAGTTCGGGGTGAGGGAATTCGAACAATGCCGTCCTAGTTTT
The DNA here is from genome assembly GCF_040183065.1 of Periplaneta americana. Lineage (NCBI taxonomy): Eukaryota > Metazoa > Arthropoda > Insecta > Blattodea > Blattidae > Periplaneta > Periplaneta americana. The sequence goes on along the minus strand of NC_091129.1, from coordinate 9,000,552 downwards.
CTAGCTTAGAAGCACCTGTCAAGACGCTAGCAGCCAGTTCAATCCTCTTAGCAGTGAACTTGCCAAGGTGAGTCAGTCAGGACAGTCACGGGCCGAGCAACTCTGCTGCACTGCCTATTCCTCCACCTTTACTACAATGCAAAAGAATTAACAATTTCCCCTATAACTCTATAAGTACTATTTACTTATACTGTAAAATCATTTTGATGAATATGCAGTAATTAATACAATTTACTTAAAAAGATCCAATTATCTTTACTTTAAACTAAACACATTTCTAAATTACTGTAGTTAAACTTGAAAGCAATCTTTAGTCCTTCCAATTGGTTGCTATACCTGGTAAGATTTATCTTGTCTCAATAGCAATAAAACCAAGTCCCTTCAAATGAGGGTGGAGATTATAGGAGGGTTGTAAATTTTCAGATTCCTTTCAAAACCTTGTCATTGTACAGGCTGCCGGAACTCAGTTTCTTGAAAGACAAGCACAGTGGCGGAACTACACAGTACGAAGACAAATATTTTATTTTATTTTGCGCTACAGAATGTATCAACTAGTCCCTTCCGCCACTGGATGGATGGACGGCATCGCTGCACTCCCCAATCGCCATAACTCAGACGAAATACGACATATCTCCTTTCTCTCTCTCTTCACAGTGAGACAAGATACATCACACAGCCTTTAACCAAGAGAAAGCAAGTCCAGTGGTGGGGTTGCCACCTTTAGCCGCTGGACAGGCTGAGGATAAGGCATTTCCCCTCCATACGTAAATGTGATAGAAATCGAATCACTGCCCATGAAATGGAGTTTTTAATAACTGCTGGCTATACTAGATTCGACGAGGAGAAAAATTCGGATACTTTGAAAGAATTAAATATTGGTCCAATTTTAGAGAAAAATCAAAATTATAGACAGAAATGAAATCTCATAGGCTATACTCAGGATGTCTCGAACAAGGATGCCACGGCAATTACAAGATCTTTGGGCCGTCCGCTGAGACGATGGAGTGAGACCATAACAGGCCACCAGTCTTACTTAATACGTGATAGGAAGAGGAAATGTCTAAATTAACGCAATCATCAGTTCGTCTGCAACAACAGAACCAATTCGCATTTGAATACCTAACACCGTATCGCAGTCATTTTTTCCGCCCTAATCACTATGAATAACATTTAAAATCAACAATAATTATTAGTGTATTCGTCATAGGAAGAAAAGTAAAGAAGGTAAAATTGCGGTAGAGCAAGTGGACAGCTTCAAATACTTGAGGTGTACTATAAGCAGTAACATGAGCTGCTGCCAGGAAATCAAATGGAGGATAGCAATGGCCAAGGAAGCTTTTAACAGAAATCTTCTGCAGACCTCTAGAGAAAGAACTAAGGAAGAAACTAGTGAAGTACTTTGTGTGGAGTGTGGTATTGTATGGGGCAGAAACAGGGACATTACGACGAAGTGAAGAGAAACGACTTAAAGCATTTCAAATGTGGTTATGGAGAAGAATGGAACGTGTGAAGTGGACAGAGAGAATAAGAAATGAAGCTGTGTTGGAAAGAGTGGGTGAAGGAAGAATGATGCTGAAACTGAATAGGAAGAAGAAAAGGAAGTGATTGGATCACTGGCTGAGAAGAAACTGCCTACTGAAGGATGCACTGGAAGGAATGATGAACGGGAGAAGAGTTCGGGGCAGAAGAAATCAGATGATTCAAGACATTAAGGTATATGGCTCATGAGGAGACAATGAGGAAGGCATAAAATAGGAAAGACTGGAGAATACTGGATTTGCAGTGAAAGATCTGCCCTTGGACAGAACAATGAATGAATGAATGAACCAACCAACCAACCAACCAACGAAGGAACGAATGAACGAACCAATCAATGAACGAAGGAACGAATGAATGAACGAACGAACGAACCATGAACGAACGAAGGAACCATGAACGAACGAAGGAATGAATGAACGAACCAACGAACGAAGGAACGAATGAACAAACGAACCAACGAACGAAGGAAAGAATGAACGAACGAAGGAATGAATGAACTAAGGAACGAATGAACGAACCAACGAACGAAGGATCGAATGAACGAAGGAATTAATGAACGAACCAACGAACAAAGGAATGAACGAGCGAAGGAATGAACGAACGAAGGAACGAATGAACGAACCAACGAACAAAGGAATGAACGAACGAATGAACGAAGGAATGAATGAATGAACGAACCAACGAACGAAGGAATGAATGAACGAACGATCGAAAGAAGGAATGAACGAAGGAATGAATGAACGAACGAACCAACGAACGAAGGAACGAACGAAGGAACGAACCAACGAACGAAGGAACGAATGAACAAACGAATCAACGAACGAAGGAACGAATGAACAAACGAATCAACGAAGGAACGAATGAACGAACGAAGGAACGAATGAACAAACGAATCAACGAACGAAGAAACGAATGAACGAACGAAGGAATGAGTGAACGAATGAACGAACCAACGAACGAAGGATCGAATGAACGAAGGAATTAATGAACGAACCAACGAACGAACGAATGAACGAAGGAATGAACGAATGAACGAAGGAATGAACGAACGAAGGAAAGAATGAACGAACCAACGAACAAAGGAATGAATGAATGAATGAACAAACCAACGAACAAAGGAATGAATGAACGAACGAATCAACGAACGAAGGAATGAATGAACGAAGGAATGAACGAACGAACGAAGAAACGAATGAATGAATGAATGAATGATTAGTGTATTCGAATCCCTTACAACAGATTCGCCTCCACTCCACCTTTTCAAATTACTTATACACAAAACAATTAGTTCTTTGCAAGAGATAAAATTTACAAGGATATTAACAATTACTGGAAATATTTTTACTGCTACACTATGGCTCAGTGTAGTGTATTCAGTTACAAAAACAATGAATCCAGATTCGATTACAGGCAGAAGAGTATTTAACTCTCTTTCTTTGGAAATGGTGACATGTCTCTCGTACTATCAGGTTCTCTTGCTTGAAGCACTAGCCTCGCATCACACTGACCATATGAACAGGGAGTCCTCCTGCGTCAACGTTCAGTTACAAAAATTAGGACGCAATGGGGTAAAGGGTTCGATCTTTATTACAGAGTAAGTACTGTGTTTAATCTGTACTTTTATTTCAGATCTATCTATCGTATGGCCAATAATATGTTATGCATTCCACTTCAAGTAATTTCACACACGATTAAGTAGAAAGATATTAAGTTCTCCGCCCATCTCAATTCTCCAAACCACCATCTGATGCAAGAACATTCTCATGGGAGCAGATAAAAAAGTTATTTTTTCTACTACCATGTTAATAACGTCAAAATAAGTGTTTATACAAATTCTGGCCATTCGAGCGCAATTACGAGGGCCGTCCAGAAATAAGTTTTCCAGGGCAGTTTACAGAAAGAAAACACAATTTAATGTAAAGATTCATTGGCACAGATACAGCATTTGTTGAGCTGTTTTTCAAATATTTCCCACCGGAATTGAGACATTTGTCATACCATGGAGTTAATTTTTGTATCCCTGTGGCCTAAGGGCTAAAGACCGTTTGAATAATACTACTAGCCTGGTTGAGTTTTACAAGACAACCTCAGCAATAATATCCACGACTACACAAGTTGGCTGTGTAAATGATTGCTATGTTTGGCTCAACATTTATATTTGTGAGCAACTGTTTTCTATAATCAACTTTAACAAAGGCAGACATTGAACATCTGTAACTGATGTTTCATTACGATCAGTACTGTTCCTTTCAGCTGCCAACAGCATAAAACCTCGTTTTGATGTACTGATAAATAAAAATATAACAAAATGATATTGTATATTTAAGTAGCTATATAGTTCTTATTATTTCTGTAAAATATTTCTTTATCAATTAATAATAGTTCAAGATAGTTTCGTAAATACTGCATGGGAAATCATTTCATGAACACTCGTACTAGTACTTCCTTTTGTGTATATTTTGTACGAGATCACCCCTTCTTCCAGTCCACCCTTCTACAGAGCGCAGCCAATATTTCTGCATTCCGCTCTCGAGCTGTGAGCCGACTCGGAGAGCGCAAACCTTGTGGAGACCTGTTCTACACGCCTATCGCCTTTACCTCGATGGAGATACACCTAGTATTATAGACTGGGTAAATTCCAGGACCATAGTGCGGTCAGAAGGTTTAGGTCATCAGAAATCGAACCAGCGACCTCTAGAATTACAACGTTAACCGTGACGACACAGCGCGCCCCCAGTGTTAAGTATACATAAGCAAAGTCTCACTTATATCCTAGTTCCTAGTACATTAACATTTCAAAACTGCAGATTAGGCATTCAAGGTGCGTTCCAGTTCAAGTATCATGTGGACAGAGAGAGAAATGAATGGGGAAAGTGAAATCTCGGCGAGGGCCTGACAAAAGGAGAAGGTGGACGAAGTGAGTGAAAAGGGAAACGTAAACAGTTATGTTTGAGGTCGTCAGCTGCAGACGAAGACGCCTGCCCGCCGTGGGCGAAGAAAGAAAGAGAAAGAAATCACGAGAGGAGAAGTTATGGGATGTCGTCTCCCCCACCTTGTATAATTTCTTTCACTCCTAAACAACCTTACAGAGTTGCAGTTCAGTCCCGGAGAGTGGGTCGCATTCTACAACACGTTTCGTGGCAATAACAAAAATAACTGGAGTCGTAAAGTTTCTGTATTGTTCCACACAATACACGCTCGAGTGAATGCTTTTCGTATTTGTACGTAACACGGAGGCGTTTATGGGGTGCAGTGCCACGGCGAGTACGAGGAAAAGCAATTAGAGTGACTGTGAACAATAATCCGAGATCACATCAAAGCCTTGTTGCGATGTATGTAACGAATTTTAAAATGTGTGAAATATACGACAATGCTGCTGAAGAATGGTTGAGGTAAGCTTACGTACCATTCCAGAATGTCTTCAAGTGGAACATTAAAATGTTTATTATTTATACCACAGAAAATGGCATGTGTTAAGTGGACGTGAAAAAGTATGTAAGTGCCAATATCTTTGAAAATTAGTATTTCCAAAAAAAGAGTATGTTCCTGGCTCTATCCAGTAAGGAAAGAAAGCAAGTCCCATTGCAATGTTATTTAGAAGCTACCTTATTCCGTAAATGTGCAAAATGTATTATATTAAATTACTAGTTCCACATAAAAGCCCTGTTTTCTGGGTTAATCTGTTCGGCACTTACAGCCTTTTTTATGTCCAGTCTTCTGTTCTGGTTCTACTGGCAGTGTATTATTATTATTATTATTATTATTATTATTATTATTATTATTATTATTATTATTATTATTATTGAGGGTTTGGAATTGAATGGGTCACATCAGCTTCTTGTCTATGCGGATGACGTGAATATGTTAGGAGAAAATTCACAAACGATTAGAGATAACACGGAAATTTTACTTGAAGCAACTAAAGCGATAGGTATGAAAGTAAATCCCGAAAAGACTAAGTATATGATTATGTCTAGTGACCAGAATATTGTACGAAATGGAACTATAAAAATTGGTGATTTATCCTTTGACGAGGTGGAAAAAATTCAAATATCTTGAAGCAACAGTAACAAATATAAATGACTCTCGGGAGGAAATTAAACGCAGAATAAATATGGGAAATGCCTGTTATTATTCGGTTGAGAAGCATTTGTCATCTAGCCTGCTGTCAAAAAATCTGAAAGTTAGAATTTATAAAACAGTTATATTACCGGTTGTTCTGTATGGCTGTGAAAGTTGGACTCTCACTTTGAGAGAGGAACAGAGATTAAGGGTGTTTGAGAATAAGGTGCTTAGGAAAATATTTGGGGCTAAGAGGGATGAAGTTACAGGAGAATGGAGAAAGTTACACAACACAGAACTGCATGCATTGTATTCTTCACCTGACATAATTAGGAACATTAAATCCAGACGTTTGACATGGGCAGGGCATGTAGCACATATGGGCGAATCCAGAAATGCATATAGAGTGTTAGTTGGGAGACCGGAGGGAAAAAGACCTTTGGGGAGGCCGAGACGTAGGTGGGAGGATAATATTAAAATGTATTTGAGGGAGGTGGGATATGATGGTAGAGACTGGATTAATCTTGCTCAGGATATGGACCAATGGCGGGCTTATGTGAGGGCGGCAATGAACCTCCGGGTTCCTTAGAAGCTAGTAAGTAAGTATTATTAGCCATCAGCATAGCTCATTCGACTAAGACGTTCGCCTGCCGTTCTGGAGTTACGCTCGGGCGCGGGTTCGATTCCCGCTTAAGCTGATTGCCTGGTTGGGTTTTTCCGAGCAACTGTAACGCAAATATCAGGCAATCTATGGCGAATCCGCAGTCTCATCTCGTCAAATATCATCTCGCTATCACCAATCCCATCGACGCTAAATAACCTCGTAGTTGATACAGCATCATTAAATAAACAAGGAACAAAAATTATTATTATTATTATTATTATTATTATAATTATTATTATTATTATTATTATTATTATTATTATTATTATTATTATTAATACTAGCAGAAGTCAAACCTATAGTAGTGTTCCACTTAACACCGCTTTTAACTCCAGAGATTAGTCAACGTCAAAATTGAATCTGGACGAGAAATGGCGACAAATTTCTCCTGGAGCTCTCTATCAGAAATAGGGTTATTTACGTAGCGTAAATCTGACATGAGACACACAGTATTACTTGGTTCCCGGCTGAATTCCATCCAAAGATTTTATCGCCCCTTAAATAAATCGCTCTAGGCCAGGTTTGACTCACTGGCTGCCATGGTAACCACTGAACAATCGAGGATGACTGTAGTGGCAATTTTTCCGCCTACTATCATCGGACTCGCATTACAGGCAGAAAAGGAGATACATCTCCCATTGAAAATAGATTACGTCCTTTATTTTGTGCTTTTTATTTGGTTCTTTTATGACGCTTTATCAACAGTTATGGTTATCTAGCGTCTGAGTGACATGAAGGTGACGGCGAAATGAGTCCTGGGTCCAGCGCCGAAAGTTTCTCAGCATTTGAGCTTAATAGGTTCAGGGAAAAAAAAAAAAAAACCTCAATCAGGTAACTTGTCCCAACCACGATTTGAACCCGGTCCCGCTAGTTACACGGTCAGACATGCTAACCCTTATTCCGCAGCAATGGACTTTTGTGCTTTTCCTATGTGTTTTTTTTCTTGGTTATTTAACGACGCTATATCAACTACTCGATTACTACTACCCCAGGGAAAATCACTTTCTGGCCGTCCTCGCAATTTGGTCGAGTGGTCGAATTTTTATAACCACACGTTTTGACATTATTAACATGGTGGAAAAAAAAATGTACCATTTTTATCTGCCCCAATCAGAATGTTTGCTTGTGAGATGGGTCGTATAAGTTTGGCGAGTAAAATACATAAAATTCTTGTTCATGGATCCGTAAATGTAACTCAGTTACTTTACCGGGTTGGAGAGTTAGGCCTACTACTAGAAGAGGGCATTGAGTGTAGAAACAAAGACGTGAGAAAATATGGAGAAATCTTGGCATAAAAGTTGTATTATTCTTATTATGAACTAGCCGTACCCGTGCGCTCCGCTGCACCCGTTAGAAATAAATATAAAGTAATTATATAATTAAAATAGGACATTTGATCCAGGGAACATTCGTGTTTGATAGAAGGATAAATCGTTTATTATGTTACTTAATTTAAATTTAATTAAAAAAATTAAAATGCGATCATTTTGATCCAGAGACCACTCATTTGGTCACAAAAATTAGTTTAGGAAATACAGGAAACGAATGTACAGAATAGCCTATCAAGTTTTCTGTGCATAAGAAGCTATTTTAATCTTACCTGTCCTCGATTCACTCAGAAGTTACTGTAATAACATTATAGCATTATGTCCATCTAGAGAAACTACACTTTCCAATGGTGAATTAATAATTAATTATACAAATCGGTTAATTTAGCTTCCGATATTACTTCATAGAAACGCAGACACATTATGTGTAGGCTATCTTTCATAGCTTTCGATTGTTGCTGTCCAAGGCCCCTTATAGACGAAGTCATTTGTTTTTTAATTCATTACACGGCCTCAGATGGCAGTTATTTTAATTTTAAAACTCATTTATCTCATTAAATATCAGTCCTACCAAAATTTTTCAAAGAATAAAACTTATCGGAAATGATTTTTAAAGAAATTTTTATTATGTAACATTTTTCATAAAAATCAATAATAAGCGAGATATTTCGATTTATTTAATTCAGGCCCCCTTATAACCCCTCTTTTAAATAATGTATTTTGAATGTCATATAGCCTATAATCTAAGTTACGACGAACTTAATTTATATTCCAATTTTCATCGAAATCCGTTCAGCCATTATCGCGTGAAAAGGTAACAAACATACAGACAGACAGACAGACAGACAGACAGACATACAAACAAAAATTTCAAAAAAGCGATTTTCGGTTTCAGGGTGGTTAATTATATATGTTAGGACCAATTATTTTTGGAAAATCGAAAATTACCAGAAAAATTTCGGCTACAGATTTATTATTAGTATAGATGTCATTTGAAAACTCGCTCAGGCAGTTATCCTTTGGGATATTTCAAATCGACGTTAAAATATATTTCAATATTTTTATACCAAATGTCTATGAAAGGAACAAAAAAACATCTCTAAAAATAAACATTCAGAACCCTAACACTCAATCCCGTAAGGTGCTGTATTTTTGTAACGATATTTTTTACGCTATTGTTGTTGGTCATTACGGCAATTCTCCTGTGAATAATTTGCTCCAGATAACTGGAAAAATTACAGTCATCTTTGCAAACCCAGGATTCCAGTCTGTTGCTGGATGCTATGAACGAACTTTTCTTTTTAAATACCATATTTTTTCGAATACCCCGCGCACTTTTTTCTCGAAATAAAACAAAATAAATCTTTGGAACTTCTTGATCTTTTGGTTATATCCGACGAAGAGCAGGAGGAGGGGGAAGAAGACGATGAATTTGAAACAACAGCTTGTGAGGACGAGTGACATACTAGAGATAACACACTACCACATTTTAAAATTAATTTTAAGACGGAGAAGTTGCATTTGTTCAAATCAAATTTCTGCATATTTGAAAGATAAAACTAAAATACTTTCAATCATTTATCATAAAAAAAATATTTATCCTATATTAACTGAGCATATTGGGAATTAAATCAATAGCTTTTCAAAAACTGACCGTTCACCCTGCATATGAGCTATACCATATGAAATCGATCAGTAAAAAACCTCGCATTTTTTTATACTCTAATTTTTTCCCTACTTATACATGGTGCTGAGGAGAGTGCATTTTCAAAAATATACAATCGATAGTCAAACGGTTTTCGTATTGTTGAGCGACAAATTTAGCGTATTTTTGAAAAACAAGCCTCTTTCAGCGCTCAGAACTCTGGAACCATTTACTGCAGAACATTGAACGAGAGCGTATTTTGAAGCTGACATTTGGTAGGTTATGATAAGAAGTAATCCTTATTTTTACTGTATACAGAGAGACAGATAATCTGATTTTACTTACTTTTAGGCTTTTTGCCAATTTGTAAAAATGTAAAAAAATATTGAGAAAAAACCTTGCATTATTAAGAGGGATTCGGCATTGTTTGCTTAGTGTCACGGCAATAAGTTTCGAGGGTATTAAATCAATTATTTTCACACGCCTAGACTTGAACGGCGCAGTACCGCACGCACTGGCCGAGAGATGAAGATAGGCAAGCATTGGGCGTCATTTTACTCCTGTGTTTATGAAAACCTGTGATAAAGCTAGCCCAGCTATGCGCTACTAGACGATACGTCACGTGTTTATGTCTCCTGGCCTTGATTGCCTCGGCTAGCTCCCGCCTCACAGTCAGCTGGTTAGTTCACGGCCGTACTATTTATTTCCTTTATTTGATATTTCCAATACTTTCTGATCAATGTTGCACCAGTAAAAAGTATGTCTTTATTTGTACTTTCAATGCGGAATCTAACCATATATTTTAAAAATATTTTTTCGTGGGCAAAAAAGAAAAGAAAAATCTAAATTTCTCCATTTCCATAAAAAGTAAGAAAAACTGTTTACATGTCAATATAAACTTTAATTTCTCAGCATCAAAATAAACCATGATTTTGATCATTGGGTGAAAGGGTTTCGGAGTCACAACAGTTTAAAGTTGCTAATTTTATGAAAATACGATAAATTTAAATATTTTTAATTTAAACACTATGAAGTTCTGATGCCTCAAACTTTGCACAAAGCATTGTAACACAGTTGTCTACGGACAGAAAAAGTTTCATTGTATTCAAAAATTGCAAGGTCAACTTTCTCTATATTTCGGTCGATTTGAGATGGAATAGCCCGTATGATTATGTTTTAGCCCTGTATCATCATATTTTAAGAATGTTTTCGTCCAAAACAACGCCAATTCTTGTCTAAAAGTTTGTGTTATTATGGATGTCATTTCAAAACTCGCTCAGTCCGTAGACCGATGGATATAAAAACTATCCCAGTTGTTTAATAAAAATGGACTGAACGCGTTTTGGGATCATACCCTTCAATAATTAGTGTTTGTATATATCTGTAGACTGATTAGACTGATTAGTGTAATATGTTCCTAGTCTACGACGTATAGAATAGAGGGGGAAAGGAATTGGCCATCCCATCCCATTATTTCTTGGCTTAGTTGCTTCATGTGTGATGCCTTAATAATCCGTGGCGTTACAGCCCGTGGAGGGCCTAGACCGACCAGACGGCTGCTGGCCTCACGCCCACATGCCGAAGCAGAATGGAGGTATCGTGTGGTTGGCACGATAATCCTCTCAGCTGTTATAGCTGGCTTTGTATGATGCCTTATTGGTGTCACTTATGAGGTTCAAACTTGGTTAACATTCGGCAGGTCTTTGAAATTTAATTGCCTTATTGTTTTCAATTTCTTATGTCGCCACTCCACTCACTCGCCTCAATTTCAATATTGCAACCAATAAGCTGCTTCCATTATTAAATGACACCTACTTGTTTAATCCACGTGGACTAAAACCGAGGTTGCAATGTCTTGTGCTGAGGACGAACATTAAGGTATGTGATTAAAATTATTATTAAAGCGTTATTATTAAGAGTTAAGAATGTCAACGTATACAATAATAATAATAATAATAATAATAATAATAATAATAATAATAAAACAACATAACAAACTAGTGCTTATTCTTATCGAGGAAGTAGACGTCACGTCACGTCACGTCACGTCACGCTTAGAATGAAACCTACAGAGCAACAATCGGTAGGCAAAATTATGTTTTAAAAGCACACCGCACGTTATTGCAGCGGTGGCGAAAATGTAATCGTGCGCCGAGCCACTGTGTAACCTGTAACGTGCATAGCACCTATGGAGGGAGGCGGACACCCGAAGGGGAAGTGAAGCAACTGTCTGACTTATTAACGGATTTTCATTTTCCTTACGTCAAGCACATAAATATAATTTTATACAGTAACAAGGCTACAAACTAATGTTTAGTACTGTAACGAAGAAAGAAATGAACAATATCACAACCTAAAATTAACTGTCTTCAGAATGTCTCTGCGACAGAGTTTCAAAATCAGCAATTATGTCACTTACTGCCAGTCGTAGTTGATCACGAAGGTATTTGTCTGTCAGTCGTGATCTAAATTTGGTTCTTACTATTTTAATTGTTGAAAATAATTTTTCACAAACGTAAGTTGTAGCGAACATGGCTTCAACAGAGCAAGCGAAAGAACGAAGCTTCGGACATTTATTTTTTGGCAAAGATTTGAAAGTTCAACATTTGTCAAGTGCTTACAGTAGTAGTAGGGTTTAAAAAGGGCGCGTCAGCAACTATGGCTATTTGCGACCTTATCTAAAATTCTTCATAAAACAAAGACATAAATAATATAACAATCAGAGTGCTAAAGAAACTAAAAAGCGATGTCACGGTAAAACGAGGTACACTCAAGTCCTTACATCTAGCTTTCATTTGACATCACATTGTAAATCAGTGAGTTCAAATTGAAGAGCTAACCGTATTATTCGTACATCTGCTGAAAAAGGGTCGATGTACAGAGATGATGATGATGATGATGATGATGATGATGATGATAACAACAATAACACTTAACCTTTTAATGTTTCATCAGTAACATGTAGTATAACGCCGTTTTATGTTATACAACCGTTTTCCTCGTAATACTTGTGAACAAATCATACATTTAATATTGACAGCAAAAAAATGCGTCCTCCCATCCTACTTGGAACTTTCGTACATGGTTTCGAGAGAGACATATGCCACTCGCAGGTCAGAGACAAATACAAATGGAACGGAGTTTGACTCCAGTGAGTGAGAGGGTGAGGGTTGGCGGAGGTTAGAAGCAAGCGAAATGCACAGCTATCACTGCGAGCCACAATGTCTTGCGTGTCACGTTCTCGCCACGACTGCGTTATTGTATGACGCCGACATGTTAACCATGAGAGCGCGGCGATAATACATTACTCATATCTTCTAGACTAGGTGTAAAAATTAGACAGGTTGAAAATGTGTTATAAAGTATGTATGTATGTATGTATGTATGTATGTATGTATGTATGTATGTATGTATGTATGTATGTATGTATGTATGTATGTATGTATTCACACTGCAGTGGGTATATACCCGGTGGCAGTGGTAACTAATTACACTCAATAATGACAATAATAAACTTATTAATTAGACCAACAAATTATTATTTGTACAGTTAAATTCTGCAGTGCTTGAGAAAAGTGACATAAGTCAGTTTCCACAAACCTTTTTTTGATAATTTATAGACAACTTACACTGGTTTATGTCGATTTGATTTTTTTCTGTATGAATTATTGTAATGGGAGGAATAGCAATGTATTTTTTTCCAAGCGAGCAGATGTTCCGTAAGTTGTCAATAAATTATCAAAAAAAGGTTTGTGGAAACTGACCTGTGTCACTTTTCCCGAGCACTGCAGAATTAGTAAGTGGAAAGACTGAGTAATGGAAACCTCTTCAACTAAAGCGACCTGTGAAATTTAGCAGGAAAAACAAAATACTCTACTACATCATGCAAGGTGAAAAGAAATATGGAAGATGCTATACTTACAATAGTTCGTTATTCATACAACGTACAGTATAGAGTATAATTACAAATTCGGAGCCACGCACTTATGTGCGTGTGGTAATTGGAAAATAGCCTACTTCATTACGCAATACAGAGAACCATAGCCAGAAATGTTGATGCCAGGAAGCACATTCGATAATATTAATTGACTGACAACTTCCTATTAGAATGCTGGTGCAGAATTAAAAGTCAAGTGAAGAGAAACGACTAGAAGCATTTGAAATGTGGATATGGGGACAAGTATGGAGCGTGTGAAATGGACAGACATAGTAACAAATGAAGCTGTGTTCGAAAGAGTGCGTGTGGAAACAATGATGCTGGAACTGACCAAGAAGAGAAAAGGAAATTGATTGCGTCACTGGCTACTGAAGATGCACTAGAAAAAACGGTCAACGGGAGAAAAGTTCGGGGCAGAAGAAGATATCAAATGATAGACAACATTAATTCATTCATTCAATTGGTGTTCTGCCTAAGGGCAGGTCTTTCACTGCAAACCCAGCTTTCTCCAATCTTTCCTATTTTCTGTCTTCCTTTCCGTTTCTTCATATCATCCATATATCTTAATGTCCTCTATGATCTGATATCTTCTTCTACCCCGAACTCTTCTCCCGTTCAACATTCCTTCCAGTGCATCCTTCAGTAGGCAGTTTCTTCTCAGCCAGTGACCCAACCAATTCCTTTTCCTCTTGTTGATCAGTTTCAGCGTCATTCTTTCTTCATCCACTCTTTCCAACACAGCTTCATTTCTTACTCTCTCTGTCCACTTCACACGTTCCATTCTTTTCCATATCCACAATTCAAATCCTTCTATTACCTTATCTTCACTTCGACGTAATATCCATATTTCTGCTCCATACAATGCCACACTCCATACAAAGCACTTAGTTCTTTTTCCAAAGGTCCGCAGAAAATGATCTTTTTTCTATTAAAAGTTTCATTGACCATTGCTATCCTGGCAGCAGCCCATGTTACTGCTTATAGTATACCCCAAGTATCTGAAGCTGTCCACTTGCTCTACTGCCTCTTTTAGAATTCGCAAGTTTATCTTCTGTATTTTTCCTCCTATGACCATACTCTTCGTCTTATCTGCATTTATCTTCATCCCATACTCCTCACAGCTGTCATTTAGCTCCAGTATATTACCGGTTGTTCTGTATGGTTGTGAAACTTGGACTCTCACTTTGAGAGAGGAACATAGGTTAACGGTGTTTGAGAATAAGGTGCTTAGGAAAATATTTGGGGCTAAGAGGGATGAAGTTACAGGAGAATGGTGAAATGTACACAATGCAGAACTGCACGCATTGTATTCTTCACCTGACATAATTAGGAACATTAAATCCAGACGTTTGAGATGGGCAGGGCATGTAGCACATATCAGCGAATCTAGAAATTCATATAGAGTGTTAGTTGGGAGGCCGGAGGGAAAAAGACCTTTGGGGAGGACGAGACGTAGATGGGAAGATAATATTAAAATGGATTTGAGGGAGGTGGGATATGATGATAGAGATTGGATTGATCTTACTCAAGATAGGGACCAATGGCGGGCTTATGTGCGGGCGGCAATGAACCTCCGGGTTCCTTAAAAGCCAGTAAGTAAGTAAGCATATACTTTAGTATCATGTCATCTTCTGCTAAAAACGCGATATCATCAGCAAATCTTAAGCATTTTATTATTATTCTTCCTCCTACTATCATTCCTCCCATGTTCTGAAACCAGTTCTTTGCTAAATCCTCCAAGTAGATGTTGAACAGGGTAGGTGATAAAGGACATCCTTGACGTACTCCTCTCCCTATTTCAATTCCTTCTGACATTTCTTCTCCTATCCCGACTTTCACTCGTTGTTTCATATATAGATTACTGGAAAGCCCTACTCAGAAACCAATCATTTTCGGACTATGTTGATATAACTATTTTTTCTTTTATACATAGGCTTGTGGGGAATCCATACCTGAAGTTTTGTCTACTTTTTTTCCTTCCACCCTGTATAACAATTAACATTTGGAACAGGACAGCTCGATAGATTTCAAAATCAAATTGTGTTACATACTTGAATACTATGGCAGAACCAACTTCATGTTTCCTGAACACAGTCCCTTACTTTGAATGTGTAAAATGACTCACTCTTAGACTTCTCGAACATGTTGAAGAAATCAAGAAAAATAAAATTAATAATAATTTGGTTTATCACGCTATTGTTGTTCGATCTGCGAAATGTTTTTAAAGTATTTATCAAACATGAAGTATTTTTAAAATATTACTAATATCACGAGTAGTTATGACGAAACAGTTTCTGCAGCGTTCTACTTAAGATTCAGAGAAGAAAGCGAGAATACCTCGGAAAGAAATCAGAGATTATATGTCGTGACTTGCTTTCATCTCTCAAATATAGAGCCTACAAGGCAAAATAAAAATATTTTCAATGCTTCCGCCACACTCTTACATGGCATCTTTTCAGTCTTTTGTAGCCTTTCCATAACTCCGAATTGCTTCAGTAAGACGATTTACCCAGAAATTACCCAAAGAGTCTTCAACTTACTCCATGTAGCTATTAGACCAGATTTCTTGCATGAACGCGAGAATCAAGTCATATTCTAGAACATTCTTACTCCATTTTCTCTGTTTGCTTCAGTCACTCGGTAGAAATTAAATATCAACTAGCGTTCAAAGATATCTCAATTTACTCCGACACTAAAATTAGAACATTTCTATATACAAGGTGTGCCAAAGAAACGGAACGTTTTTAATTATGTTGTTGGTAATACATGGATTTTTTAGTAGGGTTAGATTTATTGTTATTGTTTAGCCTGATTGTTGCAATTTACGAGGCGTGTCCATAAAGTAACTTTCCCACTCGTCCCGCAGCTAGCAAACCATATGTTGCGCGAACCGACTGCGTGTACATATAGAGTAATGTCCTGGCATGGCGCATGCACTAGCGGAGCTTCCCGAGTGCTCTCAGTAGCTTCGTTGCATTGGTTGAAGATGGACGTTCCTATTCCAGCTCCCGCCGAGTGTGAAGTGCGGTCAGTGATAAAGTTTTTGAATGCACAGGGCATAGCGCCGATTTAAATTGATCGTCAGCTGTGCCAGGTCTATGGGCCTAACGTCATGAGCAAGCAGATGGTGCGTTGCTCCACAAGGTCGTCAGTGATGATGGTTCGCCTCCCACTGCGCTCCTCGTCGTGCACATTTTGGTGTCCTGCTGAAAATTGTATACAGCAGCAACGAACCATCTGCTTGCTCATAGAAGCTGCTCGTAGGGAGTTTCGCCGCCACTTTCAACTCCGTCGTCATGATTCATGATTCTGTGCCATCTTCACATACGATTAAAACCTGGGTTCGTAATTTAGAAGAAACAGACTCAGTACTAAAGAAGAAAACTCCAGGTAAATAAACTGCCAACGGTCATGCACAAACTTTAAATGCAACTCATTATGTGGTAATGATTCAAAAAAGTTTTCAGTGGTCAATTGAGAAGAAGAAATTTTCGTATCAAAAGATCAACTTAGTTTCAGCAAGACGGTGCAACAGCACATACTGCATAGAAATGCGAAATTTGTTTGGGAACCATGTCATCGACAAATGGAGACATTCTCGGCCTGCACGATCTCCCGATTTATGGATGTATCTAAAAAGTAAGGTATACGCAAACAAACTGCGAAACAATGAACAACTCAAGACAGGAATTCGTAAATAAATTTCAAACAACACAGTCGAAATGTTGCAAAGAATAATGAGAAACGTCAAAGAGCAATTATAAGACTGTATATACGTTGGTGGAGGGCATTTGAAAGATGCAATTTTCAAGAAGTAGTGGATGCATGTAAATGGCATACTATATTCTATACAGTATATTCATATTATAAAAGTTAATTTAATACAATATTGAAAGTTTCATTTCACCATTTAGAAATCTCCCATTTCTTTGGCTCTTCCTGTAAAATACTACGTTCCTTTCAAAGTCATATAAATTTAATGTCCCCTTTGATATCTTTGTTTTCGGAGTTACAATAACACTGGGACAACTATCTCTGGAAAAATGCAACCCATTTTTTGCCACGTAAAATCTGCAGAAACTGGTTTCCTCCGATTCGCGGCACTCAAGTGTTTAGCTGTAGTCTATTGAGAATATACAGTATTGTTGATTTGAATTTGTGAGAAAATTATCTGGTGTAGGTGTCCCAAACAAGTTATTTATAAAGAGATTTTGTTGTAAGTTCAGCGTTGGAGAAGATAGCATACAAGAAAAGAACAGTTTCAACAGAATAAAAATTGAGCGAAATTGAAACAGCGTTAGATAGAAGTCCAAGAAAATCTGAGAATCTCCTAGCAGCACAATAGACTATGGAGTTTCACATCCATTCGCATATACAGTAACTAAATTACGAAATTATGACCGTATAAAATTCCAGTGATTCGAAGACTAAATAATTCCAATAGCAATGCTACAATCAGTTTTGCAATCTGTACGTGGCGCGATTGTGAATTCAGAATTGATTTTTTTTATTGACGAAGCGTGATTACATTTATTGGGATATGTAAATTCCCAAAACAATCGCTGTTAGAGTTCGGGAGAACTTTATCAGGTACATAAGCGTCCATTGAGTCTGATATTCACAATTTACTGAAGCTTTTGAATTGTGAATTGCATAGTTCCTTCGTACAGATTTTCTTTTCCGATTTTTACCTACAAAATTACATTTTATTACGCATTTATCACAACTGTTACATTCATTCATTCATTTATTATATTCTATAGATCTTACATGAGCAATGAAGCTTTAAGATGTGGAACAAGTCAAAATTTTAGAATATTACAATTACAATTTTTACAATAGTTTACAATTTTTACAGTTTTACAATTTAGTAATTTTCTACAATTTTTTATAATTTTCTGAAATTTTTTACAATATTTTGACGAGATGTAATGAGATGAGGTGAGGTCCGAGGATTTGCCAAAAGATTACCCGGCATTTGCCTTTTGGTTGGGGAAAACCTCGGAAAAACCCAACCAGGTAATCAGATCAAAAGGGTGAAATGAAGTGATGCTGAAGACTCGCCATAGACCATCCGGCTTCAGTCCCACGGCTGGGGAAAACCTCGGAAGAAATCATTCAATGAGACCAAAGGGGGATCCAACCCAAGCCCGAACGTAGCTCCGGATCAGCAGCCCAGCGAGTCTGCCGACTGAGCTACATCGATGGCTCTACAAATCACGCTACTCTTGTAAATTCTTAAGATTGTACATTAGGATGCATAATTAAACTGTAAAGAATCAAGTTCCTAAAGTCGTATGATTTGTAACAATTCTTGTGATAAGTGCGTAAGAATTATATTTTTAGTTAAACATTGAAAAACAAAATCTGTACAAAGCAATTAACAACACATTTTTAGCTTCAGAACACTAGCCAATTAAAGAAATGAGACTTCTGAATAGTTCATTCTCTATTTGTAATATTCTTTTACCTTTAACACTAAAGAAAAAGGGTATTTTACTATCAACTTCAAATTAGTGTAACTTTGAAAATATTGAGATTAGGACACATGTTTATATGACATATTTTGCTCAGAATGTCTTCGGAAATAAGCTCCGTAAGTGACGGTAAATCCTAGTGAATCACTCTGTATATTACTGATTAATTTGTGACCTATAATCATCTCAACTTTTCTCACAACGAAAAACGCTACCAACATTTGCACCAACACAATATCATAGGCTACATGTTTTGTATTTAATTAAATATGAACATTGTTGTAAAAATAAAATGTAATAATTAAGCACCACTGACTATCAATTATAAAATAAAATCTTAGAAGATGACCTTAAGGGAATCTGGTAGGCAAAAATTCTTGAATTTTTATTCGTTTTTTTTTTTTTTTTGCTATACAATTCCACATTCTTTTCTGTTTAATATTCCCTCTAATTATTTCTAAAACAAGTGTGAATAAGGTCCTGGAATGCACTAATAAGTTTAATGTATTCTCTAAAGCTTGTTTTTTTTAATTAATTTAAATTATTATAAAATTCTTACTATTTTTATAATTATCTATATAATTAGATATTAATTTCTTTCAGATATTATTGTTTTTTATACATAATGGAACCAAATCTACACATCAGGAATCAAAATAACCAGTGCTCTAACATTAAATACCTTACTCTATGCCGATGATCAAGTCATAATTTCCAATTCAGAGGATAATTTACAAAGAGGATTGTATACATTAAATGAAATATTAAAAGATTTTGGGATGGAAATTTTAGCACAAAAATCAAAAGTAATGGCATTTTTAGGACAAGACCCAGTGAGAAGTAAGATAATACACAATAACCAATGCCTCGAACAAGTGCAAAATTTCAATTATCTGGGTTGTGAAATATCTTATCAAAATGAAAAAGATGTGAACAAGAAAATTACCAAATTTACACAAATTCTAGGAATAATAAACAATACATTAAAAGCTAAATTAGTACAAAAATCTACAAGAATAAAAATATATAATACACTAGCATTACCCACCCTTCTATACGGAAGCGAGATTTGGACATTAAAGAAAAAAAGACATGAACAGAATCAAAGCAACGGAAATGAAATTTTTCAGGAGAACAGCAGGATATACTCTTTTAGACCGAAAAAGGAATGAAGAAATTTTAGAACAATTAGAAGTAGAGTCAGTAGAAGAAAAAATCACCAGATACAAATTCAATTGGCTAGATCATGTAAGAAGAATGGAAAATTCAAGAATCCCAAAAATTATGATGCAATATAAACCTAGAGGACATCGTCGACCAGGAAGACCGTTAAGAAGACTGCTAGATGGGGCCGAAACAGGTCTACAGAGGCCTAATTCGTGAAGGATGATGATGATGATGATTAAAATGATCACATCAGATTTAAAATTTTATTTTGGACTTAAAAGACTAATATAAACAAAATGATGAGCACGTTTTGTTTAATTTAAATTAGTTTTGTAGAAAAAAAATATTTTCTATAGTTGTTATTTCACTAGATTTTGATCGTAAAATTCATTCTCTTGTAATACATGTTTGCACTCATATAAAACAGACGCAGTTAAGAACTGAACCATTACACTGTCTCACTGCTGAGAAAATAGACCGAGAGTTTGTGTATTCCACTTTTAGCTGGAGGCAAATTTGCAAGTAAACAGGTGTCGTGTGCTCCACATAGCACAAATTACGCCGTGGGCTTCGACTTGAGTGACATAATGAAATACCTGAGGAGCCAACTAGTTATTAGCGTTACTTTTCCTCGCTGTAACTGTGTTTGCTAGTTTGGAAAGTGAGGACACGCTCTCCTGGCCTCAGTTCATTTAAATGCACGGCCTCGCTCTCCAGTTGCTCGTGCTGTAATCTACTTTAGTAGCCTACGATTAAAGCTTCTAAGGCGTGAAAAAGAGCTGCTACTGCTATTCTCTGGCGTTTCTGGGAGGACTTAAGGGTACCCATGAGTGAATTTTCAAGAAAATCCCTCAAAAATCACAATTTTGTTTTTTAACATTATAAAATACTACATACCCCCCTCTACTAAAAAAAAGTAGCACCACCGGTACGGTACCGCCATCTTTGTAGTCCATACCCCAATTTTGAAAGTCCCGTGGAGCTTTAAATTGCACTGTACCGAGCAATTCAGATTTACTTGCATCTTTATTGACTTCTCTTTCAATCTACTGTGCTAATTTGATTGTTCGCTGATGAACCAGGAGGATTATAATGCGAGTAATGTAATCGAATCTTTCATTGCGGTTTTCTCACACTATAAATTTCCAGCATTTTCATTCCTATAAAATACTCTTTGCGAAGCAGATTTTGTGGTAGACAGTTTCAAACTTTATATTTAAGTTCACAGATATGTAGTGATTAAAATAGTTCTGGGTTTTATGTGGTCCACACCTGTGGAGTAACGGTCAGCGCTCTGGCCACCTGGTTTCGCAAGTTACCTGGTTGAGGTTTTTTCCGGGGTTTTCCCTCAACCCAATATGAGCAAATGCTGGGTAACTTTCGGTGCTGGACCCCGGACTCATTTCACCGGCATTATCAACTTCATCTCATTCAGACGCTAAATAACCGAAGATCTTGATAAAGCGTCGTAAAATAACCTACCAAAAAAAAATTTATGGTGAATTGAAGACATTATTACAAAAACAACCCTTCTCAAAATTGCTATTTTTCAAGAGAACAATAAAAATAAATAGAACAACACATGTCATCTGTTTCCGTACAACTGGTGTTTATTCTTGTGGCTATTGCACTTGATATGTGTCATTTCTGGAGTCTATAAACATTTGAAATAGTAGCAAATGTGCCCTTAACTCAATTTAATTAAAAGTGATTAGGGCTGTTTCTGTAATAATGTCTACAATTTATATATATTCAGTTTTTTTTCTTTTTTTAAGAAAAAAATATACAGACGTGGACAAATTATTATCAAAATTGAAGATTTTTATTACATATTTTTACAAAACATGATTCTTCAGTTTAGACTACAGTTGACATTTTTGCGTATTTCGAAATTATTATCAAAATTGAAGATTTGTATTGTATATTTTTTACAAAATTTGACTTCAATTTGGATTACATTTGATATTTTTGCATATTTACAAATTATTAGCAAAACTGAAGATTTTTTATTATATATTTTTAACAAAATTTGGCTCTTCAATTTGGACTACAGTTTACATTTTGGATATTGCCAAATTATTAGCAAAACTGAAGATTTTTATTTTATATTTTTACCAAATTTAACTCTTCAATTTAAACTGCAGTTGACATGTTTGCATATTTACAAATTATTAGAAAAATATGAAGATTTTTATTATATATTTTTACAAAATTTGACTCTTCAATTCTATCTATTGTAATGATCGAAATATGCAAAATTGTCAACTGTAGTCTAAATTGAAAAGTCAAATTTTGTAAACAGAATTATCATAAAAATCGTCAATTTTGTTAATAATTTGTCCACGTCTGTAGTCTATAATATTTAAAAAAAATTCTAGAGGCTTATCTAATGAATCTACATTGAAACCCAGGGCTATTTAAAGAAGTATATGTGTAGTAAACCTATTCACAAATTATGAGACCGAAAAAAATAAAACTGTCACGCAAGACACTTTTTATGTTACTCGCTCTCCAAAAATATAAACTTGCCTATGACTTATAAACCATGAGAGCTACAAGGACACATTTTCCTGAGTTGTTTAGTTACATTACTATACATTTATAGTACAAAGTTGAAAAATTTAGCTTTAATAGTTTAGAATTTCGTAATCTCACTCATGGGTACTCTTAAGAATTGTTTAGATTTTGTATGTTTTGCCTGATAATAGATGTACGCCTACATATCAGCCAGAACCTAAATCAGAGGAAATTTAATAACTAATACATATTACTTCCTTTGAAGTTTATGAAGCAAACGATCCATATTTAATGACCAGGAGTTGGCGTAATGCAGATCATGTTATTTATTACAGAAATTATGTTTTTATTCATATCGAGCATTAAATGTTATGAATGAAGGTATATATCTGTTTTCTCGTATTTTATGAAAAAACAAATAGATGCAAGGGAAAGGTTTGGACAACCTCCACCTTGTAATTTCACAGTACCTGGAACAGGAGTGAAGGCACAATTTTAATTGCAGTTATGCGTTTCTTTTGAAAAAAAAAAAAAGACTTGTATAGGCCTATATACAGAGTGTTCCAAAAATACGAGGCATAATTTCAGGTATGTATTTCCCACATGTAGACAATCAAAAAAGTTAACTACAACATGTGTCCGGAAATGCTTTATTTCCGAGTTATGGCCTTCACAACATTGAAATTCACCGGAACGTTACATTCAGTGTTGTGTAGGCGTTAGACTGTGCGACATGTATTCAAATCAAGAGCTGGCAGAGATACACTTCATGTACGGTAAGGCGGACGGCAATGCTGCGCTGGCTCGTCGTTTGTACCAGGAGAGGTACCCACAGCGACAATGTCCAGATCTGAAGAAATTTGTACGTCTCCATTACCGTCTGTGCGAGTATGGAAAATTTAACTCTCCTGGTTTGGGAAGGGGACGACCAAGATCTACAATTCCAGAAGTACAGGAGGAGATTCTGGAGGCTGTGAACATGACTCCTTCTATCAGCACACGAAGGGTAGCGTTGCAAGTCAATGTTCCTCATACGACTGTCTGGAGACTGTTGGAATCCCTTCGGAATCGAATTGTGGCATGTTCTGAGGACATACGCAATACTCCTGGAGTTTGGGATCGTGTTCGCAGGTCAATGAGACATCGATGTGACGTCTGTATTCAAGCAGGAGGTGGACATTTTGAACATCTTCTGTAATGACAACGACCTGCGGAAAGAAAAACGTTCCGGTGAATTTCAATATTGTGAAGGCCATAACTCGGAAATGAAGCATTTCCGGACACACGTTGTAATGAACTATTTTGATTGTCTACATGTGGGAAATACATACCTGAAATTATGCCTCGTATTTTTGAAACACCCTGTATATCTTTTCCATTAATGTCAGTGTTGGTATAGAGTAAGAGTGTTTATATTTAATACCCATTACATACTAAATATTTACGAAATGTTTGTGATTCGTGTTATTAAGTTTATCGAGCAAATAATCACATTTTTATGCCCAGGAGTTGCCCTAATGCATATTATGTTATTTGTTACAGAAATGATATGAACTTTATTCATATTGGACATTAAATAATTATGAAAGAAAGTTGCAGTACCTATGTTTTCCCGTGGCTGAAGATAAAATAACTACAAGTTTAATCTATTTGACAACCCTTATACTGTAGCTACGTGTACAGTAGCTGGGATAACAGTGAATTTCGGGGGTTTGTTTCGCTTGAGTGGAGATACTGCTGCTGTTGTTTAGGCGCGATGTCCCTTACGAAGGCGAATGGGTTTCTCGCTGCGTAACTCGAATTCAACCGGCAGTACGGTAATGTTCGGGACTCGCATTCGGGAGACCTGGGTTCAAACCCTGTGGCCGGTCAATCTGACTGGGGTTTTTCACGGTTTCTCTCAGTCACAGAGCTAAATGTAAATTTACATAGCAAGATTCATCAACGCCTCAATCACCAGTATCAAAGATATTAATCAAAAGCGAAAATCAGTTACATGAACACAAGCCACCTACAACACATAACAGAAACGGGAACTCGATTGTAACCACGGCCTACCTAAAGATCGTAAAACACGCGATGAGACCACAGATGTTAAAGTGTGTATAAATAAACTTAAGTACTAGTACCAGCACAGTAGCCAAGATAATGTTTATAGTGCCGTTAGTGTACAAGAGTAGTAGCGTGTGTTGCCTCCTCTCCAGTTGAGGTGTATTCCCTCCCCCAATCATCATGAATCGTGAGGTATGGAACAATCACGAACTACTAAACGACCTGCAGTTTCACAAAGCGACTGCAGTCGTGCATTTGTCACTGTTGACAGCTCAAGAGAGAAACAGTCACGATCAATTCTATACAATACGAATTATCACTCTACGTAACAATTACTATGGTGTAAAGAATTTAAATTCTAACCATGATCTTGCCCACTGCTGTGGTTAATGACTAGCAATGTCTGACCGTGAAACAGCGGGCCCGGATTCAAATCCTGGTTGGGACAAGTTACTTGGTTGAGGTTTTTCCGGGGTTTTCCCTCAACCCATTAAGAGCAAATGCTTTGTGATCTTCGGCGCTGGCATTATTATCTTCATCTCACTCAGACGCTACATAATCATAGCAGTTGATAAAGCGTCGTAAAACAACCATTAAAAATACAATCTAGTATCTATCAGACAAAAATTGCGGTAAGTTCTCAGGGAGTGCTACAGAATACTGAATTATTTGGGGTGGAAGTACAAAAATTAATCTTAGTCCGTTAAATTTACTACAAAAACGAATAATTAAAATTTGTTTGAAGAAACGTTTCGATTATCCAACTAAATTAATTTATTCTGAATTTATTCTGAATTTAATGTATTTAATATTGAACAAATTTATAAGTATACGCTGTTAAAATTTTATCATAAAAATCGTAATAAGTTTGTATTACAGACACACAATTATGACACAAGACGAAATATTAATTCAACATTAGTAGAACCTAAATGTCTCACATCTGCTGGTCTAAAGCATAGCATTAATTTTGGCCCTCGGTTGTACAATGCTTTAACTAAATTACACCCAGAACTTCTAACATGTAACCCACTAACATATAACAAGAAAATTAGAAACGTGTTAATATCTTAAATTTGATTAAATAAATTTATAGCCTATGTGTATGAATTAATCAACCTATATTATATTTGTATTCTATAATTTTGAAATATGTGTTAATCCTACTTTTCACGTGCGATATTATTCTTCTCTAGTGTTAATATTATAATATATAATTCCATTGCCGCTGTAATTATATTTTAGTTCCTATTTTATTTTACTTATTTATTTATATTATTATTTTTTATTTTAATATTATATCTGAACTGCGACCGAGCACGAGCGCTGCTCATTCGGTCTCAAATTTTGTTAATACTACTGTATCTTCTTTTTATATTGCTTGTATTATTTTATTTGTATTTCTCTTTGTTTGTTTTTGTAATTATATTTCTTTATTCTGTATATTTGAATTTAAATAAATTGAAATTAAATAAATAAAATTGTATTATAGGCCTATCTAAAATTTCAACGAAAGAGCGCAGTAAAGGCCAATGACCCATCTATAAAACAGATTATGACTATGACGATGATGATTATGATGATGATTTTAGTTGGTTATTTAACGATGCTGTATCAACTACTAGGTGTCGATGAGATTGGTGATAGCGAGATGATATTTGGCGAGATGAGGCCGAGGTTTCGCTATAGATTACCTGGCATTCACCTTACGGTTGGGGAAAACCTCGGAATAAACCCAACCAGGTAATCAGCCCACGCAGGGATCGAACCCGCGCCCGAGCGCAACTTCAGCAGGCAACCAAGCGCCTTAACAGACTGAGCCACGCCGGTGGCGATGATGATGATGATGATGATGATGATGTATAATTTCCACTGTCTTACGTTCTATTTCATAGCGTGCGTTTGTATTCTGGAATAACAATTATTATTATTATTATTATTATTATTATTATTATTATTATTATTACATTGTATGGTAGTAGTACATTCTCGGAAAGTAATGCTAACGTTGATGCTACAGCCAGGTTAATAACAGATTAAGAAACGTACAACCACAGTATTTCAAATGATGACATAAACAGATTATATGAGGCGTTCAGAGCTAAAGTGGATCAAGTCTATGAGACTTCATTTTGAGATAACAGGACTTAAAGTTAACTTGTTCTAGTGGATTATCTAATTTCACTAGCAATAATTTTATTCCTGCATTCTAAAATTCTAGATTTATAAAATATAAACAATTGTGATGTTAATTGATGCAACACTTTGGTGACTTGATCCATTATGGCTCAGAACATCGTGAACAAATAATCTGCACCAAGAGAGGTTGGTGTCACCTACCGGCGAATGCTTGGAATTAAGACTTTATCCATTACTGCTCGGGAAAGATTCAACCTCAGACAATCAGAAAATAAATTTAACTCGATTTATGAAAATTTGTGACTTGATCCACTTCAGCTCTGAACGCCTCAATTATATGTACCTATGATTCACTTTGTAGTTTCATTATATGCAGAAGTTCCAGCAGTGGATTGCTTTGTCTAATGCCCTATGATCATCTAACTTGTTGGCTATGTACTGTTCAGGATACAGTCACAGTCTACTATATACAGTCGCGAAGCTCAATATGTAGTAAAAATGCAAACATGGGTAGTTGCCCACCACTAGGATCGCTACTATCGCCTCATCATCGCAGATCTCTCTCCTAGCAGACGAAAAAATATGTTACACTTTCGTTGTCGTGTTCTTTGGGAAAAATTAACACCTTCCTTCCATTATTGAAATATTAAATGCGTAAAGTTAATTTATTATTTTAATGAAGTATATTAAATTCCACCATAAACTCGAAGATACCTGCAACATAATTTTTGTTTGTGCAAAACGAACTGAAATTTACTATAATAGCTTCACTCATTCAAGATTATAGAGACAATTAACTATGAAACCATTAAATATTAATTTGCATTTCTCTTTACAACAATAATAATGGAAATATGAATTAATGGAGTAACTTACGTGTACCGGTACTTGTATTGTGTGCTTACGTAGTTAACAAAGTGGGATGAGGTTAAGCAATAATAATCACACCAGAATTGGAAATAAAACGTGATCAATAAATTTTATTGTAACATACTTTTTCTACGTCTCTAGTAAAGCAACAAATAAAAATAACAACAAAATTAACAGCTATAATTAAAAACATATCCTCTGAAAAAAAAAGTAGGCCTAAGCAATAATAATCCCACCAGAATTGAAAATAAAACGTGATCAATAAATTTCATTAAAACAAACTTAATTTTTCTACGTCTTTAGTAAAATAACACATAAAAAATAATAACAAAATTAATAGCTACAATTAAAAATATAGCCTCTGAAAAAAAAAGTAGACCTAACCTTTATTTCTCTGGAAATTTAGCAGCCTAAGTGACAGAACTTTAACCGGTATCTAATGTCCTTTCGGTTAGACTGAAACATTTCATTATGAAATTTAAGTATATAATGTATTCTGACAGTCACAAAGAACTTTAAAATTAAGAGTTTTGTTTCTGCACAGCATCTTGTGGAAACCCAGGAACCTTTCTGAATCTTTCGGAAATCGGAAAAAGGAAAACTCTGGCCTCTTTCTCTTACTGTTGCTACAATTTATAGCACTACAAACGTCTCCTCCTTGTCCCATATTATTATTATTCCAATTATTATATTTCAGCCATTAACATTTTCATTATAACCAATAACGAACATTTCACAAGCATCAATGTGAAATACGCTACGAGCTAGCACTCGATAGAAATACGACACAGTCCAAAGTCGACCATGCACAGTCTATTGTTTCTAGTTGCTAACCGCTTGGAGCGCTTTATCACGAGATTTGCAAAAAAACACCTCAAACTTCGCGACTGTATATAGTAGACTGTGATACAGTTCAATGATCATGAATATAATGAATGCAAAATAGAAAGTAAGGGGGTTGAATGCGGTTTATTTGCATACGCGTTCTGTAGAGTTACGCAATACTTTTGAAGAATTCTCTGTGTTCTACTAAGATCAAAATAATTATGCCACTGTTGCATGTAGTACTGGTTACCAAATTAGCTAACATAGTATGATGTTGTTGATGTTTATTGACTTTTCTGGCTTTGAGCCAGAGGCCGTTTTAGGGTCTTATACGCCAGGACGCCTTCTCCAGCCATTGTACATAAATAATAATAAATATATATTTACATACTATATATGACACTATTTCTGACGTAAGTGCCAGTAGGTGTGTGAGTGCAATGATTGGTTCCTTTTATTTTGGTTAACCAGTTGTATATTCTGTTACCCGTCGATATTCCTCACGAATGACGCAAGTAATTTTAATAAATCTCTATCATATATTTTGATAATGTAATGCAAGGTGCGGCAAAGGAATCTGACGATTTTAGAAGGCCGTTTACTGAGCAACATGAGGGGTTATGGATATCGATCGACCGTCGTTTGTTAGCATTTTTGATGCCATTTTGTGTGATCATGGAAGTATGGAGCTCGAAGCATCGTGCTTCCGTTATCGAGACATTTTTCAAGTATGCTAATTCAGTTGTGAAAACCCAGCGTGTCTTTCGTTTTCAGTTTAACTAGTGGCTTGTGCAGCAAATGCTGCTGCAAACTAAGTTCGTTAGACATTCAAATAAATTTTTTTCAGATTTATTTTCAATGAAGAATACTTGTCTTTTTGATAGTTATTTACTTCCATAATAATTAAACATACTCCCTCTGAATGGATTTTTTTAGGCCAAATACTTTTTCTTGAACCTATCCAACTTCAGTTTTTGAGTTTCAACGCGAAAACGCAAGTATCAATGTCAGGACGATAGAAGTAGCTATTTCAGGTCATTGTGGATTGTAGGTGAAAGTTAGAAAAAATGTCAGGTTTGCTAAGCTTTCGAACAATAGCATTTTCGTATAGCTGCTGCATGTAGAACTTGAAATGTAGAGCGTAAAATCATTTTATCCTCCTAAGAGATCTTGCTGAAATGATCTGGAGACTACAAAATTTTCTAGGCCTCTTATTTTATCAGTAAGTAATATCTTTTTATCTTTCCTTAGGAACTGTAATTTTTGCGCTCTCTCGAGCCAATACTGAAGACAATGACACATATCAATACCTACTCCACATCGCCATTAAGTATATGAAAAAGACCCAACCCCACTGGGTTAATAAGTATAAAAATATTTGATTTTTAATAACAATATTATTATCTTACTTGAGTTTTGTAGTTATATATAGCAGTCACTCAGTAAATTATAGAAATGAAGATCTAAATTAAGATATTCTCTATATTTACTTACATAACCTCAAAACGTTTCACTTTCATTTCATCAATATAGCATCAATATTATGTACAATTAATGAAGAATAGACGCATCATGATATTAACTATAGGCTAATAATATTTAATTTCTAATGGTAATAATGTCATCAAACCACCTCAAGTTTCGTAGATTTGAATATCCAATGCACAGCTGTACTCAGAAAATTATACACTGCAGAATTAGTTTTTAATAACAAATTGAATTGAGCTCTAAATATGTCGGCAATCCTGCAGGTCATGGCCTTCGTGTAATAGCCTATTGTTTATTGTAGTGTGTTTTGTTCTGAAATTCAATCAAGTCGGCCGTGATTCAATAAAATTAGTTCTCAAAACTGACAACAGATGGATTTTGGAAAATACGAAAATTATGTAGGAAAATTGACATATCACTGAAAACTACTACTTTTCCGAAAAACTTTGGGTTCCAAGCTTTAAAATACCGGGCCATTTATGAAAATCCGTTCAGCCATTTTCCCGTAATTTCCATTACCAGTTCAAATTATATATATATATATATTGGTCGCCACGGAGCCGTTCCATATTGAGATGGGTACAGAACTTTAAATTATCAGCATCAGCTTGCAAGAAGAAACCACCAGGACACGTTCGAAGTGTACGAACGCCAGCAAGTAAGAGTAAGAGTGGCTGTTACGAGGAGTCCACATCGATCAGCTGGACGGCAGGCTATAGAACTGCGTTCTGTGCGCCGAATATTGCATTCAGATCTTAAGTTTCATCCATATAAACTTATGATTGTTCAGCAATTGAATGAGGAGACTATGTTCAACGTAGTACATTCGCCGAGAGAATTGTGGAAATTTTGGCTGACGAAGTTGTTGTGTTCATGAGTGACGAGGCACATTTCCATTTAAATGGTTATGTTAATAAGCACA
Organism: Periplaneta americana; assembly: GCF_040183065.1. Taxonomy (NCBI): domain Eukaryota; kingdom Metazoa; phylum Arthropoda; class Insecta; order Blattodea; family Blattidae; genus Periplaneta; species Periplaneta americana. Next base: position 8,969,920 of record NC_091129.1, on the reverse strand, counting down.
ACTTTAGATACTGGGCCCAAGAAAATCATAACGAACTATACGAGCGTCCGCTTCACTATGCAAAGGTTACAGTTTGGTGTGTTGTGTCTAGATACTGCGTCACAGGCCCGTATTTTTTTAGGAGAACGGGAACACTGTGACAGTGATTAGTGAACCCTACGACGAAAAGCTTCAACCAGAACTGCGTAGGCGTCTACGTGAGATTGATAGACAAATTGTATGGTTTCAGCAAGATGGTGCCATGGCTCATACGGCAGAAAATTCAATAACAATTGTGTCGCATGTTTCCAGGGCACATCATTTCTCGGCATGGCGACATATCCTGGCCTCCCCACTCGCCTGACCTTACCGTCTGCGACTACTTTCTGTGGGGTTATCTGAAGTCCAAAGTGTACGTAAACAGGCCCCAAACAACTGATGACCTGAAGATTGCCATTGCCCAGGAAATCGCCAACATTGATGGCCAAATGTTGGAAAGAGCAACGCGCAACTTCAGGGAGAGACTTGAAGAGTGCATGGAGAGAGGCGGACACCATTTGAAGGACATAATTTTGAAGACAACCTAAATGTATGTCAACAAAATGGCATACATAGCCAGCTTTTTTGGCAGTAATAGATTTGTTCTAATAGACATAACTACTGAGTTATTTCCATTTTAAAATCGTCCGATTCCTCTGCCGCACCTGTATGAATGTTTAAAAATTCTAAATTCGTTACAAAATTATATAACTCAAATTTACATAATAAATGCAGAAATATATCGTTCTTGTTAACTAGTTTTCTGCTCCGGTTATGCCATTTTTGTCCCAGTTCTTTCATGTCACCGTGCTCTGCAAGTGGACATGGTTCTATCAGCCATATTCATCTACATACTGCATATTCCTTACAGTTGATAGGCAACGGTAACAACGGAGCGGGGGTAGAATGACAGAATCTCAGTTGATTGAAATACGTCTGTGAGTATATTCAATACCACTTCTGCAGGTGATTCGGGTTCGAACCCCGGTCAGGCCTAGGATTTTCCATTGAAAAATTCATAGCGATACTTGTGGCGAACAAGGTAGCAGTTGGGGTTTTCCTCTGGGTTCTCCCCTTCCCCATATTAAACATCATTCCGTCAACTACCTATACAACAATTTAGAACAGTGTTGTTTCACGTTGCTTACCTACTACTACGGAACATAACATTTAACATTTAACGATTTACAGCTCGGACTTATTGATCTTCATTGTGACCTAAGGGCTAAAGATCGTTTGAATAATACTACTAGCCTGGTTGAGTTTTACAAGACTAAACATTGCAATAATATCCAGGACTACACTGACTTGCTGTGAAAATGATTGCTATGTTTGGCTCAACATTTATATTTGTGGGCAACTGTTTTCTATAACCAACTTTAATAAAGGCAGACATCGAACATCTGTAACTGATGTTTCATTACGATCAGTAGGCTACTGTTTCTTTCAGCTGCCAACAGCATAAAACCTCGTTTTGATGCACTGATAAATAAAAATATAACATGATATTGTACATTTAAGTAGCTATAGAATTTCTATTATTTGTGTAAAATAAATATTTCTGTATTAATTAATAATAGTCCAAGATAGTTTTGCAAACAATGAAAGGGAATTCATTTCATAAACACTCGTAATAGTATTTCCTTTTGTGTATATTTTGTACGAGGTCACCCTTTCTTCCAGTCCACCCTTATACAGAGCGCAGCTAATATCTGCATTCCGCTCATGAGCTGTGAGCCGGCTCGGAGAGCGCAAACCTTGTGCAGGCCTGATTTAGAATACAGTCTACTAAACGAGGCTCTATTATAATGCACTCACCACATTTGTATCGCAATACACTAGCTACATTAACTGTTTTATAATGATGTCGTACAAAAAATGACACATGAAACTCGTCTTTAATGTTATACACCTATTGCAGTTGTCAATATTAGGAAACGAATCGTGTTTCCTAAACATTGACTTCTGCCATAAAGTATAACATCGTAAACTTGTTTCATAATATCCTATTACAGTATTGGCACATATACGCCTACGTCCCGCCATGTATCAACATCTAATAAAACGATAAAGAAACGAGTTTGCAACTTTAATCCTTATTTAAGTTATAATGCTAGGAACAGATACGGAAATAAAATTGGGAACTCCCTTATTGTACAGGGACATAATTTTATTTTTACTAAAATGTTTAATATTAACCTGGCTATACCTTTAGAGAACCGGAAACACCGTTCGCTACCCCCTTCCACAACCGGAGTTCGATGATACTGGCGTAAAACACAAACAAATCACTTTACTAGTTATAGGAGGGAAGAAAAGTACTTCATCCACTTACGTAAACTACGAAATATCGCGATTTTGAGATCGATAATTTTCATTAGGCTTTTATGTAATCAAAATGCAGTACTGTATTAAGAATAAGTGTTTTTACTCACGAACTGAGTTATCCATGCGAACGTGTTCATTATGCAGTGTATATTATACTGTCTACAGCACATTAGCGTACAATATAGAGAATGAAGTTAAATTGAAAAATAATCATAATATGGATATTTAAACACATTTTTTAAAATGGTAGCCGTTCATTCCGATAGCCTACAGGCTTCAGTTCTTTTGTGCATATTACCGCACTATAGACTATTGCATCTAATTCCAATTACCAGTTTCGTCCTTCGTACTAGTAACTCATGTTGAAATAATTCTGTACCTACTCTACAAAAGAGTACCTTACGTACTGTAAATTCAATCTTCACTTCTGCCCGACCCGCACAGATAAAATTACTCAGACATGCTATCTACTGTCCGTCCAAGTGGTTATGCCGCAGGATCGTAGAAAGGAGGGAAATCACGTGACAGTTAATTACTTAACGAGGCCCTTTTATTTAAGTTATTTTAAACAGTTGTATAATATTACGTAAACGTCCAATTCCTAACAGAAATTAATGTTTTCAGAAAAGAGCTAAGACAGCCCTGCTTTTACAGAGGGGCGAGCAGAAGCAGGTGGGGGAAATCGGGATGCGACGTAGGCAAACGGACAGTACCTGTGCGAAAATATGATTCAATATTAAAAGTTCTTTCGTCACTGGAAAACGCGAAGATATTTCTGGAACGTACTATACTCAGTAACTCAGTGCTGTTTACTATAAGCGGCCTTGATTCTGTCTGGAGAACAGTTGAAACTTCATTAGTAGAAGGGGTGGGAGTGAAGTACATTCAAAAACTCAGGTACAATAAAAATTGAAGTAAAAATAAAATGATGTCCCTGTATAAGTTTCGCTTACAACACACTGCGCATGTGCAGTAAACAAGAGCCCCTGTATATATGGTACTTGTGGACAGTTGTGTGAAAGAAATTGTTACCTACATACAGGTGGACTCCCATCAAGACTCGCTCAAAATTTTAATTCCGCATCTGTACATAACTTGTTATTACAGGAAAAACACAATTTTCACAAGTATGACACTTTAGCCGATGAATTGTATATGCTTTAAATTGAATAGTAATCTATATAGCTCTATTGATAAATTGTTTGTGTTTGTAATTTGAAGTAGTTTGCATGATATGTATTACCAATTTCTGTATATCACAACTGGCTGAATTGTTTATGCCTTAAATTTAATAAACTTACTTGTTTTGTATTATACATATAGCTCAACTGATGAATGATCGTTTTGCGTTTGTAAATTTAATAATCTGATTGGCTATGTATTGTATACTTTTAGTAGAGCCATCGATGTAGCTCAGTCGGCAGACTCGCTGGGCTGCTGATCCGGAGCTGCGTTCGGGCTTGGGTTGGATCCCCCTTTGGTCTTTGGTTTCTTCAGAGATTTTCCACAGTCATGGGACTGAAGCCGGATGGTCTATGGCGAGTCCTTGGCATCAACCCCTTTGATTTGATTACCCCCGTTTGATTTGATTACCTGGTTGGGTTTTTCCGAGGTTTTCCCCAACCAAAAGGCAAATGCCGGGTAATATTTTGGCGAATCCTCGGACCTCACCTCATCTCACTATATCTCGCAAAAATATTGTAAAAAATTGCACAAAATTGTAAAAATTGTAGAAAATTACTAAATTGTAAAACTATAAAAATTTGTAAAAATTGTAATTGTAATATTGTAAAATTTTGACTTGTTCCACATCTTAAAGCTTGCTCATGTAAGATCTACGGAATAAAATGAATGAATGAATGAATGAATGAAACCCTTATCTAATTCAAGTTTTCAACTGTCCTCTTTTTGTGTTACTATGTTGAATGTACAGAGGGTTGGGGGGGGGGGGGAAATACAGGTATGAGAGTAAAAAAAAAAAGTCATTTTCCAATTTATTTTTTATATAAAGATTGGACATTTATCTTTATGCCAGTGAAGGAATTTTTACGATATATACAATATTTTGGTAGATATAACCATAAACGTGCAAGCGTGCGCTTATTTAGCTCTCCACACACAAGATAGCCTATATTTAACGGCCATTTCCCGTAACTTGTATTTTTCAAAACCGCTTTTGTGGTAATTCAGTAAGTTTTTAAGATACCGCAGTAAAATTTTGCATGCAACTGTCTTGCATACTTGTGAACAAGATGAACTACATTTACTGTTGTAACATTTAGGCCTATAGTCTATTTCTTTTTACCTAAAAACATTAAAAATTTAACTTCCCATAAGAAATTTAAAAAACTGTTCTATTGTAGACGTTTCAAAGATTGCAGTTCATATTGTTCATCTGACATTCAGGAATAAATAGAAAAAAGAATGGCTCACAAATATCCGTATTTGTGGACACTATCATAAAAACGGCATATCAGTGCACAAAAATTGCCACTTTTTTGTTATGATAATTACTCATAATTATGGAACTTTTATTAAATCTGAAAATAGTCTATAATTACAGATGCAGTGAATACTGAGCATGTCAAATTGCAAGGTGAAAGAGTCATTAGTTTCTGAGAAAAAAAAACTGATTTCCCCAATTTTTTAGTGCTCAAACCTCTATATCGATCGTCCAGTTCAAAAGTTCGACAACTCAAAAATTGTCATTTTTTAGTTATTTATACTACTTACTGAAAGCCCCTTTCGGAGCTTTTTCCGATTTAATATTGAGATGTCATATTTACAACCAAAAAGAAAAAAAAAAAAAAAAAAACAAATAAACTGCTTTAGAAGTAATTTTAACTATCGACTTTATTAATTCATTATTACTACATTTCGAAATCTATTAATAACGAACTGGAAGATTGTGATATATTCATCCTGAATACCGACTCATTTCGTGGTTATGAACCAGAAATCTGTCCCTTTCTAGGTGATTTATTTGAAACTTTCAACTGAAGATATCTCAAAACTTTCAATCGATATCCCCCTAAAGCAATTAGTTATATCTACAAAAACACCAAAGCGCAAAGACGTCAATTTATGTTTCGCTACAGTTTAATAGTATGTGTAACTCAAACCTGTTCCTGAATGTGTTACAGACTGGACCTGTGCTAGAAAACCATCGACAGAAAGAAAGCCACCATGCAACGCCGCCTCCTGCTCTACCTATCACCGAGTTCGCGCTTCAAGCTGCATCTCTGCGGCTGAAACAGCGGGAAAATGCCGCCAGTGACGACGGCGCTCGGGGCGTTCGCAGGCAGCAGCGGGCTGATCTGGGGGGTCATCCCACTGTTCGCCATCGGCCTTGCCTACTTCCGCTACAACACCATCGACCCCGAGTCCAGACCGATAGACGTGCGCGAAGTACTGCCCGAGTATGACTTCATCATCGTGGGCGCCGGCTCGGCGGGCGCCGTTGTTGCGAATCGCTTATCCGAGATCCCCTCGTGGTCCGTTCTGTTGCTAGAAGCTGGCGGGGATGAGACGGAGATCTCCGACATACCTTCACTGGCAGGATACCTTCAGCTTTCAGACTTGGACTGGAAGTATCAGACGTCACCACCGACTGATTCCCAGTACTGCCTCGCAATGCTTGGCGACAGGTGTAACTGGCCGCGAGGAAAAGTTCTCGGAGGCTCAAGTGTCCTCAATGCCATGATATACATACGGGGAAACCGACACGATTACGACCACTGGGCTGAATTAGGAAACGAGGGCTGGAGCTACGATGAAGTTCTTCCATACTTCATGAAGTCTGAAGACAACAGAAACCCTTACCTCGCTAAGACCCCGTACCATTCCACAGGCGGTTACCTCACAGTACAGGAATCGCCGTGGAGAACCCCGCTAGCACTGGCGTTTGTGCAGGGGGGAACTGAGCTGGGGTACGAAAACAGGGACTGTAACGGCGAGTTCCAGACTGGTTTCATGATCGCTCAGGGAACGATCAGAAGAGGATCGCGCTGCAGCACGGCGAAAGCCTTCCTCAGGCCAGTGCGTTTACGACGCAACCTACACATAGCCATGCACACTCAAGCCATGAAGGTGCTCCTGGACTCCACGGGTAAGGACGGCCGCCCCAGGGCACGAGCAGTGCAATTCATGAGGAACGGCAAGTCGCAGATCGTCAGAGCCCGTCGTGAGGTCGTCCTCTCCGCAGGTGCCATAGGATCGCCGCAGTTGCTGATGCTGTCCGGCATTGGCCCGCGTGATCACCTCCAAGAACTAAACATCCCAGTAATACAGGACCTCAAAGTCGGACATAACTTGCAGGATCATGTGGGACTAGGTGGTTTAACCTTTACTGTGGACGAACCCATCACTTTCAAGAAATCGCGGTATCAGACGGTTCCCGTAGCTTTGGAGTACATTCTGAATGAGCGCGGACCGCTGACGTCACTCGGCGTTGAAGGAGTAGCGTTCGTCAATACAAAATACGCTAACAAGTCAATAGACTGGCCTGATATTCAGTTTCACTTCGCACCGAGTTCCATAAATTCAGACGGTGGAGAGCAAATTCGAAGAATTGTCGGCTTGCGTGATAGGGTATACAACACCATGTACAAGCCACTAGTTAAAGCAGAGACTTGGATGATTTTACCATTATTACTGCGGCCGCGAAGTAGGGGATGGGTTCGACTGAAGAGTGCCAATTTTCTCCATTACCCCGAAATAATACCGAATTACTTCGCGTATCCCGAGGACGTTGCAACACTGGTAGAAGGAATTAAAATAGGAGTCAACTTATCGACAACACCTGCGTTCAGGAAGTTCGGATCAAGGCTTCACACGATCCCTATGCCTGGATGTGGATCGCACACGTTCAAATCCGACGAATACTGGGAATGCGCGTTACGCCATTTCACATTTACAATATATCACCCATCTGGAACTTGCAAGATGGGACCGGACTCAGACCCCGATGCTGTGTTAGATCCCAGACTTAGAGTGCGTGGTATAGAGGCGCTGAGAGTAATAGACGCGTCTATAATGCCCACCATTATGAGTGGAAATCCTAATGCTCCAACGATAATGATTGGTGAGAAGGGCGCAGACATGATAAAAGAAGACTGGAGAGTTTTATAACACTACACTAACTCGAACACTTGATAGTTCACATTAGTGGTGTATGACTTGAGGCTTTCCCGGCGTTTGATGTAGAATAACTCTTCTCGGGTTCTCAGCCAGGTGAGTTGGAGATTAGCTTCCAAGCTTTCGACGGCTAGCTCTGCCATTTTCTATCTCCAACTCGCCTGGCTGAGAACCCGAGAAGAGTTATTCCACATTAGTGGTGTTTGCAAACAAACATCCTGCCTGCCCTTTCAAGAAACAATACTGTTTTTTAACATTAAGTTAAGATGGAAGAAACACTTTCTTTTCCTTTCAAAAATTATATGAATTTATCTGTAGTTCATAAAATGGATATAATTTATTCAAAAAGTAAACTCAAAAAAATTACAAAATGTATAATTTAAGACTGAATTTTTTTGTAATAAATGATTAATAATCAAAGTAATGTACCAAAATGAGCTCAACTGTTACTCTAAAAAAAAACGTTTCTCAAACTTTTTTGAAATGGGGACCATTTTTTTAAGTCAGAACAGTTCCGCGGACCACCTTACTCTTGCTCCCTTCGAAAGCAAATTTATCATTTTTGTAGCATATTTTAATACCAGTATACTTATATTTTAAAATATAATTAATTAATTATACAGTGAAACCTCTCCTTTACGGACATCGAAGTGACGTAACAATCTGTCCGCATCTGGGAGGTGTCCTTTATTGGAAGGGACACTCCCCAATCTAACAGTAGGGGAGAGTCTGGTAGTATCGGACATCGGGTAATATCGGACAGTGCGTTTCTTTCATCTACCACACGATGATAGTATCTGATTAACTTGGTTACGTTTCTCTATGCGACATAACAGAAACGTAACCATGTTAATCAGGTACTATCATCGTGTGGTAGATGAAAGAAACTCACTGTCCGATATTATCCGATGTCCGATACTACCCGACTCTCTCCTAAATTTATAATATGCATTATGTATCCCTTCACGCTTTAAACGAAATGTATTACTGTAGTTTAATTCTAAATATATGTTGTACTACAGTAAATTCTTTGCAACTTTGAACTACAGTCGATAAGACTGAAAAAAGAAAATACAGTACTGTGCCATGCAGTACTGTAATTTACAGGTTTCAACTTAACATTCAGGTGCCATGTCTCTCGAAACAGAACAACTGATTGAAGTGAAGAGAATAATCCTACCAACCCTATCATGTGTCGAATACAATTTCACGATCGCGGAAACCTTGGACCCATCACACAGGTTACATATTATGAGTTTGTTTGTCCATCCGCTTACAGCTAACAAGGGGTAACCGGCTGGGTTAGTGGTAGTCTACGAAACCTTATCGTCTTCTTACATTTAAGGAATTTCCGTACTAAATTTTCCACTTTTGTAACACATTAGTCTTGAAATCCAAGTTCTGTCCGCAGTCAGGAGGTAAAGCAAGCTTTAGGGCTGTAAAACAGCTGTCCCTGTCCGTGTCTGAGAGTGTCCGTAAACGAGAGATTAATTTATCATTATTTATATATTATTTCAGTTGGGACATAAAAATCTGTCCGTATATGAGGAGTGTCCGTATCTTGGAGGTGTCCGTAAGGAGAGGTTTCACTGTAATACTTTTGTAATTATATTTCTTGTAGGCAATCACAAGTAACTTATAACAAAATCTGTGCATTGTTGATTCATCGCTTGCCTGTTAGCAGTTAGTTGTTTGAAATCCTTCTTATGTGGTACACGCTAGTAGTTGTCCATGTCTCAGTTAAATAGTTTCCATTATAAATAATGGAAAACTGGCTTCGATCCGGATCTTTGAAAAGAAAGGAACATGATGATACACTTCATTTAGGCAGTGCTAATAGTTCAGAAGCTGTGTGTGAAGAAATATATTAATTATAGTGTCATTAAAGAAATATCTAGTCCTACTAGTAGCTATTCAAAGAAAAAAATATTTTCGTAAATATGACAAGAGTTATTTGGAACTTGGATTTGCTTGGCGTGGCAATGAGAGTGAACCAAAACCTCGGTGCGTTGTTTGTTACGAAGTGCTTTAAACGAGTGTATGAAACCCGCGAAATTGAAACGGCACTTAGAGACGAAACACGCAAGTGTAAAACGTAAACCTGTAAGATTTTAAAATAGGCGGAGTCTAAAATTTTTTATATCGTCATCTGGAAAAACAAATAAAAAAATTAATGCAGAAACATGCCCGATTATCAACAAGTAAGATGCAATTTGGCACGTTCTGTTTTTGGTGTACGACGTACAGTACGTGCCCATTTCAATGTGCAGACTGGGTGTCGGCAAAACTATTAAGAAAGTCATCAATACACGAAAAGGTTCGGTACTTTGGTCATCTGTTATGAATTCGGGTGGTCCCTGGCTGGGTTAGAGGCTCAGCACCAGACATCCAGGGAAAAGTTGGCGAGAAACTCCACGTTTATAGTGCTTTAAATCCCTCTTTTGTTGTTGAGAGTAGAGTGGGAAGTGGGTAGACGAGTAGGGTAAGAAATTTCATAAAATATTAGTACTGAAAGAAAAAGTTAAAGGCGACTGCGATGTGTAATTTCCAAAGTCTGACATTTTCAGCTATAGTGTGATACGTAATTCGTTTGAATTTTATTTTTTCTTCTGTCTTTATTGAAGGACCACAAGGAAAGAACTCGAGGACCACAGGTGGTCCGCGGACCATAGTTTGAGAAACGCTGCTCTAAAAGGTTTAAAACTGTAGGCTTATACAGAGTGTAACAAAAATGTACGTGAAAACTTTAGGGAAATATTTCTCACATGTAGAGAATGAAAATATGTTCTACCCATATAAACATGAGCCCGAAAACGTTTTATTTCCGTATTAGAGCTCATTTACTACAAATTTTCGTACATTTCATGGGACACACACGGGAACATACCACATGAAACTCCGTTACAAGAATTGTACAAAATGTTCTCCATTAGCATGAATACATGCGTCAACATGCCGTCGCATTGCTTCCGTAATACGGGCGCGAAGATTCTCTACAACTTGCACCGAGCTTCCATAAACAAAGCTTTCAAATGCCTTCATAAGTAAATGTCTAGTGTTTAGGTCCGGATAGCGTGGAGGCCAATAAATTGATCCACCTCTCCCTATCAATCACAGAACCATTAATTTAGCAACCGGTGCATTCAAGCAATGAAGTGAGTCGCACGACTTTCGTACGTATAGTTGCAAATCAACACTGGTGGCGAAGATAAGAATTACGTCACGACCCTATTACCACTAATCAGACGTAAACACTACCACAGTGAGATTACAAGTTCTTTATAAACTGGGAGAGGAATAGTTGTAAAAAAAAAATAGCTATAACACAGAAATAAAGCGTTTCCGGACGCATGTTTACTTAACATATTTTCATCCTCTACTTGTGAGAAATATTTCCCTAACGTTTTGACATAATTATCTATTTGTTACATCCTGTATATTAATATTTTTCAGGACAAAAATATATGACGAGATTCTACAGGAAAAAATACTATAATCTTTTCGCTGTAAGAAAAATCCTAATGTAAACAATAGCACGTGACTGAAGTGAGGCTTCATTGGCCGCTGTTTGGCGCCATAGATTCTCAGTACGTTTTCCCGCCTACTGTTGTACATTCTGTTTCATGTTAAACAATTCCCGTTACTCGTCAAGCAGGCCTAACCTCACTACTATGCATTCGTTTGCTTAGGAAACATTTACTTTATAATAACCGCAATTGCATTACGTTTAAGTCTTATGTCTTCACAATGGACAGTTGAAGATACAGAAGCTATACTTCAGGATCACATGCTTACGTGAACAACTACGAGCTCAAGTGCCGCCAGCTTGTTACAAGAACAGACTACCTCGGTATTACTGTTGGTATTCATCCGCGTTCATAGTACATAACAAAATATAAAAGTAGCTTTTCCTTTACATAGAGTTTTACACATGAGTGAAGTGAAATGTTTCATCGTATTTAACAACTAGAATTCAATTTTTTTATTTTCAAATAATACAAGATTGTGGTTTCCAAATACGAACTATATTTTCCTGCGTCATGTGAGTGTTTTGGCTGCGAGCCAATCACGGGTATGACAGCAACGTGCTTATGTTTACATTAGGACTTTTCTTATAGCGAAAACAGTATAACATATCTGCAAATATAAACTCGTAAATGTATTTTTAGATGATTTATATGATAGACTTCAGAGTAACGAGTATTTTAATAAATGTGTACTAGTAAAAACAACTAAAGAGTAGATCACGAAATTTCGAAAATTATTAATAGAAGCATTTCTCAATACTGTATTGTATTTTATACGTGTAAACTGTAAATATGGATCTATCTACCAACACAAAACTTTATAAAGTGTATAACTGAAAGCCAATGAAAATGTTAACTTAGAATAATAGCAATATGACATCAGGTTGAACATAAAATAGTGTTCCTATGTTCTTAGCTTAAATCAGAGCTCTTTCCTGTTAAGTTTGAAATATTAAAAGAGACTAGTGGTGTTTACAAACAAAAAATACTGCGCTTTTAAGAAACAATACTCGTTTTGGACATAAAGCTAAGATGGAAAAAAAAAAAAAAACTTTGTTTTCCTTTAAAAAATATTACACGATTTTATGTGTAGTACATGAAATGCAAATAACTTATTCAAAAAGTAAATTAAAAAATAACGCAATATATAATTTAAGACTGATTTTTTTAAATAAATAATTACAAATCAAGGTACTGCGCCAAAATGTCCTCAAATATTACTCTGAAAGAAATACCTTTTAGAAGTATATACTTTAATATTTTTCAGGATAAAAAATACATGACGAGATTACAGGAAAATCTTACTAATTTATCTGCATATATAAACTCGTAAATGTATTCTTGAATGACTTACATGATCACAAACTTTAGAACAACGAGTAATTTAAAAACTGTGTACTAACAAGAAATGAATGATGGAATGGCTGGTTTCAGCAGGATTCAGCTACAGCGCACACCGCTTCGAATTCTATGCAAGAATTACGAAGTGTGTTTGTTGACAGAATAAGTAGTAGAGGACTGTGACCACCCCGTTCCCCTGACCTATCCCCATGCGATTTTTAACAGAAGAATAAAGTGTACGCATCAAATCAGCACACGTTACAAGAATTGAAGGACAACATCACGAGAGAAATACAGAAAATCAATCAACATTAACTTTTGCGAGTGAACCAGAATTGTTTTCGGAGATATAGGGAATGTGTTCGAGTTGAAGGTCATCACTTTCAACATCTGCCGTGATGCAGGTAAGCCTAATGTTAATGCTGTCCGTTACTCAGGAGAAGACGAGGGGCAAGAATGTGACCTTCTTGACTATCGCTGTTGATTATTATAAACATCGCTCAGATAAGCATCCCAGTAGCCAGGTTATTACTCGTGCAGGAAACATGAGTAACAATGCGTATGGAAATTAAAGCTAAGTTGAACAGAAGGAGACCTAATGTTTCCGCTTACTGCAGAGTGATTTATATAGAACTGACACATTTCTTTCATTAATTGTTTCAAAACGAATTGTGCTAGCGACGACTTATTATACCTGAAATGTAGAGGAATTTTGGGAGAATATTTACCTCTATAGCAAATGTTGAAAATGTCCTCCATCTTGCATAAGGCACAACTCAACACGTCGTTCCATGTTACTGGCCACTCGTTGGAGGACTCTGTTGTCAACAGCTTGAATCTCCTGTGTGATGTTGTGCTTCAGATCGTCCAATGTCTGGGGACGTGTGGCGTAAACCTGTCTTTTAAGTAACCCCATAGAAAGAAGTCCGTCGTTGTCAAATCCGGAGATCTCTTAATGATTTTTTGGGTGACTGCTCCAGTCATGCTCTTACGTCAACAACAACCGTGGGAAGCCTAGATGAACGATGCTTGCCCTTTTCACTCACCAGAGATCCAGTTGTTTCCAATTTGTTTACCAGTCCCAGTATTGTGTTTCTTTTGGGAGGATTGCGAACACTAAATTCTCTCTGGTATGCCCTTTGAGTAGCTGTAATTGAATTCGTAATCCAGTATTGCTTCACAAGGAAGAGTCATTGATTTAATGTGTACTGCATTTTCACGTTGACACAAAATGTCGAAAACAGCTGCCAACAATAGGAATAAAACATAAACATCTGCGCATCTAGTGCTGCCAACAATAGGAATAAAACATAAACATCTGCGCATCTAGTGACAAGGAATCGAAACTCCAGAACATTCTGCTTAATTTGGTGCTAAAATTGGGTCATTGAATGAATTTGCAACGGAATAATTAAAGAAATAAATGTGTCAGTTCTATATAAATCACTCTGTACATTACAAATATTGACGCGTTGTCGTACGTTATCTGTTCACATCCCTTCCTCTTCAGTCCGCTCTCGTCTTCTCCTGAGTCACCGACATAGAGTAGTTAGTGTTCCGTACCCATGACTTGCCGGTCGTTTACGTGTAACTCTGGCGGCAGTAATTGCACCGCCATGTTTGTTCATAAATAGATGAACATGTTTCTATGCTTTCCACTGCCTTCCGAATCATAAACCGCAAAAATCGTATTTCTAACTCATTTCTTTGCTGTGAAATAGTATTTCAAAGAGTGTATACATCAATTTGGGACACTCCGTATTAGCTTTCCAAGTTGGTCTATCTCTCTCGGTAAAACACTTCCATTGTCATGAACACTTCTTTATTGAGAACAAAGTTCAATATTCTCTAGAAATATGCATATCAATAAAGGTTGCTATTAAAGTCAATTAGAAAATTAAAAACCCAGCCAGAGGGACTAGTTTTATCTACATCATTTAATAACATTAAGGCATTAGCGATTCAGAACCAGATAGCCTCCAGGAAGAAATTTTCTCTTGCTGAAACTAAACTAATTTGTGCGCTCATCAAACAGATGACGTAGGTTGAAAAGTAGCAATCTATCTCGCACAGAAGAAATTTGCTAATGACAAATCAAAATGATCAATGTAAGTGAAAACTTTTACACAAAGCTAGTGATGAAACTTTCAACAGCATTAAGTCTAACAGAGAAAAGAAACAGCAGAGTACAATGAACCTAAACTTTTCGAAGAAAGTAAAACACTTTAATTATGGATGGTTTATAATACAACATATCTCAATTAATTATTGTAAAGTTGTTCGTTTTTAAGGTAAATAAGTATTTTCACATTTCGGGGATCTGAGTAAAAATGGACTAGTCTTTACATAACCAAATAGTACGGGTAATGGAAAGTATGATGAAATAAAATTCAGAAGTACAGAACTATCCTTTTAGAGTTTTTGAAAGACAAAATAGGCTACTTTAAATGAATGACAACTAGCTCTATCCTACACTAGTCCATTCTGGCTTAAGTCCCTAAATAATACGAATTCGAATGTTATATTGTAATCGTAATAATAATAATAATAATAATTCTTTATTTATACTGGCAGAGTTAAGGCTATAGGGCTTCTCTTACACTCTACCAGGTCACAAAGTATACAATCAGTTAAAATTTAACAAAAAGTTAAAGAACAGAATACTAACATATTGCAAAGAGAAATAATAATAGCATAATAAATCGACATTAAACAACATGAAAATAATACCATAATAAAAAAAGAAAGTAAAATACATTGGAATATAGTGAAAGCAACTCATTTAGTACAAATAGTTAATATGGAAAAACGTAAGGAAGAATATATCAAAATGGAATGTAATAAAATAAAAAAAAAAAAAAGAAATACGAAAATTAAGTAAAATTTACGATAAAAAAGGCTATGATAATAAATTCATTGGCTGATAAAGAGAACAAAAAGGGGAAAGGAAGGAAAGAAATATATAGCCTATATTTTTAGAAAACTATCGCAGAGAAAAGGGCTTATAACTGAAAGGAATCTAATTCAAAAAGTGCAATTTTAATTTATTTTTGAAACTAGACAATGTCCGACAGTCTCTGACATGTTGTGGTAGAGAGTTCCAGAGATGACCTGCAGAGACGGTGAAAGATGAAGAGTAGAAGGACAATGTTGTTGTTAATAAAACAGTATTTAAGTTAGTGTGATTTTTGTTGGCTATTTCAACGACGCTGTATCAACTACTAAGGTACACGTACCAAATAACGCCACCTTAACACTTCAGTCACTTTTGCTCTGGAAATAAGTTATGTACAAACACGAAAATTATGAAATAGAAACTGTAATCTTATCTTTACAAAATAGCACAATGAAAATGGATATGTTATATACCGAACAAGAATTAGAACTCAAATAGGAAAACTTTGTAAACTGGCGTTATTAGGAACAGGTTGTCCAATTAACGCCACCTATTTTCTAGTAACCTATACACTTATAATTGCTAATGAATTATTTTTCATAGCAACACAAATTGAACTAAGCGACTAAATTTGAGTTTCTGCTAATAAAAGATACAAAATCACTCAATGCTAATGAAAGATTCTTGATCTGAAACTGAAATACCAGATGGATTAGGAAAATATGTTTTCCAGTGACTCCTTACTTAAAAAAAAAGAGACAATGTGACACAGTAGAAAGTTATTAACCACAAAATCATTTACCTTAGTTTAATATGAATGTTTTCCAATAAGTAAAACAAAAAAATTAAGTTATGTAAAATAAACAAAAAAATAAGAGTTCGATAAGCAATTGAACCAATATCATCACTGCACATTCTGAACATTTATAAGTTGAAAACTTAGTGATTTTCCTGATGTTTTCACACTGATGCTGTACTGTCAGCCATAGTACTAACATAACCTAAAATTTTGTCTGTAGACCTTTAACTGAGTACTTCATAACATGACATGCCTGTTTCTCTAACATTTCCAAATTTTATAGATAGAAAATACTTTCTATACATAGAAGAATGTTTAAGGATCACGAAAATATATAGTTTAATATAGTTATTATTTGCTCAACACACAAAATAAAATATTGCCTCTTACCTTGATATAAGAACAGCCATTCACTATCAACACACAACAGGAAAATTATGGAATATAATGTCACTCGTGAATGTCAGCGGACAGCTAGTAACTCATTTCATCACTAGATTGCAAGCGAATGCAGACTACAGTAATGCACTACCAAAAACTTGTGTCGTTAACAAATTTTAATAGGGTGGCGTTAAAGGTATACATGGCGTTATTTGGCTCAGGGACCTTAGGTTATTTAGCGTCGATGGGATTGATGATAGCGAGATGGTATTTGGCGAGATGAGGCCGAGGATTCGCCATAGATTACCTGGAATTCGTCTTACGGTTGGGGAAAACCTCGGAAAAAACCTAACCGGGAAATCAGTCCAAGCGGGAATCCAATCCGTGCGTAAACACAACTCGAGTGTGATTTTACTGTATGTTTAGAGTTAGTACACAGTGGACCGTAAGTCACGATCGAATATTATATTGTCATGTTAGTTTATAAAAAATAATAAAATGCCACAAGCTACTTAGAATAGTACATTATGTAACGAGCCTATAATGATAGTAATTAAGACGCGAGTATGATCGTTTATGAAACGAGCGCAAGCTCGTTTCATAATTTTCATACGAGCGTCTTAATTACCATTATAGGCAAGTTCCATACGACTTTTCATGCTCGACCATATTTCTAACTTGAAATTATTCAGAAGTATTCATTTTATTCGTATCTAACTGAAGAGTGGAAGTGACCTTGTGCATCGCTCGTAAATTGTGAGATGTGCGCAGACGCGAAAGTATTGATTTTTTCCCGAGGAACAATAATGTCACTGACCTTGTTATAATCTACAGAATAAGATGAACTAATTTTGATATAACCTGGAAATTGATTTAGAATTGAAAAACGAGATGACAAATTGAATTTATTTGAATATTATTCACCATTAACGCTAATTATTATAGTAACACAACATAACCTTCTGCGACAGTATTGGATTTCCAGCCTCCGTGACGTTTCCCTCGTTGTCTTTCGATTGCATATCCGAGAATAATCGAAAACCTGAACTTTAATGAATAGCTGTACTTTAATGACATGCATTAAAGGACTGCTACCAGGTGTATAATTACTATATTTCGACATGGTCGAGCATAAACGTTATTTATTGAACTGGCCAATATTAATGGATGGAAATGTGCAAAAAAATTACGTGTGCCAATTGGTGTTATTGTCAATCATCTAACATTTCGGTAGGTGCACCATTATTTTTTATGCCCAGTTGGATGCGTCACCATACATGCGTCTACTTACGTAAATTTTCACATGCGTCGCTTATCCATATCCCTATCACTTCTTCATTCATCTATGACGGTGAGCTTACATGCATGATACCCTGCATTTTTCATCCAATGGCGCAACCAGGTTCTTAGGATCTGCATTTCCGCCGATCGCTTCCTTGTTGATTTCATCGGTGAATGTTCCAATGATTCATTCAGACGGTCATTGACATCATCGTCGGCAAAATCTGACTGCATAGGATGATGCAGAAACTAAACATCATACGATTGTGATGCATAACTCATTTTCGCAAAACTTTGCATCTATCGAGTTTAGCAAAAACGCTCCTCAATCTTGCCAAAGCATACATTTAGATTGGGGAAATTGTTTCACTGAATTTTGCTGCAGACACTATTGTTGTGTAGGCCACGACTTAAGCGAGATAAGGAGGACACTGAGCAACGAGACGACGGACGGGAGAGAGCGTCATAATACAATACGAGCAATAAAGAGAGCAAGTGAGAAAACATGCTTGCAAGATGCGATACAGGCCGAAGAGAGAATTCATTGTTCAATTACACAACATAGTAGTTCCACTGTAATTAGTTTAAAAAATGAATCCTAATGACGTAGTATAGAGAAACATACCAAAAACCCATCTAAAATTTATATTTTCCCTTAAAATCCCCGTAACATTTTTATCCCCCCAAACCTACACCTGGAAAAGTGTTTTCCCCCAAATTTGGGGGGAAATGTCAAAAGTTGGCAACACTGGCGCCGGAAAAAAATCTGGCCTGTAATCGAAACATAAAAATTCACTCACTCTATCGGAAAAGGGATAAACTATTGCCACAAACAGTATATCCTCAGCCTAATAATAATTTTTAATTAGTTTTTGCTTGCGACAAATGTTATTTCAATGTAAACAATATCCGATCGTGATTCCTGGCCCACTCTGTATAAAATAAACATATGTTATTGGTTTTATTTCATTTAAGTAAGTAAGTCAAGTACTGCGAACAGACAAACTGAAATAGACGACTGACTATAAGAGACGGAAGTAAAACAATATATCCATCGCAATTAAATTCGGTTTAAGTATTAGTATTATATTAATACTAGCCGTACCCGTGCGCTCCGCTGCACCTGTCACAAATAAATATAAAGTAATTACATAATTAAAATAGGACGTTTGATCCAGGGAACAACTTTTACAACAGCGCAAGATAATCCGCTTCGCTCATTACCCAATTTTTTTTGCATTGCATTTATTGCATATATATTTTATGTATTTGCACACGATTCAATTGAGCATAGTTAAAATTTGAATGATAAAATAATGGATTGCTAAGCTAACGTACTATTACTGCATACTAAATCAATACACTCTCGTTCTTCGTTAATTCTCTGAGATTAAAATGAGTGTACATAAATATTATTTTAAGAAATACAGAAAACGAATGTACAAAATAGCCTATCAAATTTTCTGTGCATAAGAAGCTATTTTAATCTTATCTGTCCTCGATTTACTCAGACGTTACTGTATTAACATTATAGCATTATGTCCATCTAGAGAAACTACACTTTGCAATGGTGAAATAATAATTAATTATGCAATCGGTTAATTTAGCTTCTGATATTACTTCATACAAACACAGAATCATTCTTTGTAGGCTATGTTTAATAGCTTTCGATTGTCGATGTCCAAGGCCCCTGTTTCGATTGTTGTTGTCCAAGGCCCGTTATAGACGAAGTCATTTGTTCTTAATTCATTGCACCGTCTTAGATGGCGTTATTTTAATTTTAAAACTCATTTATCTCATTAAATATCAGTCCTAAAAAATGTTTGTAAAGAATAAAACTTATCGTAAATCATTTTTAAAGAAACCTTTGTTATGTAACATTTTTCACAAAAATCGATAATAAGCGAGATATTTCGATTTATTTAATTCAGACTCCCTTATAACCCACCTTTTAAATGAAGTATTTTGAATGCCATATAGCCTAAAATCTAAGTTACAACGAACTTAATTTATATTCTAATTTTCATATAAATCGGTTCACCATTATCGCGTGAAAAGGTAACAAACATACACACAGACATACAAACAAAAATTTCAAAAATGCGATTTTCGGTTTCAGGGTGGTTAATTATATATGTTAGGACCAATTATTTTTGGAAAATCGAAAATTACCAGAAAAATTTCGGCTACAGATTTATTATTAGTATAGATTAAATTTTACCACGAGATATAAACAGTAAAACATGCCGAGATGGCCACCTCTCCTCACGGCCACCTCAGTAAAAGCTAGCTATTATCTTCTCACTGCATAAAGATTGCGGTTCCGCACCGTAGCGCCGTCTAAAGCCTTGGTTTTTCTGAACCAACGCGTGCGAGGTGCGAGGCCCACCTGGCACAAATCCGGACTCTACGAAAGATAGTGAGTGGTTTCTATAACTGGGCTCTTCCATATGAAATCGATCAGTAAAAAACCTCGCATTTTTTATACTCAAATTTTTCCCTACTTATACAAGGTGCTGAGGGGAGTGCATTTTCAAAAAATATACTATCGAAAGTCAAACGGTTTTGGTATTATTGAGCGACAAATTTAGCGTATTTTATAAAAACAAGCCTCTTTCAGCGCTCAGAACTCTGGAGCCATTTACTGCAGAACATTGAACGGGAGCTTATTTTGAAGCCGACATTTGGTAGGTTATGTTAAGAAGTAATCCTTATTTTTATTGTATACAGAGAGACAGATAATCTGATTTGACTTCCTTTTAGGCTTTTTGCCAATTTGTAAAAATGTAAAATATATTGAGAAAAAACTTGCATTATTAAGAGGGATTCGGCATTGATTGCTTAGTGGCTCGGCAATAAGTTTCGAGGGTATTAAATAGATTATTTTCACACGCCTAGACTTGAACGGCGCAGTACCGCACGCACTGGACGAGAGCTGAAGATAAGCGAGCGTTGGACGTCATTTTACTCCTGTGTTTATGAAAATTTGTGATAACCCTAGCCCAGCTAAGCGCTACTAGACGAAACATCACATGTTTGTCTCCTGGCCTTCATTGTCTCGGCTAGCTCCCGCCTCACAGTCACCTGGTTACTTCACGCGCGTACTATTTATTTCCTTTATTTGATATTTTCAATACTTTCTTTGTAAATATCTTGGAGCAACAGTAACAAATATAAATGACACTCGGGAGGAAATTAAACACAGAATAAATATGGGAAATGCCTGTTATTATTCGGTTGAGAAGCTTTTGTCATCCAGTCCGCTGTCAAAATATCTGAAAGTTAGAATTTATAAAACAGTTATATTAGTGGTTGTTTTTTATGGTTGTGAAACTTAGACTCTCACTTTGAGAGAGGAGCAGAGGTTAAGGGTGTTTGAGAATAAGGTTCTTAGGAAAATATTTGGGGCTAAGCGGGATGAAGTTATAGGAGAATGGAGAAAGTTACACAACGCACACCTGCACGCAATGTATTCTTCACCTGACATAATTAGGAACATTAAATCCAGACGTTTGAGATGGGCAGGGCATGTAGCACGTATGGGCGAATCCAGAAATGCTTATAATGTTAGTTGGGAGGCCGGAGGGAAAAAGACCTTTAGGGAGGCCGAGACGTAGATGGGAAGATAATATTAAAATGGATTGGAGGGAGTTGGGATATGATAACAAAATGGATTACTCTTGCTCAGGATAGGGACCAATGGCGGGCTTATGTGAGGGTGGCAATGAATCTCCGGGTTCCTTAAAAGCCAGTAAGTAAGTAATTAATAATAATAATAATAATAATAATAATAATAATAATAATAATAGGCCTATTACTTAAAAAGACTCACAATAAATATAGGAGAGCTGCATGGAATTATTTATGACAACATAAGTGGAGTACGAAATGGAACTATAAAAATTGGAGATTTATCCTTCGAAGAGGTGGAAAACTTCAAATATCTTGGAGCAACAGTAACAAATATAAATGACACTCGGGAGGAAATTAAACACAGAATAAATATGGGAAATGTCTGTAATTATTCGATTGAGAAGCTTTTGTCATCTAGTCTGCTGTCAAAAAAATCTGAAAGTTAGAATTTATGAAACAATTATATTACCGGTTGTTCTGTATGGTTGTGAAACTAGGAGTCTCACTTTGAGAGAGGAACAGAGATTAAGGGTGTTTGAGAATAAGGTTCGTAGGAAAATATTTGGGGCTAAGAGGGATGAAGTTACAGGACAATGGAGAAAGTTACACAACACAGAACTGCACGCATTGTATTCTTCACCTGACATAATTAGGAACATTAAATCCAGACTTTTGAGATGGGCAGGACATGTAGCACGTATGGGCGAATCCAGAAATGCATATAGAGTGTTAGTTGGGAGGCCGGCGGGAAAAAGACCTTTGGGAAGGCTGAGACGTAGATGGGAAGATAATATTAAAATGGATTTGAGGGAGGTGGGATATGATGATAGAGAATGGATTAATCTTGCAAAGGATAGGGACCAATGGCGGGCTTATGTGACGGAGGCAATGAACCTCCGGGTTCTTTAAGAGCCTGTAAGTAAGTAAGTAAGTAATATAAGTGGAAATTACGAGGAGAAGTTGTAGGTATGATGGAGGCGCTCTCTTTGGACGAATCTCAGGAACTATGTCAGTGGTATTACAATCACAGCCAGTCTATTTGATTACATGGCGGGTACATAGATGGCGTTCGAAAGCCTTGCTACAAACTTTTAAAAAGTAGAAAGCGAAACTATTACGCGCAAGGCGACCAATACACGAGCTGATTCGGTAACAAATCCTGTAATCAGTACCACCGCCAGAATCCACGGTCAAGATTCCCATTTACATAGTAGACGGCCATGACATTACGCGCTTGAATTATAGACGAGCCAAAAAGGTCAGGAATTTGAATGGGAATGTTACAAAAAAATGTACACTGTCTAGTGTTTTTTCATCTTACAGTTGAGAAAAGAAACGCTCATGAATGGTATATTACAGTTTCTTCGAAGGTTAAATTTGACGTAAGTTGTATAAATACGCATTATTTTTGGAGCCTCTTTTTCTCTGTCATTTGCTAAGCTTGCTTCATTTCTTTTATTTGCTGCTATCTATGCCCAGTCTGTTTTCATTGTCTTATCTTACTTATGAATTATGGGTAGCTTTTCGTGATTCTTAATCTCGTTTCTTGTACAGGGACATCATTTTATTTTTACTAACATTTTTAATATTAACCTGGCTATACCTTTGAATTAAAGCTCGAGAACCGGAAACACCGTTTGCTACCTCCTTCCAAGACTGGAGTTCGATGATACTGGCATAATACAAACAAATCATTTTACTGGGTATAGGAGGGAAGAAAAGTAGTTCATCGATTTAGGTAAACTAGGAAATATCGCAATTTTGAGTCTGATAATTTTCATTGGGTTTTTGGTTAATCAAAATACAGTACAGTATTAACAATGAGTGTTTTTACTCACGAACTGAGCTATCCATGCGAACGTATTCATTATGCAGTGCATATTATACTGTCTACAGCACATTAGCGTACACTATAGAGAGTGAAGTTAAATTGAAAAATAATCATAATATGGATATTGAAACACAGTTTTGAAAATGGTGGCCGTTCATTCCGATACAGGCTTCAGTTCTAATGTGCATATTATCGCACTATGGACTATTGTACCTAATGCCAATTACCAGTTTCGTCCTTCGTACCAGTAACTCCTGTCGAAATAATTCTGTACCTACTCTATAAAAGAGTATCTTACGTACTGTAAATTCAATCTTCACTTCTGCCCGACCGCACAGATAAAATTACTCAGACATGCTATCTACTGTCCGTCCAAGTGGTTATGCCGCAGAATCGTAGAAAGGGGGGAAATCACATGACAGTTAATTACTTAACGAGGCCCTTTTATTTAAGTTATTTTAAACAGTTGTATAATATCACGTAGACGTCCAATTCCTAACAGAAATTAATGTTTTCAGAAAAGGGTTAAGACAGCCCAGCCATTAGCCTTTATAGAGGGGACAGCAGGTGGGGGGAATTGGGATGCGACGTAGGCAAACGGACGACAGTACCTGTGCCAAAATATGATTCAATATTGAAAGCTCTTTGGTCACTGGAAAACGCGAACATATTTCTGGAACGTACTATACTCACTAACTCAGTACTGCTTACTATACGCGTCATTGGTTATGTGTGGAGGACAGTTAGTAGAAGGGGTGGGAGTGAAGTACATTCAAAAACTCAGGTACAATAAAAATTGAAGTAGAAATAAAATGATGTCACTGTAGTTGAATATTATTATTTACCCTATACGTATTCTACAAAATCCGTGTCGTACAAACCCATAGTAGGCACTGTCGCATTAGGCTTAGCCAGAGCCTTCTTCAGCTACAAGCCGGAGCCATACGTCGGCAACACTGTAATTAACTGTCAAACGGAGGCCTACTATCCAGAACACGTGTTTGTGCTAATGCCGATTATCAATGTAAATTAATGTTACAATATAAGTGTGTGTCGAGGGAATTATATTCGCGGTCGTACCAGACGTTAATTGTTGATGTATTATAAACTAAGTGCGTGTTGGCGATAAAAACAAGACAATAAACGAAAACATGGCTGCAGTCTTAGCAATTTTTACGGTTATTATTAATGACAAAATGATTGAACAACTGTTCTAAATATTAAATATTGTATAAACTACATTTTTATAATCTTACTTGTGGTTTGTATCAGAATTCTAGCCAAATTGTTGGGTCTCGCCTGCTATATCAATAAAGTTACGCCGTTGATTTTCAAGTTCATTGTAAACAGCTGTTTTGTGATACCATAAGGCCCGATTGTATAAACCATTTAATCTTAGATCAGAGGTTAAATTGATCCTTCTTTCAGCTGAACTTGGAATTTTGTATTGTATAAAGTCTAATCTGAGATTAATTTGTCTCAAACCAAAGTCAACTTTGACTGAAGAAATTTCTCCGATTAAGTTAGATGATCCAAGTTCAGTTATTTCTTTTCTGTTCGAAATACAGTGCCGGAAAAATTAATAGCAACTCTGTTATTTTTACCTTCGGATTAAGTTGTATCATGTTTTAATACGACAGGTGTTTAGAAAATAATACAATCTATATATTTTCTGAAAGATTGTTTTATTTCCTTTCTAATGGTATGTAACAACTTCATTTCTGTTTGTTTACATGGCAGTCTGTGTAGCAATTGTGAATTGAAAGCACAAGAGCAAAATTTTGCACTTCATGGATTAGTTTCTTATCTCGGCACTAGTTATTGGTGGGATAGCCTTTTGACCTCACAACTTCAACTTCTTGATACCTGCTTGGCATGTACTCTACTAGTCGTTGGGGAGTTTCCATGGGCATTGCATGCTACCAGATGCTCACAATGGTCTCAATCAATTGCACTTTTGTTTAGGGCTTCCTTTCTCTTATTTTATTCTTCAAAATCATCCACTAATTATCAATAGGATTTACATCTGGTGAATTGCCAGGCCAAGACAGTGCTGTGACATATTCTTGCTCACGTAGGAACTCTTTGACCATTTTTGCACGATGGCAGGATGTGAATCGTCCTGAAAAGTGAATGGTTGTCCTGCAAACAAATCCCTTACTGATGGTAACATCTTCTATAAAATCTTCTTGTACTTCTCTCCATTGACGGTAGATTCCAGGACATCGATATTCCCAACACCATTTTATGAGAAACCCTCCCCAAAGCATAGCACTAGTAGGATACTTCACAGTTTTACAGTACATGCTGAATTCAGTGTTTCACTTGGCTTCCGAAACAATGTACAACTCCATCACTTCCACCAATGTTGATTTTAGATTCGTCACTGAAGAGAACTTTACATCATTGCTCAGCTGATGTTCTTTAGCCCCTGTAAAAGCTTCATACATTATTTGGTAAGCATTGGTTTCTTCACTGGCTTCTTGGACACCAAATCAAATTTTCGCAATATTTTCCTTACAGTTCTACAACAAATATTAACCCCAG
This sequence comes from Periplaneta americana, assembly GCF_040183065.1. Taxonomy (NCBI): domain Eukaryota; kingdom Metazoa; phylum Arthropoda; class Insecta; order Blattodea; family Blattidae; genus Periplaneta; species Periplaneta americana. The sequence continues at coordinate 8,944,202 of NC_091129.1, read as the reverse complement.
AAGTTTCCTTTCAATTTTCCGTAAGATCTAACGAGTTAGCAAATCTGTGTTCCAAACATAACCGACGCAAAGCATTGTCGGATATGGATGAAGTTTTCAGTTTTCTGCCACATTTTCGCGTTCTACTACTCATAAGAGCGCCCCTATCTCGAAACTTAGCCAACTATCTCCCAATTGTACTTTTATTCACCCCCACGATTTAAGCTATCGCACTATTAGTTTTGCTACATTCACTTAATGTCACTATCTGTGTACCCTTTCTTGGTGTTATATCATATTTTTTTACGCGTTTTTGAATTAGAATTTGTCAATCAAACTCTTTCAATCGCAAAAACACAACAGGTAGTTACGAAAAATTCCTGTGAACATTCATTAACAGACAAGAAGGAACAGAAGGTAGACATTAGCAACTGTATGCACTACAGAAACATCTGTGGACAATGAATAAAACTAGCAAAAGCATTTGGTGCCATTTACTGCCATCTGGCAGCACAATACACGCTAACCCATAAAATGCAAAATTTTGGCATTTTGCTTTCAATTAACAAACGCTACACAGATTGCCATATAAACAGCCATTAAATAATTTGTTACATACCATTAGAAAGGGAATAAAACAAGTTTTCAGAAAATATATAAATTGTTTAACTTTTTAAACATCTGTTACATTAAAGCATGACATAACTTAATCTGGATGAAAAAATAACCGAGTTTCTATTAATTTTTCCGGCACTGTATATGAGTGACAGATTGTGCAAATAAAATATCCATTATTATTAATATTAATAGATATGTTAGGTACATTTATATATATTTCTTTCAATTTCTTGCCTTAATACACAAACATTCTTATATTTCATAAGGCTCTATCGTGTTCAGCAGTATCAAATAACATAACCTATAATTATATTATGTTTATAACAACCATTAATTATTAATGGATATGATAGGTACATTCATAAATGTTCAGTTAATTGTATTACTAAACGAAATTGTTCTTTTATAAAGCGTTATTATGTTTAGCAGTATCAAACACCATAACATGATAACAACTTGGAGAACAGTCAACCTTCTTCTTATTGTCCGCCATTATTTACATTGCACAAAAAAAAACAGTGTCTCCAACAGAGTTTAATACGGAAAGTCGCCAAAAAGTAGTTGTAAAGTCGCTAGATTTCTCATTATCAACAAAGAAAGCTTACATTTTGTCACTATGGGGTGCTAAAAAGGTCGCTAAATCCCTATTTAAGCAATATAAAAGTTAAAAGAAATTGTTGTTGAAAAAGAGTTAAAGTCGCTAGATTGCCAAACCTGTATAACATGGTCCGCGCATCACGTATTTCACCTGTTTATGCGAAGTTGCCAAATCCTTTTCACGTGAACTTAGATTGCATTTGAACCAAGGTAATTTGATCGCAGAAAAATTTTATACAATAGAAGAAGTGTCTGAACTCGGTTCACTTTCCGATCTTCGATCAAAGTTGATCTTTAGTCAGGGAGTTTTATACAATTGGGCCTAAATGTTGCAGTTCTGTTGAAAATTCGGAATGCCTCTTTACTACTTATAAATTGTAGATGCACACACTAACTTTGTTGGTTTTCAGGGTTTGTTTATTAATATTATTTCTTTGTAATAAATTAGTTATAAACATGTTTCTTTTCACTTCGTATTTACAGGATTTAAAGTTCACCGAGTTTACGCTAATTGGCACATACTTAATAGATAATGTTGTGTTTTGTTACGTATTATGTTGAAGGTGTGTTTCTTCCTTTTTCATAGATCTTTATACTTGGCCTTGGCCTATTTAAAATTATATTTTAGAAAGTTTATAACAAATAAATTAGGATAACAGTATTGTCATGGTGACTGGCGAGGTTCAAACTAAAACTGGCTTCCTGGGCATCTGAAATATTTACAGAAAAGCTGAGAGGGCGGGAGGTGGTGTACGATCATCCTCTCCTCTACTACTTAGTGGCTGTTATTCGCCAGGTGGATGGTACATTGGAAGATTAGATGTGCGCAGTGGAAGACTTTTAGAAATAAATAGTGTGAATTTGTATAACAGATATAATTAACAATAACATAACAATATACATGAATGATAAATGAAATAACATAAGTATGAAATTAAATGAATGTGAATATAACAAGTTAATCTGAATAAGTACCAAAGCAATGACTGAATCGTGGAGAGTTTAACTACACTGGGCAAGCATACTTATAGGTCATAATAGAATCTAATACGCCCATCTCTCAATAATCAATTACTGACCCATTAATCATTTAGTCATTAAAACATTCTCTCAATATATATATGTACGTATATCCAACTAGATATAAACCTCAACATGAACGCCCAGTCAGTACACTAACTCATAACACATGGCCCATTCAATTATAGATAACATAACATCTGATTAACCAAACTCAACATACACATAAACTCAGTATAACACAAAGAATTTACCCAGTACGAACCGTCACATGACTGATCACTATATAAATTACCAATTCCACATACGTCTGATATAAACTGTGGGGATAGCACTAACAACAATCTCTGTACTTTACAATAAAACAATGGCAGAGAGAGAGAGAGAGAGATACGATATGTGATAAGTAACCGACAATAATTTCAAATACCAATAATCATTTGAATAGCAAAGGAAAGTCAATGCACTCGATTCCTGAAAACCGGCGTGGAAACCAATAATAATCAAAAATGGAGTAGGAAATACTAGAATAGGTAAATGAGGCCCATACTATTCTAGTTCATTACAGCGTCAAATACGACGTAACCCAAGAGATCGTGATCACTACGCTATCACCCAAACCGTCTTGGAACATCAAAACCTCACATATCAAATCATATTTCCTCACGTAATCCCCTAATACAATACAACCTCCTATATCACAATACATCATTTCACATAATCGCAATTACTTAACCCAAGACCTATCAGCGAGTGATTTTCAATACACGATCTCGCACAATATCTCAAACACATATAACCAAAATTGAGACTATCACAACCGAAATTTGCCTACTCCAATGATTACACATGTGTTACAACTAATGCCGCGCTGAATCCCAAAATATATTCATATCAAACAAGGTTCCATATAGTCCGTAAATACTCAAGTGAAATATAATGACACACTATTCTCGAACAATCTACCAGGATGAACTTAAGTTACCAAAGTAGAATACAGTTCGAGCTCCATCCGGCTCCTGAGTGAAGTAACATATGACCGCACGTAACCAAATAAACTCGCTTTCCCTCTCTCCTCGTCTGACGTAATCAACCGGCCCATAGGATAATTTGGATAAGAAAATGAAGGGATTGATAGCGCTATCTATAATATGACGTCTGAGAGCACTCTGTCGGACGAAGTGACGCACTAGATGAACAGCTACGATGTCGGCCACGGCTCAAAGCACTACAGATAATCACATGAAATTAAAATGTATATGATGTCCCTGTATTACATGTAAGTATGATCTGTCAATCACACCTTAATTTTTACAAAGCGTAGTACAGTGACATTACTAGAGCTCATATAAATGAAGAGTTGCACATCTTATTCATAATGTATGTTTTTATAGCGATATTATGAGAGCCATTATCTGTAAGTAAGGTTGTCCACTTGTCACCTCTCCATGTATTATTATTCCTAAGTACCTTATATCAACGTCATTGTCTGTACTTGTCCTGAGCTAATATAAGTACTGTATAGCGACGTAATGGGTCTCATTATACAGAAGTGAAGATCTGCACATGTGACCTGCAGATGACATGTTCTGAACTACAGGCTGTCACGTGGAACCTGTCAGTCACATCTTATCATATTAGGCAAAGTGTTGTACATGGGTATTACGAACCTCATTAAATGTAAGTAAAGGTGAACTGTCCGCAGCTTCAGAAAGTTCTGTATAGCGGAATGACATTATACTTAAGTAAAGGATTGCATATGTGCCCTGTTAACCCTCCTGCTACCAAGCTTTATTACAACTTGCTAATACCAAAGAGGGTAATGCAATTACTCCCATCAAAATCATATACCAATCTTTGTTAAGCATTTGGAATATTTAACATTTATATATTATTCACTGTAGACCTCCAGAAAATGTAAAAATGTAAAATAATTGTTCTATATTTTTAAATACAGAATGGGTCAAAAGTTCCGTTCCATATTGTTGAAAACGTAGACCAAAGAACTTCATATAATATGTTACTGGTGACACTATATGATAAAACACTGGTATACAGTAAATTTAAACTCGCCTTCCATGCATTTCAAGATAAACTCCATAACGCTATACACTATAGTTTTCACATGGAGGAAAAACAGGTACAAGCTATGAATGTCACAGTACTGTAACACAAATTGGAAACCTTTTCGGGTATTTGTTGAAATATAAATATTGTAATACAAACTATACAACCATGAACATCTCCAAAACGTTTGTTTATAATAAAATAAAATTATTAAACGTCAAAAAATTCTGAAAATAATTAAATAAAAATATAAATCCAATAAAACAAATTTTGGTTTTGTTGAAATTCAAACACTCAGTTCAATTCAATTCAATTCAATTTATTTGGCCATTAGACATACAGTTTTAGGCTTCGTCAGAATACATTGAAAAACATATAAATACATTTTTAAAAACACTAATAAAAGAAACAGTAAAATTTAAATAATATAATGAGAACATGAAATAATCCGAAACTTTTAAATTAATATAAATATAAATCCAATAAAAAAATTATGATTTTGCTGAAATTCAAACATTCAATTCAATTCAATTCAATTTATTTGGCCATTAGACACACAGTTTTAGGCTTCGTCAGAATACATTGAAAAACATATAAATACATTTTAAAAACACTAATAAAGAAACAGTAAAATTCAAATAATATAATGAAAATATGAAATAATTCGAAACTTTTAAATTAAAGAAAACTAACTAAATTGCAATTAAACTTATTTATTAAAATACAATTTCATACAAATTTGTGTTGAGAAACTCAGCAACAGAATAAAAAGGATTATTAAAACCAATTGTAAAATCTAGTTTTGAAGCTATTGATTGGTAATTTATAATATTGACTGGGGAGCTTATTATATAATTTCATCCCCCTAATTAAAAAGTTTGTGTTGCTCTTGTGTAATCTACAATATGGAATATTAATTTGTTCACTATTTCTAATTTTATGATCATGTATATTGGCCACTAATGAGTAATCGTCGATATTTTGTCGAGTATAGAGGTGAGTAGTATCGGACATCGGGTAATATCGGACAGTGGGTTTCTTTCATCTACCACACGATGATAGTACCTGATTGGCATGGTTACGTTTCTGTGATGTCGCATAGAGAAACGAAACCATGTCATTCAGGTACTACCATATGGTGGTAGATGAAAGAAACGCACTGTCCGATACTACCCGACTCTCCCCTATACAAAGTTATGATTGTTAAAATCCGCGATTGTCTGAAAAGTGGCCGACATTGTTTCAGATAGTTTGATTTACATAAAATTCTAATATTATTCACTGTAGACCTCTAGAAAACATTGAAACACTACCTATAGCTACTACAATGGATATCTCGGGGAAAAAAAAGTTTTACTAATAACTATTTCTGACAAAATCACTTTTAGAATAACCATACCTTAACAAGTAAGACTAATAAATTAAAAAAAAGGAAATCACTGGTCATGATAATATAAACAACAGTATAAATAATGATATAAATAACACGAAATAAAATAATTTGGAACCAAACAAACTCAGCTATGATGAAAATTAAGCTACAGATGAATTTAATATCCTGGAAATTTCATAACACAGAATACAAGAGGGGTAACGAGATCACCCCACATGAATGAAGCGTATTACTTCTTAAAGTGGATGAATTATTTATGTTATTCTTATTTCAAAATGTTAGTAAACATATAACGGAGAAATACGTGGAATTTCAAAAGTAAATATGGAGAACAATGGAAACAATACTTAAAAAAATCATCAGTGGGGTAATTCTATTATCTCCCTTGGTAGCAGGAAGGTTAATGATATTTTTATCTTCTAGAAATATTGTAAGGCGATATAATGGACGTCACTGTCAGTAAGAAAACGTTTATTTGTGTGACCTGTTACTCATACTCCACTCATCAGAAAGTACACTAGGGCCAGTGGTTCCCAAAGTGTGCTTCGGGGATCCCTGGGGATCGGCCAACACTTATCAGGGGATCCGCGGTTGATAATTTGAAATTAAATCACATACTCGTACAATACTACCGTTTTCCTGAGCGCGGTTGTACACTACTGTAAGCGAATGTACTTGTGAAATGTTGTATATCGGAAGGACAGATTATCAGATCTCACCCTTTCGTGAGCTGGCCTTCGAGCTGTTGTAAAAAACACGAGACACACATATATATATATATATCTCTCTCTCTCTCTCCCCCCCTCTCTTTTGTATGGAGGAGGGATACGAAGGTTTACACTTCAGCCTGAGGCTTACTGTGATTGGGTAGCTGAACGGTCGAGCTCTTGTACAAGTACAGCGTCCGAACCGTGACCTTAACCCAGGCTATTATGGATGATGATGATGATGATGATGATGATGATGATGATGATGATGAAGATGATGATGAAATGTGAATGTGGGCCATCTGGTTTCGCGGCCAGACGCGAAACCGTTACCTTGAAGATCTTTGTTCTATGACTAGACTAAGATGATTCTTATAAAACAATGACCTACATTTGAAACTAATTAAACAAAGGTTCTTCAAGATCACACTTTCAAAGATTACATCGATCTTTAAAAGCTTCTCCCATATCGCTTTTCCGGGAAAGTGTTCATTATAATGTTATAGTGTGAAGGTTCAATACAGGAAAAGAGATTCCCACATCCCTACAACAAACCTGTCACGACAATTCTTAATCTATCTATAAGGGATACAAGTAGAATAACTCTTAATAATTCAACATGCATAATGATCTTTCATTCATTTCATGCACATCATAACGTATAAACATTCAAACACATACAATCATATAACAACCAACCACCAAAACGTTTCGCGCAATTATAACGATTGCTTATTGTATATTATTTAAAATTTTTCCCGGAGTTATCGAGTTTGTTTCTAAGCCGAACTTTCGGTGCTCGAGTTGGTTCCTGTTAATTTTGGGTCTTGAATTTAACATCACTCGATTTGTTTTCCGTCAGTTTTAGCCCTTGAATTACAGAGTAAGTTCCAATTTATACTCATATGCAAAGTGTCAACACAATCTCAGTGCAGGTAGAACGAACTCTGTACTGTCTGTGTGCGGTTCTTTCAAGACACAAGTTCGATCGCGTCTGCAGTAAGTGGCGGCTCGTTTTAAGTGAAAAACAATATAATTCCCAGATCATTTCCATTTAGTTACGAGTAAAAACAGAATTTTTTTATTAGCCTAAGAAGAGAGGTAAAGCTTGTATTCTATTCTATTTTCTTACGCATGACATTTTTTGTTGTTACAAATAAACAGTTAAGGTTTTAGTAAAGAAATACTGTCTGCATCTGCTTTAGAACAGCTAAAGGTAAAAATCAACAAGGTGAGACTGATCTCAAATATCGTTAGCACGTTGTGCGTGCGAGTTACAGAATTGCACGACATATGATCGACTAGCTAAGAACATTTTATGGATAAATTTGAAATGTGGTAGTCTCATGTAGATCATATACAACTTCACTTTCTTTGACTATAAACTATCTTGAAGAGTGATAAGAAAATCTTCTTATCAAATATAAGACCCTACTTCAAGACCTACAGCAGAATTCACTGGTAAGTTTGGAGAAACAGTGGCAATTGACAAGGAATCGAGATTTTTCTGAAATATTTTTGGCTTACGCCGATAGAAAATCCTGAAAATTTATAGCTCGAATTAATAAATCTACACAACAGCACGCCACTCAGATTACAGCAAAATCAGGAATCCAACTGTTCGTAATGTTGCTTAAGTCAGAATTTCCAAATATACTCTTTGCTTCCATATATACTGGATGTGCTTGAGGCAGAGTTTAATGCAAGAAAGAAGTGTAAAAGCTCTCAAAGTAAAGAAAGAGCTCAGAAGTAAGCTTATTTCATATGCCGTGACATGCAAAAATACTTCCTTGAATTGGTTATTGTTTGCGAATACAGACTATTACCTTTCTGAGAACAGAGGAATACTCTTTAATGTATAAAGACTTGCAAATTCTAGCGTTCTACATTTAAAATAAGACATAATAAGAAATATTAGCAAATAGTGTAATAATAAATAAGTGTTGCAGCTATATTTGTTGTATCTCGAAAAGGTTGTATTCAGTTTGTGTTTCCAGTACTAAACTAGGTAATTTACAAAGCTAGAAAATAATATAATTTTGTTATGTGTTCAGGTATAGCCTGTCTAAAATTACTATAATTACTGTACCATGAGTCATTCTGAAATTCAAATCATGAATAGATATCACGACCACCTGCATGAGCCGCCAGAGCGCACCGTGGCAGTGAACTGCTTTTGCAGCGAAACTACAAACAACTTGTAACTGCTGCGGCTGGCTCCGTCTGCTTTTCTCTCTTTCAAGGTTTTTAGCACTTTGGGAGCACGAGTTGCCCATCCATGCTCATATGTAACAAAATGCAATGTTACCATCTTATTAATAGTGGTGATATTTTTCTATCTGTAAACAGGAGGAGTAATGCACGGAATGAAAGGAAATTATGTTCCTCTACTATTTTTCATCCATGCTCATATGTAACAAAATGCAATGTTACCATCTTATTAATAGTGGTGATATTTTTCTATCTGTAAAAAGGAGGAGTAATGCACGGAATGAAAGGAAATTATGTTCCTCTACTATTTTTCTTAATGCCAAACAAAATGTCTCGTTTAAACACGCATTAAATTCAATCAAACAATAGCCTACATTATTCCTGACGTTGTCTACGTGGACTTAGAAAAAGCGATTCATCAAGCAATGAAAAATTAATTATCTTGAGTAAACTACTAGGTTCTTAAATAAGGAATCAGAAATCTGACAACTATTAAAATCCTTATTTTTACTTCCTCTCTTCTCACCAGAAGAAACTGAATCAAGGGAGATGGGATATGATGGTATGTACTGGATTAATCTTGCTCAAGATAAAGACCGATGACGGGCTTATGTGAATGCAGCAATAAACTTCCTGGTTCCTTAAAAGACATCTTGTATTGTATTGTAATACTGAAACATATTTTTAGACTTTACTTCGTTTTAATGTACGATTCATTTATTTTACCTCGAAAGCGGGAATTAATTTTGATATTGTCTAACAACATCGAGGAGACGGCCTCCAGATATGGAGGGTTGCTGTGAATATATTGAATAAGCAGTCACGGACACCCGATGAGGGGTGGTCCTCCAGCTTGGGGGTTGGGCGAAGGGCTAACAACCCATCACCGTAAAAAAACAGCTTGTTACGAAACCTTCACATAAGCCTCGGAATGGGACTGATTCTCTGGCATGACCAACAGAGAACTGCACGCATTGTTTCTCCACCTACCATAATTAGGAACATTAAATCCAGACGTTTGAGGTGGGCAGGGCATGTAGCACGTATGGGCGAATCCAGAAATGCATATAGTGTGGTAGTTGGAAGGCCGAAGGGAAAAAAGCCTTTGGGGAGGCCGAGACGTCGATGGGAAGATAATATTAAAATGTCTTTGAGGGAGGTGGGATATGATAGAGACTGGATTAATCTTGCTCAGGATAGGGACCAATGGCGGGCTTATGTGAGGGCGGCAATGAGCCTCCGGGTTCCTTAAAAGCCAGTAAGGTACTGCAGACTACCCCGTAACTCCTCACTCCACATTCTCCGGTAGAGACAGTTATGTATCGGACCGATACGAGTACCTAGACCTGAAGGCAATCATTGCTAAGTGACGGATTGTACAGGGACATCATTTTATTTTTACTAATATTTTTAATATTAACTTGTCTATACCTCTGGATCAACGCCGTTTGCTATCCTCTTCCACGACTGGACTTCGATGATACTGACGTAATATACAAACAAATCACTTTACTAGGTATAGGAGGGAAGAAAAGTAGTTCATCCATTTACGTAAACTAGGAAATATTGCGCTTTTGAGTTTGATAATTTTCATTAGGTTTTTGTTTAATCAAAATACAGTACAGTATTAACAATGAGTGTTTTTACTCACGAACTGAGCTGTCCATGTGGACGTATTCATTATGCAGTGTATATTATACTGTCTACAACACATTAGCGTACAATATAGAGACTTAAGTTAAATTGAAAAATAATCACAATATGGATATTTAAACACATTTCGATACAGGCTTCAGTTCTAATGTGCATATTATCGCACTATAGCATATTGTACTTAATTCCAATTACCAGTTCTTCGTACTAGTAACTCATGTTGAAATAATTCTGTACCTACTCTATAAAAGAGTATCTTACGTACTGTAAATTCAATCTTCACTTCTGCCAGAAAAGATAAAATTACTCAGACATACTATCTACTGTCCGTCCAAGTGGTTATGTCGTAGGGTCGTAGAAAGGAGGGAAATCACATGACAGTTAATTACTTAACGAGACCCTTTTATTTAAGTTATTTTAAACAGTTGTACAATATTACGTAGACGTCCAATTCCTAACAGAAATTAATGTTCTCAGAAAAGAACTAAGACAGCCCAGCCACTAGCTGGCGAATAAAAGCTGGTTGGGGAAACCGGGATACGACGTAGGCAAATGGACGACAGTACCTGTGCGAAAATGATTGAATATTGAAAGCTCTTTCGTCACTGGAAAATGCGAACATATTTTTGGAACGTACTGAGGCTACTATGACTGTATATGCGGTCTTGGATCTGTGTGGAAGACGGTTGAAGGGGTGGGAGTGAAGTACATTCAAAAACTCGGGTACAATAAAAATTGAAGTAAAAATAAAATGATGTCCCTGTATAAGGTATGCATCATAGCTTTAGACTCTCGCTGGTCGCCTAAAATTCATCACTGATGTACAGTGCTTTACTAGGTGTTTGTTTCTAAAGCGGTGAAAACACCTAGCAGGGGGTATTTTCTTTCCTTTTTCCTTCCCGTTTATGCCCAGGGCTGCAGTAGACAGTCCTCAGTCTGTTAAATTGGGAGGGGAAGTGTTGTTTACCGGGGAACCAACTCCTGCAATGACCCTTCAACAGTTTGGGAACCAACTCGAGTGACTCGTTGAAAATATTTCACAACCAACTTACTACAGTGAAACCTGTTCAAATCGGAACCTGAATAATTCGGAATCCTTTCTATTTCGGAACAATTTATTGGTCCCGGCGAAATTCGTATGTATTATGTGTAATTTTTCCTGAATAAAGTGCAAACTGACCAACGCAGAAACGGAAACTACCTGCTACTTTTCAAGACGGAAATAATATTTTGGACACACTGCTTTAATGTAAACCATATTTTGAAACAGCGTGTAATTTCAAGGAATATACGAAATATGTAGGTCAATAAGATAAAAACAAGTTTTCTTTGCAAAATTTTAGGGGTGTGAGGGTGTGTTGGTCTGTCGATCATAAATTATTTTATTACCCTGTTGACTAGGCAGACGAGTCCCTTGAAATATTTTCAATGCTTCAACCCGTATACTGTCGTAGCTAGACAGGGCAGCAAGTGTAGTGATTTCCTGGTAAAAAAGAAAAAAGTTGCGTAAAATGTGGCATTAACATTAAGTGATCAAGTAAAAGATATTGAGTTAAAGGAAAATTAGAAAAGACGTGTAGGCCTATGTGAAATAATGTTGAAGTTCAGTTGTGGATAACTCAGATGTGACACTTTAAAAATAAAGATCATAATGAGTGAGTGGCTTGCGGGCAATATTGGTCAAATACTGTAAAAGAATCCAGAAAACAACTGTTTACGTGGAAATAAATGAACTGTTGTGGGAGTGGGTACTTTATGACCTCTCAAATAACAAGCCAATTTCTGGATCTATTCTCCAAAGCAAGCCATTAAACTGGGAAAGAAATTAGATAAACCAGAATTCAAGGCTTCTAATGGATGGCTCCTAATCCAATTAGTTAATAATGTGCAGTGATATACAGTACAGTATTACAATATTGTGTTAGATATTAAATTGAATGAGATTAGTAAACTTTAGTAGTGTTTAATGAGTGCGTTACGATAACATTTAGACAAAAAATGAGATTTTAATCAAGATGATTCACCAACGGAATAAGCGACAGAAAGCTGATTTAATGTGAGTAGTGTTAAATGGAATATTTTGTACTTCTTGCACTTTGCGACATGCCATTTTGTTTTCCATGTATACAAATGATAAAATATTCAATTTTAATGTAACACCTGAATAATACGGAAACCTGTCTACAACGGAATAAAAATTAGGACCATGTCACTTCCGCCTTGAACAGGTTTCACTGTACAACTTAACTTTTTCATGCTCATGGCAAGATTCGCCGTAATGTTATATTTGTTTCCGATTGTACAATACACGAAGTGCACTTTCATATACAATGCATATCTACAGGGACATCATTTTATTTTTACTAACATTTTTAATATTAACCTGTCTATACCTTTAGAGAACCGGAAACACCGCTTGCTCCCCCCTCCAAGACTGGAGTTCGATGATACTGGCGTAAAACACAAATCACTCTACTAGGTATAGGAAGGAAGAAAAGTAGTTCATCCATTTACGTAAACTAGGCAATATCGCGATTTTGAGTTTGATAATTTTCATTAGGTTTTTCTTTAATCAAAGTACAGTACTGTATTAAGAATAAGTGTTTTTACTCACGAAGTGAGTTATCCATGCGAACGTATTCATTATGCAGTGTATATTATACTGTCTACAGCACATTAGCGTACAATATAGAGAATGGAGTTAAATTGAAAAATAATCATAATATGGATATTTAAACACAATTTTGAAAATGGTGGCCGTTCATTTCGATACAGGCTTCAGTTCTAATGTGCATATTATCTCAATATAGACTATTGCATCTAATTCCAATTGCCAGTTTCGTCCTTCGTACTAGTAACTCATGTTGAAATAATTCTGTACCTACTCTACGTACTGTAAATTCAATCTTCACTTCTGCCCGACCCGAAAATATAAAATTACTCAGACATGCTATCTACTGTCCGTCCAAGTGGTTATGTCGCAGGATTGTAGAAAGGGAGGAAATCATGTGACAGTTAATTACTTAACGAAGCCCTTTTATTTAAGTTAAATTAAACAGCTGTATAATATTACGTAAACTTCCAATTCCTAAGAGAAATTAATGTTTTCAGAAAAGATCTAAGACAGCCCAGCTATTACAGAGGGGCGAGCAGAAGCAGGTGGGGGAAATCGGGATGCGACGTAGGCAAACGGACAGTACCTGTACGAAAATATAATTCAATATTGAAAGCTCTTTCGTCACTGGAAAACGCGAACATATTTCTGGAACGTACTATACTCAGTAACTCAGTACTGCTTACTATCTGCGGTCTTGGTTCTGTGTGTAGTTGGAACTTCCTTAGTAGAAGGGGTGGGAGTGAAGTACATTCAAAAACTCAGGTACAATAAAAATTGAAGTAAAAATAAAATGATGTCCCTGTTTATGGAGGCAAAGAACGCAATATACCACAGGGAAGAATGCAACAGCGCGCCGAGCCGGTATGTAGGACACGGGTCCTGGGCAGACTTCGATGCAATTAAGACACAAAAGGAGCGCGAGGATATGCACTTGAACTTTCCCCACATTAGCATTACACTAGACCCTCAGTTCCGTTACCATGATTTTATACCCAAGTTTCTGAACATGCGAAGCTATTTCAAACAACTATACTTGGTTCAGTGATTTATCCGTAAGTAATGACCGTGACCATAACCTAAAAAGAAATTGCAAATACTTTCTCATGTTCCATGTCAGTATTCCTCGAGCGTACAGTTAAACCCGTGAAATATGATCGATTATATACAAATCTATTACATTTATGACGAATCTGCTACATTACCTTAAGTGACGAATTTTAGACTTTGTTCTTCATGCAATGTATGGAATAATGTTAAATAATTCATTGGGTATTCCAAATATAATATGATTCACAAGGACTTACCGACCCTTACGGAGTTTATTTTCGAAGACATTCTGAGCAAAAAATGTCATATAAACATTTGTCCTAATCTCAATATTTTCAAAGTTATATTAATTTGAAGTTGTTAGTAAAATACCTTTTATCTTTAGTTTTAAGGGTAAAAAATATATTACAAATAGAGAATGAACTATTCAGGAGTGTCATTTCTTTAATTGGCTAGTGTTCTGAAGCTAAAAATATGTTACTTGTTTTGCACATATTTTATCTTTCAATTTTTAACTAAAAATGACATCATTCTTACGTACTTGGCAAAAAAATTGTTAGAAATCATACGACTTCAGGAACTTGATTTTTTACAGTTTAATTATGCATCCTAATGTACAGTCTTAAAGAATTTGTAACAATTGTTGTGATAAATGCGTAAGAAAATGTAATTTTGTAGTTAAAAATACAAAAAAAATCGTACGGAGCAACTATTGAATTCACAACACATTTTTAGTGTCAGAAAACTAGCTAATTAAAGAAATGATACTTCTGAATAGTTCTGTGGCCGGGAGGAAAAAGGTCTTAAGTAAAAATTTTATACTTTTCAGGAGAGCAGTACAATGATTGAAATGGGTATGAATTATAGACTAGAGTTTTTTAATTAAGAGGTTTTTCCTGGATATTATTTGTTTATACTTCTTCTAAAATAGGTAATGTTGCTCATTTAACAATTTTCTTGGTTATTTCCAAAAATAGCCACACTTAAGCCCTTTTAAGACTAGAACCCAAACTGAGTAAAAGGGAGTATTTAAACATAAGACCTTTTTCATGTCAAAATAAATGAGAAATGTAAATTATTAGGAATGCAAAATGGATCTTAAACAATTATAGGACTGTTTACCCTGGTGCTTAAAGTATTAAAAGGAAAGGACATCAGTATATGATAAATTGGCTAAAATACAATTTAGACCTTTTTAATAGGGAAGCATGGAAAGTAAACATGTGATGGCCTGTAAGGAATAAAGTATTAAATATCCTTAAGTCCTTTATTTTGTGTGTGCTCGATTCAAAAAGTACTTAGGACATTTGGTAACGCTCTATAAATCCAGTCAGGAGTCTTATTGACTTTAGCCGTTTTACCAGGTTGTAGAGAATTATTTCCGCTTTCAGAATATCTAAAAATCTCATTTTCACAAAAAAAAAAAAACTGGCTTAAGACCTTTTTCCTCCCGGCCACAGAGTTTATTCTTTATCTGAAATATTCTTTTATCCTTAAAACTCAAGAATAATGATATCTTACAAACAATTTCAAATTAATGTAATTCTGATAATATTGAGATTAGGACAAATGTTTATAAGACTTTTTTTGCTCAGGAAGTCTTCGGAAGGGACGGTAAATCCTCTTGAATCACCCTGTATATTATTGTGTTTTCAAACTAATAACAAAACAATATTCTTGAACGAGAATAAAAAAATTAATTTCTTCATCGGTAGTGGATTGCTTTAGAAACAACAGACTTTTAAGTACACTAACATTTCGCCTACATTAATTTCAACTTCATCTACAATACTTCAATATTTTCAAGACGACCGAGGATGCAGCAGGACGTAGTACCATGGCGGCATGATCTGAGGAAGCTACAGAAGTCCCAGGGCTCCGTTGGAAGTGGGTGGTGTATATATTTTTATAGACATTATATCTGCAGTGCTTGGGAAAAGTGACACGAGTCAGTTTCCACAAACCTTTTTTGATAATTTATTGACAACTTACGGAACATCTGCTCGCTTGGCAAAAAAAAATACATAAGTATACCTCCTATTACAATAATTCGTACAGAAAAAAATCAAATCGACATAAACCAGTGTAAGTTGTCAATAAATTATCAAAAAAGGTTTGTGGGAACTGACTTAGGGGAGAGTCGGGTAGTATCGGACAGTGAGTTTCTTTCATCTACCACACGATGATAGTATATGACTGACATGTGATGTCGCATAGAGAAACGTAACCATGTCATTCAGGTACTACCATATGATGGTAGATGAAAGAAACGCATTGTCCGATATTACCGGATGTCCGATATTACCCGACTCTCCCTTATGCCACTTTTCCCGAGCACTGCAGATATATTAAGATCATTTAAGATTAATTATCTTTATGTTATATGTTTCCGTCATTTAACTAATCAAAAGTTTTACATTTATTTCACAACTTTACACTAAAGTTTTCGCTCGTATTTCGAGCATCTTCTGGTTTATCGATTAAAGAGAATACTTCAACACATGTAATGACGTTAAATGAAATGTGTGGGACATGATGGAACGACGTTTGGTCCGGCCTCCAATACCAGCAACAAACTTCCACCAATTGCAACAAAAAGTGGAATTAGAGCGGAACACAACTCCCCAACATGACATCCGACATCTCTAGGCACGATTGCAGGACTGCATTGTAACTACACATTACATTCCAACTGTTCTCGAAGACAATGTGTAGCCTCTGTCCATAGGTTTATGATACAGAGCTGTAGAATAGCGCTTAGAACCGGTTTAAATTCGATCGATCGCAGAACAACCGGCGAGGTTAAACATCCGACCGAATATCCGACTTTCAAGCGATTGCGCCTAATGTTTTGCTGGCTAGACAGAACACCAGGCGCACTTCACCATATAACACCTCTTATGACATTTTCTGACTACACAAATGGAGTAACAATTGAAGGAAATTTACTTTTCCTAATAAAAAGTCTTAGCTTGAGGTAGGCCTTTAATTGATTGGACACTTCGGTACATTTATCTTCATGTAAGAGCCATTCAGAGCAAAAGTGGTGTAAGTCAAAATTGAGTAATGAGGTTTAAAGTAAAAATTCTGTAAAATACAGTGCAAAATAGCAATTAATATTCCCTTCCTGCTATCCACTAACTACTAATAGTTTAAATAAATTTAATATTAACGGCTCATATAAATCAACTAATGGACACCGGTAACAACAAAGGAAATGAGCGTAATGCATAGATGGAATCTGACGTGTAAACAAATACAAGAATAAAATAAAATAGAATTACTTACAACATAGAAGAGCAAATAACTACACACTTACTATTGCAACGTTCATAATTTAAACTTAAAATGCATAGGCTACCTCTAAAAAAAGTAGTTGTTAATATAGCCTATGTATTTTAATTGTTCTAAGTGGATGTATTATTATTATTATTATTATTATTATTATTATTATTATTATTATTATTCCATTAATAAATCATTTTTAAGGAGACAAAGTTATTAACAAAAATAAAAACACTCTAAAGCTATAATGATTGTAGCTTCATGACGCATGCTATTACTTCTGACGATACCTGATTCCAATATTTTGATTGCCCAATGAATGAATGAATGAATTAACTGATTAATGGACAGACAGAGGAGGAAACATCAATTGAAAGGTACACAACGATAATCGAGTCCTTGCAACGATTCTTGAAACTCCTGGATGGCTCAATGTCGTCTGTCTTTCATGATCCAGAACCGTCCACTCGAGAAAAACTCGGACACTGGTTAAACCGAACACTGGATCACTCCGCGAGACAGAAGAGCTTTGCATACTGTGTATAGCGTCAGGCGTTCTTAAGCAATAGGCTATATCATTTCTACTTTTCGTAACCGGTTGTGCATGACTCTACTGCAGCCGTGGCGAGAACGTGACTCGCGAGACATTGTGGCTCGCAGTGATAGCTGTGCATTTCGCCTGCTTCTAACCTCTGCCAACCCCCACCCTCTCACTCACTGGAGTCAAACTCCGTTAAATTTGTATTTGTCTCTGACCTGCGAGTGGCATATGTCTCTCTCGAAACCATGTACGAAAGTTCCAAGTAGGATGGGAGGACGCATTTTTTGCTGCCAATATGATGAGAATATTAAATGTATGATTTGTTCACAAGTATTACGAGGAAAACGGTTGTATAACATAAAACGGCATTATACTACATGTTACTAATGAAACATTAAAAGGTTAAGTGTTATTGTTGTTATCATCATCATCATCATCATCATCATCATCATCATCTCTGTATGTCGACCCTTTTTCAGCAGATGTACGAATAAAGCGGTTAGCTCTTCAATTTGAACTCGCAGATTTACAATGTGATGTCAAATGAAAGCTAGATGTAAGGACTTGACAAATTTAATGTTGAACTTTCAAATCTATGCCAAAAAAATAAATATCCGAAGCTTCGTTCTTTCCCTTGCTCTGTTGAATCCATGTTCGCTACAACTTACGTTTGTGAAAAATTATTTTCAACAATGAAAATAGAAAAACCCAAATTTAGATCACGACTGACAGACAAATACCTTCGTGATCAACTACGACTGGCAGTAAGTGACATAATTCCTGAATTTGAAACTTTGTCGCAGAGACATTCTGAAGACAGTTAATTTTAGGTTGTGATATGATTCATTTATTGTTCATTTCTTTCTTCGTTACACGTACTAAACATTAGTTTGTAGCCTTGTACTGTATAAAATTATATTTAAGTGCTTGACGTAAGGACAATGAAAATCCGTTAATAAGTCAGACAGTTGCTTCACTTCCCCTTCGGGTGTCCGCCTCCCTCCATAGGTGCTATGCACGTTGCAGGTTACACAGTAGCTCGGCGCACGATTACATTTTCGCCACCGCTGCTCTAGTGTATGACCCTGTGATCATGATCATATAAAGTGTACAACCGTATAATTATTCAATAAAACTTTATTCGTGTGGGGTGATTGCTTCCAGGTGTTCACTTTACATTTTCCACTAGTCTATTAGGTTCAGTGGTGCCAGGTTCAGTGATTAATTCCACGGAGTAGGATATTTCGTCCCACAAGAGATTGAGTGCCTTTTTGCTCAGTTTTAAGAAACTGTAGAGATTATTCAAAACATAAAAGTAATATGGAAAGCAATACACATAGTCTCCTCAATACTCGTTCAAAGTCATAAAATGGGTCATGACTCGTGATATAACTAAGGAATCGTGACCTTTGCATGGAGATTTCACAGTATGATGTAACGATCGCGTGGTCGGTGGGTAGGTGATTCCCCTTGTTGACTCACGCTTGCTACAGTCGGTTGGCGACGGAGCTTTTACGTGTTAAATGCCAGTACAAATAAAGCGAAAATAACCCATTACACCGGAAGAGAAGAGAGAGAGAGAAAAAAGAGAAAAGTTAGCAACAGAAAAAAAATCATAGTGTAGACAAACTTTTAAAGGTCTTTGTTTGCAGGGTCCCAACTTTAAAGCTTGGTTAGGTAAAGCCAGTGACACCTATGTTGCAAAAAAAGTACAGGCAGAAAAATTTGTATTGAACAAAGTTTCTCCTCACCAATACCATAATCATTTCACCATTACTCCACAATCACCCTCAATGGCTGAAAGTTGTACAGTCGTCAAAAAAAAAAGTGGCCGCACTCGTGAACAGCGAATATTTTCTAAGTCCACTTGGGGTCACGGCGATGCTACACGATGCATGTGCTTGTAGAAGCAGTTCCGGAACTATGGAAGTCTTCCATATCTGTGTCTCGTAGAGCAGCGGTAGTGTGCTCGCTTAATGATTCGAAAGATGTGAGTTCGGGTCTTGTTCAAGTTTTCACTTTATTTTTTAATCGTTCTTTAGCGATATAAACAATATTCAAATTATCATTTATATTGTTATTTATATTTTGTTATCGTCCTTTTAGCGATATAAATAATATTCACGTTATAATTTGTATTCTGTTATTGTTCTTTAACGATATAAATAATATTCACGTTATTTATATTCCGTTATCGTGAAGTGGATGAAGAAAGAATGATGTTGAAGCTGATTAGAAAGATAAAAAAGAATTCATTGCGCCACTGGTTGAGAAGAATAATAGACGAGATTAAGAAATGTGGATCATATGCGGAAACTTAGAGGAAGACAGAAAATAGGAAAGATTGGAAGAACCTGGGTTTGAAGTGAAAGACCTGCCCATGGGCAGAACACATATATGTATGTGCAAGATGCCTGGAATGTCGTGTCTGAGAACAGTCGCTATTTGCAAAGACTAGTCGATTCCATGCCCACTCGAATGCAAGATGTGAGCGAGATATGGGGAAGATAGACTAAATATTGAATCGTGGCTCTTTGTTTTGTTTTTTGAACGCTTAATTGTTTGAATGTTAGGCAGACGCTAGTAAGTTTGTTTTGTTTATGCCACGAGAGATATTTTTGTTGAGAATAAAATATTTTTTTCTTTCCATTTGCAGCCATAACGTCATAATAAATAATGATAAAGTCATGGCATAAATATTAATGAACCTGACGTTAATTACTAAAATAACCATAAAACAGACAGGAGCAATTATGTTTATTTTCTCTCTCTTAAAAACAAAACATAAAAGGACATAAAAAGCATTAGTTTCTGTTCGAACGGAAAACCACACGAATACCAGGCCGGAACGCTACTATTACGCTATAAAGCAACACACTTACTTACTTATTTACTGGCTTTTATGGAAACCCGAAGGTTCATTGCCGCCCTCACATAAGCCCGCCATTGGTCCCTATTCTGAGCAAGATTAATCCATTCTCTATCATCATATCCCACCTCCCTCAAATCCATTTTAATATTATCTTCCCATCTACGTCTCGGCCTTCCTAAAGGTCTTTTTCCCTCCGGCCTCCCAACTAACACTCTATATGCATTTCTGGATTCGCCCATACGTGCTACCTGTCCTGCCCATCTCAAACGTCTGGATTTAATGTTCCTAATTATGTCAGGTGAAGAATACAATACGTACAGTTCTCTGTTGTGTAACTTTCTCCATTCTCCTGTAACTTCATCCCTCTTAGCCCCAAATATTTTCCTAAGCACCTTATTCTAAAACACCCTTAACCCATGTTCCTCTCTCAAAGTGAGAGTTCAAGTTTCACAACCATAAAGAACAATCGGTAATATAACTGTTTTATAAATTCTAACTTTCAGATTTTTCGACAGCAGACTGCATGATAAAAGTTTCTCACCCGAATAATAACACGCATTTGCTTTATTTACCCTGTGTTTAATTTCCTCCCGAGTATCATTTATATTATTGTTACTCTTGCTCCCATATATTTGAACTTCTCCATCTCTTCAAAAGATAAATTTCCAATTTTTATATTTCCATTTCGTACAACATTCTCGTCACGAGACATAATCATATACTTTGTCTTTTCGGGATTTACTTCCAAATCTATCTCTTTACTTGCTTCAAGTAAAATTTCCGTGTTTTCCCTAATCGTTTGTAGATTTTCTCCTAACATATTCACGTCATCCGCGTAGACAAGCAGCTGATGTAGCCCGTTCAATTCCAAGCCCTCTCTGTTATCTTGGACTTTCCTAATGGCATATTCTAGAGCAAAGTTAAAAAGTAAAGGTGATAGTGCATCTCCTTGCTTTAGCCCACAATGAATTGGAAACGCATCTGACAGAAACTGACCATAACGCAACACACAGAATACTTTAATTATAAATGGAGATATCAGGGAACGTGGTCCAACAACATGTAACATCGCCTGTCTCCGAATTTTAGCGAAGATATCCGAAGGGAACTTTGCTTCTAGATAGCTGCCACTTCTGTTTTTGACAACTGCACATATTATATTTAATAAAGGCCATTATTATTATTATTATTATTATTATTATTATTACAAAGTTGAAGTTAACTGCAGAACTTAGTATTCGATATTACTAAACATGGTAAGAACTTCAATTTTATGAGTCATACCACTCCAGGAAAGGGTTTGGTTGTATTTGTCATTCCCTTAATTGGTTGTGAATTTTCGTAAAAATGAGTCATTACTACACCTAATTTATTCTGATTTCTCCCGAAGCCCTTTAACGATAAAATATTCTGGAGCAGGCATATCATGGACACGGGCAAGATTACGAACTGCTGTCTATCACACTGCACGTTGCATGCGCTCTGGTTTGAATGAGCGTCGCGGCTTGTAAGAGGTGCTCAGTCAGGGGTGTATGTTGTACAGGGAATACACGTAAGTTACTACAGCAATGTAAAGTTAATACTAGGTTTTACTGTACATAGCCCTACTACGATCATTTATTTAGGGAATTTGTTTCTAAAATCATGTTAAATAATATATCTTTGGAGATATAGGTACTTGACAATAATTTTTAATAAAAATTATTTCACATTACAACACAAACATTTTGAAATAATTTTATTGCGAACGACACTAGCCATTCATGAAAAAATGCGCAGTAAACTACATCCTGACATCTTTCCAAAATGTTTACACATTGACGAATTTTTCGAAATAAAACTAAAATAATTAAAATATATTTTGTTTCTACACACATATACAGACATCAGAGTTTGTACTTATTCGTGTAAGTTTCAATCTTCTAAATTTTTGTAATCTGAACTTAAGAAATCCTTCTAAAAAAGATGGTTGATTCTGAGAAACTGTGCATTAAGAGTTCTTGACCAGTGGTCCGTTTTTTTTTAGCGTATTTGCAGAGTATATAAGCTTACTACGTAAAGATTAATTTTTTGGTCCAACAGAATTTATCTGCTATGGTAACAAATTGTAGGACCAAAAAATTAATCTTTACATAGATTCTTCGCCCAACAGTGCACGTAGCTATTGTAGACTCTGCAACCAAGTCACTCAATTGAGTGCGTTTGTTATGTAATGGCAGTTGACTTAATATAATATGTCGACATATGTACGAGTATGTCGAACATGGAGTAAGGCAACAAAGGGAAAAACACTAGAAGAAAAGGAGTCGATCCGGTGCTGTGGATTGAACTTCGGCGTAGCTCAGTGGTTAGAGCGTTTGGTGCGTAGAACCAAGGACCTGGGTTCGATCCCCAGCGCCGGAGCGAATTTTTCTCCTTTAATAACAATTATTTGCAGAGGTTGAAATTGAAGACAGGAATTCAGTAGCAGATGTGATATTTTCCGAACTTGATCATCTCTTTAATAAATTACACCGGTATGAACTCAAACATTCCTGTTTTTTTTTTTTTTTTGCGATTAGGATCATAGGGATTTTATTTGTATGTAAAGGATTTTTAAAACGTACGGATGAATTTGAAAGGATTTTCTTTATTGAGAATATGGCAACTCTGATTGGTCCACCTGTGGAGTAACGGTCAGCGCGTCTGGCTGCGAAACCAGGTGGCCCGGGTCGGGGCAAGTTACCTGGTTGAGGTTTTTTCCGGGGGTTTCCCTCAACCCAATACGAGCAAATGCTGGTTAACTTTCGGAGCTGGACCCCGGACTCATTTCACCGCCATTATCACCTTTATATCATTCAGACGCTAAATAACCTAGATGTTGATACAGAGTCGTAAAATAACCCAATAAAAAAACTCTGATTGGGTTGGCATCAACATTACTGGCGTGAAAAGCAAGACTAAAGTTTTAAGGACTACTTTATAAAGCCAAGTTCACAATGTTTATTAATAACTCAAATCTCCACACACTTCCGCCAAATACATGGCGCCTAATGTGTAGTTAAAACAACAATAATAATCATACTCCCATTCCAGCATTTCTTTTTACTCTTATCTGTTTAAGCTTCCTTATTTTCTCTTGCTCCAAATCTTCTACTGTTTAATTACTGTAAGTTCACACGACTTCTTGTTACTTAACTTTCTCAGCTTTCAACATTTCTCACGCAATTTCAACATTCTTCACAATGTTAGTTCCATTGAAACATGGACTAGTTACAAATTGCAAAACATGAAGTCAGTTCAGTTGAAAGATGGACTAGCTACGATTGAAAGCACGCGGGTTCGATCACTGACGGAAGAAGAGTTTTCTCTGCGTAACTTTCAGAATTACTCTTACATGCACTCGACCCCTGTTGAATAGGCATCTGAAATCTTCCCACATGGGTAAAACGGCTGGATCGTTATGCTAACACACCTTGCTGTAGCTCCAATTCTTTTGTGCCTTGTAAGCATTCGCTTGACCTATACAAGGAGGAATGTGGGTGTAATGACAGCCTTAAAGCAAAAAATATCTTTTAGATAGAAATGTTGGAATTGTTAGGAACAAAATCTTTATAGTCAGAACTTCAGCGGACTTGCATATTTCGTTCACTAAATCTGAAGTCTCTCTCCCCTAACCTTAAATGACGGAAGTAAACAAAAAAAATCAAATATTATACAGTAATTAAAATATTTCACTTTTGTGGAATGGATTACACTGTATACAGCTACTCACAGTTGATTTACTTAAACTATGCTGTCGACCCACGTCCGCTTGCCAAAGACCACGTTCAGTGTCACTTATAATATTCGCCTTATCTTCCAAAGAAAACACTTTACGCTTCGACATTTTTATACAGTATATTCACTGTTTGAACACTAGAAACAGACTGATCAGGTAGAAATGACAAACGCTGTTATAGTGTGACTGCGTACTAGGCTTGGAATTTCCCGGGTCACTTATTGGAAACTGAGAGGGGGTTGATGAAGTTTGAAAGCCATCGGAATCTTATATTCATTTGTGCTCTCGACATAATGTCCGTCACCTTTTAATAAAAGAAGGCAATTTCATTTTTCGTTATTTCGATGCTATCTGTCATAATGGAAATGTTTCTAAGAACAAAAAGCAACCCTTTGACTGTGGAGGATTTGAAACAAAAGTAGAGTAGTGCGCCTGAGAACTGAATATCAACCCTTCGATGGTCGAGTGAGGCAAGGTCGTCACGCGTTGCCTGGATTTACAGTACAGCTTATTGTCTAGGAATCACTAATCCTACCTTTGTCCTTTGACTAAAGGAGTAAGAAACTTAGAATGTTGTTCTCAACACATTCTTTCAATTTGATACAAGGTCTGACTTCAAATAAGAATTTGTCAGGATACAACTCTTGTAGCATCAATTTTTAAGGTTCATTGTCTATAACCAGAGCGAGGGTTCACTATAAACGGAAATATTAATGTACTTTTTAATGTATGAGAGTCGGGACCAACGAGTTTCGTTCATCATAGTCGAATGTTCACTAGAACCGAGTTCACTATATCCAGAGTTGACTGTATCTGGTAATAATTCATTGTAAGTTAACGGGTTATATAAAAATAAAAATTAGAGATTTTATAATGTATATAAATTGAGGGAAAGAAAACAGAGGACGGACACTAGAATTTTTTTTTCTCAATCGTAGTATCAGGGACTGGAATGCAACACTGAATCTGTACAGAAGTATCAAGTTGGGTAATTTTTGAAAAGCTCTTAATGCGTTTTATTAATATATATATATATATATATATATATATATATATATATATATATATATATTGGGTGTTCCATTTAAAATAAGAGAGTTGGAGTTACTTAAAACCGGAAGTAGAAAAAACTCGGTAATACCATTATTGAGTTCTTAGTATATGGTTATCCCCACATACCAAGTTTGATGTCACTGAACTACATGCTTCAAAAGTTATTTAGGTGGTGCGGGACTTTTAACTAATCCTATATAATCATCAAAGCTCGGAACTTGGGGACTTGTGTGTCGTGTGCATGAGTAAGGTTACAGGTACAGCGTACACAAAGCTCACCCTGCAAGTGCTCAGGGACAGTCGTGTGTACTAAGAAAGTGGTCACAACTAATGACAGGAAGACGGACGAGGAAACTGTGGCATGTCGAAGACAATACATTCAGAGAATTACAGGTAAACGGTCTGTTTGAGGAATTAGAAAATACGTGTTATTCGAATGGATATTATACAAGTTTCAAAATACATTTTTTTTTTTTTTTTTTTTTTTTTTTTTTTTTTTTTTTGGTACAGAATTTCGTGGAGGAATTCGGAGGAGATACATTATTTTCTTCGAATGGAGAGTTTATATTTTGTAAGTTGTGCTACACACAAACTACACGCTGGAAACCGGCATTCATTGAAAGACATTGCAGTCCTTTAAATTGGTGGAAGATTTGTCCATAGCCATGGATCAAGTAGCAGAGGAACCTACCGTAGAAGAAATTGAAAAATATTTTTGAGAAAAATTTAGGATATATACTTATCTCTCTCACATACGAGATCAGGTAGCAATTGCTGAAAATCAAACAGAAAACAGTGACAGTGAAAACATTCAATATTTTAGGTTTGCTCCCGTCACTTCATGTGACTTGGAAATAAGTTTTTCTCGTTTCATTTCAGCGAAGAAGTTATGGATCCGAAAACCTTCGAATGTACGTAGTCATACACTGTAATAAAATGTACAGCTGTCAAAAAAAAAGTGGCCGCACTCGTGAACAGCGAATGTTTTCAAAGTCCACTTCGGGTCGCGGCGATGTTACACGATGCATGTGCTTGTACAAGCAGTTCCCGAACTATGAAAGTGTTCCATATCTGCGCCTCGTAGACCGGCGGTAGAGTGCTCGTTTAATGATTCAAAGGTCGTGGGTTCGGGCCTTCTTCAAGTTTTCATTTTATTTTTTAATCGTTCTTTAGCGATGTAAATGATATTCAAATTATCATTTATATCCAGTTATCGTTCTTTATGGATATCACGTTATTTATATTTTATTATCGTTCTTTAGAGATATGAATAAAATTCAGGTCATCATTTGTATTCTGTTATCGTATTATAACGATATGAATAATAATTATTATTGTATTTCCAATGGGGGTTAGCCGTATTTTACATATGTATGTTAGGGCTATAGTTTTATACACAAAACAGATAAGCATAAAGAGAAATGGAAAAGAAAATTAAATTAGCTTACGCGATGTAAACAAAACATAAACAATCCGTAAATTAGGCATTGCGATTGCAAAACAAGTATCAGGTATCAATTTGTAACATACAAAAACATTAACAACACACATACGTAACACTTCTATAACACAAATATGCAGCTTTCCGTACCATACATCATAAATTAATACACAATAGTCACACAAACACAATCAAACTATAATTACGACGTTGCGACGACATCAAGCATCCCATAACTGACTCACATACATAACAAATCAAGCATCCGTTACAACACATACACTTCAACATAGTAACCACACTTTTAAAAGTTACAAATTTGGCTCCAAGAAGAATAAATAGGACACTGTTACTAATTACTATTCTTCTACAATTTCTTAAATACATCTGTAATAAATCTGTGAAATTCCGATATGAATAATATTCCGGTTTTTTATATTGTTATCGTTCTTTAGCGATATAAATAATATTCAAGTTATCATTTATATTCTGTTTTCCTTCATTAGCATTATAAAACAATATTCAAGTTACTTATATTGTTATTGTTCTTTCGCAATATATTAATTAAACAAACCGATATTTATCATTTGTATTCTGTTATCGTTCTTTAGTGATACTGTATAAATAATATTCAAGTTATTTATATTGTAATCGTTCTTTAGCGATATAAATAACATAAATTTAATATTAGGTTTGGAAAAATCCAGTTGCATAATATTGCTATTAGTTTTTCTTTTTGTATTATTACATTATACTATCTTGAACCACAATAAAATGAAAAGGAGTAACGAGGAATTGAACCTGAGACGTTGACATCTAAATTCCGACGTTCGTCCGCTGAGCTACGAGAGCAAAAGTGTGGAAACATTTTTGGAAAAATTGGCCCAATCACACTCTAAGTTCTTCTGATGATTCGTAGAAGCTAGTCCAGGATGCGGGGGGCAAAGGCTAATTGAGATTTCCCGGTCTCTGACCGGGTCAAACATCCTGATAGAATTAATATTTAACCCTTGCCGTGACTTTCGGTGAAGTCCGGAGGGCCCAATTAGTCAAATCCACTCTCCTCATCTCCACGCTTGGGCGCCTTGGAATTTAATAAGATGCGAAAGAGATAGTGGTGTGCGGAAAGCAACGGGATGTTACCGCATTTAGGCCTATCCTTCCCAAGAAAACTGCAAACATGAACAAAGGAAGCGTTTAATAGAAGAAGAAGGATCTTCTGCGGACCTCTGGAAAAAGAACTAAGGAAGAGACTAGTGAAGTGCTTTGTGTGGAGTGTGGCATTGTATGGGGAAAGAACATGGACATTACGACGAAATGAAGAGAAACGAATTGAAGCATTTGAAATGTGGATGTGGAGAAGAACGGTGCGTGTAAAGTGGACAGGCAGAATAAGAAATAAAATTGTGTTTGAAAAAGTGAGTGAAGAAAGAATGATGCTGAAACTGATTAGAAAGAGAAAAAGGAATTGGTTGGGTCTCTGGTTGAAAAGAATAATAGACGACATTAGGATATGTGGATCATATGCGGAGACTAAGAGGAAGGCAGAAAATAGGAAAGATTGGAGATTGCTGGGTTTGCAATGTAAGACCTGCCCATGGACAGAACATTTATGTGTGTATGTTCAGAATGCCTGGAATATCGTGTCTAAGAACAGTCGCTATTTGCAAAGACTAGTCAATTCCATGCCCACTCGACTGCAAGATGATCGAGATAAGAGGAAGATAGACTAAATATTGAATTGTGCCCTTTTGTTTTGTTTTTTGAACGATTAATTGTTTGAATGTTTTAAGGCCGACGCCAGTAAATTTGTTATGTTTATGCCACGAAAGATATTTTATTGAGAATAAAATCTTTTTTCTTTCCATTTGCAGCCACAGTATCATAATGATAATGATAAAGTCATGGCATAATATATTAATGAACCTGATGTTAATTACTAAAATAATCATAAAAGAGAAAGGAGCTATTATGTCTAGTTTGTTTCTCTCAAAAACAGAACAAAAAAGGACATAAAAAGCACGAGGTTGTAGTCGAACGCAAGACCTCATGAATAAGAGGCCTGAACGCTACCATTATGCTATCGAATAACACACATTATACTTCAATTATAACTGTAGATATCAGGCAACGTGGTCCAACAACATGTAACATCGCCTGTCTCCGAATTGTAGCGAAGATACCCGAAGGGAACTTTGATACAGGAGAGCGGCCACTTTTTCTTTTGACAGCTGTACAAAGCAGAACAGTAAATTTGATATATTTCTCATGTTTATTTTTATTATATATCTGCTATAAAATTACGTGTTTCAACCTACCATAATATTATCAATATGTTGTTCCAGCCAGAAACCACTTTTATTGCAAACCTGACAGTACCTCCGTGCTGGAAGCGGGAGTTTGTTGACATTGAAGTCCGGTCGCTAAGCCACGTGCAAAGACACAAGTCCCCAATTTCCGAGCTTTGATAATCACATACGAGTAATCTAATTGTCCTCTTTACACTCCTGTTATGTCTTTATATAGACTTTTCATACTCACTGTCCGGGGTTTCCCAAGCCCATTCATTCCCATCATACGGTACAACGCTTAATCATCGCCTGCACGTCACTCAGGCAACAGGTAAACATCAATATCTTAGACAGAAATTGATTCACGACTTATTTTCAGGTGCATCAAAGTTGAGTCTTAATCACTGTGTACTGTACATCATGGTCTGTCTCCTTTCGAAACTGTAATATACAAGATCTGACTAAAAGGTTCCGAGACAAAATATTTGCAGATATACTACGTACCATATTTGTCGAGCAACTTCAACTATTAAGTATAACTATTACACTTTTACTACGCCATAATACTTGTGACCAATTAAACGGTAGGGGAGTAGTGGGTACAGTGAGACACAAAATATTAAGACATATGTATGGAAGTGAAATTTCAAGTATTTTTAAAATCAAGTCCAATAGAAATATACATTAAAACATGGGGTACAGCAATACATGAACAGAAATGTTAATAGATAAAGGACATAATATACAATGCGTGTTTGTCAAAAAAAAATGCAAATGTCTCACTGTTCCCATTCAGGAGGGTACAGTGAGACACCACAGTGTCTATTAACGGACATTGAAATGATTTATATTTATTTTAAAAGAAAAGAAAGCTTGTTGTCTCTTTAACTTGCCATGTTCTGTAGACTTATTTAGAATCAATTTGATGTCTGACTTCGAAACCATTGAAATATCTGGAACATTTGGAAAAGTGAATTTTCCATGACTTTTCAAACTTTTGCGAAAAAATAAAATGAATTTTTGGTGACAACAAAGCTTATAATTATAAGAATTTAATTTCATTCTTTATTATTTTTTAATATTTTCTTAAATTTCGTGAACAATTTTTTATTTTAGAAAACATTAAAATATAATGTGTCCATTATTTTAAGCTATAGTTGCTAAATTGGTTACTAGTATGTTCATTTTTAATGTTAGTTACCGGTAAATTTAATATAATTACATTTTTTTTTTTTGCAAATCATTGGTACATGGGGACAGTGAGACGACTCAGTGTACCCTTCAATGGCATGTCTCACTGTTCCCTTTACGCAAAGTTCGTTTAAAAATGACGCCATCACTTCAAAGTCAAAACAAGAAAGTCAAAACTTTGCCAAACATAACGTCAAATACCATAGTATTAGGTAACAAAACATTCATATTTTTATTTAATTTGTATATCCAATATAATCTTCATTAAACACAAGCCAAAATTTTACTTCTAGAGTGAAAAATTACGAATTATTTTTTAATCACTCACCTTTATAACTAGAATCGAATCGAGCATGAAAATACTGTTACTTTACTCATGCAATATACAACTGCACTGTTACCAACATTTCAACATCAAAATTTACCATCTAATAAAAAATATCTGACTGTTCTCCCTGTCTCACTGTACCCACTTCTCCCCTACATGTTTCAACCAATCACGGCTGCTTATCCTACAATTTTTATCACCTCCCTAGGATTTTTTATCACCTCCCTAACATTTTAGTTGCCAACATTGTACTTCCAATAATTGTACGCATCAAAAATGATTGTTTATTCATCATCCTTAATTAAAACTTCTCTATTGTTTATCTTGTTTATATTATTTAGGTTATGTTATAGCTTCTGCTATATGAGATTATGAATAGTCACGTATTAGAGATTCTTTAATAATGCAGGGTGGGTCAGAAGGAAAGGTACATGGTGTGAGGGGTGATAATATTGGTGATTCTGAACAAAAAATCTCTATGAACATATGCCCTTTCTTGACAGTATCTGACATACAGCTGTTTGAAAATCACGGGCGTCAGTCTCATGTCTTTTCGCCCAAAAATCAATTCCCTTCGGTCGGGTTCGAACCCGCGTAACTTGACAAGAAGACATAGGAACAGTAATCATTTCATCAACGAATACTCAGCAGGTATGTAAACAATTTCCATGTATTTGCATAATGTTTTGGATGCAAGTCTTCAAAAATTTCTTGCACCAATTCCAACTGTGTAGCTCCCTTCCTGGTTCCATTACTCGTCACAGCTTCATCCACAACTCCTTTTCCACGACATACGATGAAATTCAGGTAACTGGAGGTCACGTGAAATGACTAACAGTGTAACACTTATCAGGCTGGATCGCTAAAACTAGCACAGCAGTTTATCATTGTGAACAATGCTATTCGCATTCTGGATGTTCAGATAAAATACTGCAATACTTTTCTGTGCAAAAAGAATAACATTTCCTTTTAAACTAACAGATATACTAAGATTACGACGTTACATACTTCTCAACTCTAATAATTGCAGCTGCCTTCTTCACTCAGCAGTAACTAAGCAACGTATGATATGCACACAATACTAACATTAAACTAGACCATCAAAACAATAGGTTTTAATAACTCTAAAAATATATGTTTATATCCTCAAACACTAAACAAACTAGAGACACAACAGAAATTTGTGCGAGATCGTGCGTATTTGCTTGTTTTCCGCACAGAACCAATACGCGGTAAGTGTGAAATACCACATTCAGTATTCCCAACCTAACACACATAACAATTTCCCTCTTCTTACCGCTTAAGCGCGACGTTCATTTTACTGCTTTAGGCTTTTAACATATTATTTTTAGAGACGTTTAACATAGTAATAATTATAAATTGGAAACTTACCACTGCAATTTCACCTAAATTGCAATGTTAATTATTGTTTTTAAATATTTGCAAAAATTAAGTAAAGTCTACTACTCCACGAAACTTATTGCATTCCTGATACAAGTAACATTAAGGAAGCCATGAAAAAATCAACAAGATTCCAGATGCCGATGTTATTACTGCAATATGTCATATAAATAATATTGTTAAAATATTAAAATGAAAAATAAATCATTACATAACCTTACCGTTTGTTTTAAGTTCGCATTTATAGACTGGGGGAAAAAAGACAGACGTATATCACGGCCTGCTGGAGTATAGTAAACACAGAAAACATTTTATAGCAAGAAAGATATTTTGGTTTTCTGAAGTTGCCGTCATAAAACAGAAACCAAGATGGAGATTTCATTGCAACTAATTAGAAATTCCTCTTTCAGGTATGTAATAAACGATCTTCGCACAAAATAATGTACGATACACGAGCGGCATGTTTGTTTTCATGTCCTCGGAAATTAAAAAAGCTCAACTACGTTTCGCTTTTTCAATCTTTTCCTCGAACATGAAAACGTCAACATACCGCTCTTGTAACGTATATTACTATTTTACTTGAGATTTGTAAAATCTCCTTTCTGAATTAAAGATGCTTGTGTTTATGAACTTATTTGAAAGATTTGCCAGCAGGTTTAATAAATTTCTCTCTACTTGGAAACCGTGCTGTAATATTTTAAGATATTTTGCACACAAAGTACAGCAGATGTAATCTTTTAACCAAGAAGTATGTAAGTTAATCTCCAGTCTAGAAATAACATTTTGTCACGCCCTTCGACGTACAACTGTCAGGCGCGGTAAAAACAAAGTCATCTTAAAAATAAAGTTACAAAAACTCATCACATAAACACTTTCAACTTGAAATGTTTATGCTATTCACATCTGGCTACATTTTCTGTTATTATTAGAGCACTTTATTACACAATCGGAACAATCTGCCATGTCGAATCCCACAGTCAAGGCAACATGACAGTTTAAATATGAGACCATGGGTAAGGACAAAATTATATACGCAAGTTTAAGGTAGCAAAATGTGAAAGTTTTCATTGTATTTACTGCACAAATAATTCACATTAAATCAATCAATCAATCAATCAAACTCCTGTATCTCCTCATGAGGAGCATAGGGCATTCACAAAGTGCCTCCATCGGACCCTATTTGTAGCCAACTTCTTCACTGCGCTCCCTGGCAATTTCCTCCAAAACTGTTCTCTTCCATGTATTTTTTGGCCTTTCTCTTGTTCTACTACCCTGGGGGTTCCAATCCAAAGCCATTCTTTCTACTGCTCCATCTTCTTTCCTGATTGTGTGCCCTATCCAATTCCACTTTCGTCTTTTGATTTCTATTGTGATTTCTTTCTGATTTTTATCTTCCATAGTTGTGAGTTTGTGATTATATCTGGCCATCTAATTTTTAAAATTCTTCGTAAACATCTATTAACAAATGTTTGCAGTTTATTTTGTATAACTTTACTTGTTTTCCATGTCTCACAGCCATATACTGTTAAAGATTTTAATTTTTGTAGATCTAGATATAATATAAGATTTCCATATTGAGTACAACTGGACAAATGCACTATTTGCATTTTTTATTCGGTTCTTTACATCCTCAAAGGCTCCACCATCCTTGTCAATTATACTACCCAAATATTTAAATTCTTGAACAGTATCAATGTTATTACTATTTATTATAACTTTATCTGTCTTTTTACTATTTAATCTATTTTTTTTTAGTTTTCTTTACGTTTATTTTCTATGAGCCCCTTTTATTACTTCTAATAAAGTATTAACTTTATTCTGCATGTCACCAAAACTATGGGAGAGCAAACAGATATCATCAGCGAAATCCAGATCTTCCAAGGTAACATTTCACATTAAATACATATTAATATTTCAATACAGGAAATAATAATTATAGTTAAACTGTTAAAAAATATGTTTTTTTCCCTTCATTATTGAAAGTCGTTCGTATCGATATAGAGACAATTTCCCCGACTCTCCAATGCTGTAATCCGCCTCATTACAATAGTCAAAGTTCATCACATTAGAAGTAAGCGGTGTTGTGACTCAGTGGTAAAGCGTGCGAATAACAATCAAAAGGTCCTCGGTTCGAACCAATGTTCCCTTCATTTCTTTTATAATTGAGGCATTCCCTGACAAAACAACCTAACGTACGTTGTCGTTTTTCCGTTTCCAGTATACAGGGTGGAAGAGAAATAACCCTGCAGACAGAAAAGAACGATAGGGTACACTTAAAGGGATAGAAAACCTATATTACGTCTCGTGATTAAAGCTACGGTAAATTAGAAAATTAAGTTGGAAGCTTCAACAGTCTGACAACATCGTCGCTAACACAGTCGTCTTTCTTCTCGTAATAAAGATGTAAGAGGCCAACGAACTCATATGTCTCTGTACGCGACGTTGCAATCTGCTCGCATGTTCAGTGGCTTGAAATGAGTGTCTTTTAATTTAAATTTATACGAAAATCTCCACGCAATTGAAATACTTCAGAGGAATAAATGGTTCTTTATTATATTTTCTATCGACATGGACAAAAAACACGATCCTACTGGCAATGGTTACAGAATAAGAGTGTGTTAAACATTTACAAAAAACATAATTTTCTGTGGAAACTATGAACTTTCCGCCAATATGGTATCACACTTTTTTGTTACATACAACATGAACTATTCGCTCCGAAAATCTACAGGGTTATTTCACTTCTATGCCGTATATTAAGAGCTTAATAAAACATCTTCCTCGTGACTAAATAGTACTTCCCTCCGACAAACACAGCGCCCTCTAGAAACATTGCAATGCAGTTCTGCGCAATGCTGTTATACGAGATATACAGTAAAATGTTTAATGCTCTGTATATCAAATTCAAGATTTTGCATTTAAGTTCTTGTTCCAGAGAATGCCTCGATTACATTTAATTCTTAATTCTTTCATACAATTATCAACAGTAATCTCACTAGAGGTTTTGATTTATATAGAGAAAATCAAAACTCGAGTGGGATTTAATTGACTATTACACGATTAGAAGAAAGTATATAAAGATTAGAAGTAACGAAGGACTCCAATACAATAAAAAATGTTAACTGACTTACGAAAATACAACTGTCTTCAAATGTATTATTGTACCATCTCAACATTACAAATATTTCGCTAGATGCATGCTAAATGGCAGCAGTGAGCAATGCCTTCTCGTAGAGAAGTTCTCGATCTATTATACACGATGGCAATGTTACTAGTCAAGAAGGCTTTGTTGATTCAGTTTCATTTTTATTAAAATGCAACATTCCACTTCAATTATCCGAATCCCAGTAATCAACGTCACTTGACAGATTATTTTCAATAAATCTTAATATTAAACAATCTCTGATACTTAACTATCCATAATATCATATAGCAGAAGCTATAACATAACCTAACTAATATACACAAAGCAAAGTTTTAATTAACGACGATGACATAAAAAATATACATGAATAATTTTAAAAGGAATAATTATTGAATGTACAATTTTCAAATTTGAATGTGGTTGGTGGTTCAATTGATGTTATATTGGACGTGTGCGTAATAGAAGTGGAACTCGTTGATTAAGGCCTACATGGTGTATTCAACTTATTCAGAATTTCGAATGAATAATTTTAAAAGGAATAATTATTGAATGTACAATTTTCAAATTTGAATGTGGATGGTGGTTCAATTGATGTTATATTGGACGTGTGCGTAATAGAAGTGGAACTCGTTGATTTAGGCCTACATGGTGTATTCAACTTATTCAGGATTTCCGAATGGTGCTCTTCATGTATTTTAAATCGGATTTCAGAAGATGCATAGGTATGATCAGTGATTTTTATTAATTCTTGTTCTTGAATGCCAATGCGAGTCATATTTGAAACTGCTGTGCATCGACTGGAGTGGTTTGTAATTTTATATATATTTTTGACGTCCAGACCAGCGCAGTTTCAAATGTTGGCAAACAAAGAAACAAATGCTAGGGACGCGATAAAATTAAACAAATGCTACGGACGCGATAAAATTAAACAAATGCTAGGGACGCGATAAAATTGTGCGATAAGTAGCCATGATTGGTTGAAATACGTCCTTTCGTACCGTTTTATTGGTCAAAAGTAGTATGACGTAGTAAGAGTGTAATAGTCAGTATAATATTTGAAGCAATTCATTAAACCTGTGTAGGTTTTTTAATAAAACCAGTAATTTTTAAAAATAGCCGTGCCATTGTTCTAACCGCTTTATTATAAAGTACAATAACTCCGATGTTACATAATTGAAAACAGGCGCATACAATTTTCGCACTGGTGTTTTTTTTTTTTTTTTTTTTTTTTTTTTTTGTAATTTACGACGCTTTGTCAACTGTTATGGTTATCTAGCGTCTCAGTGAGGTGAAGACGATAATGCCGGCGAAATGAGTCAAGGGTCCGGCGCCGGAAGTTATCCGGCATTTGCTCTTAATGCGTTGAGAAAAAAAAAACCGGAAAAAATTGTGCCAACCAGGATTTGAACTCTGTCCCGCTCGTTACACGGTCAGACATGCTGGCCGTTACTCTGCAACAATGGCTGGCATTCCTGCGGCATTGCCGCAGTGACGTCAGACCTACCTTCCCCTTCCCCACGCCATGAAAATACTGCGCGTGTACATGGTGGATTATACTGGATTGCTGTACTTCGGAGCTTCATTAGTGATACAATGTCTTTCGCAGAATCATATGAATCGAGAGGATATCACACTTACAAGAAAGACAGTTCTTTCATTTCTCATGTTTAGGATCAGTTACAAATATTCAGGACGCGAACTTAAATATGTACATTCTTAAAATAGATCACCTGTTATACGAGTTCAAAGAACACAGATTCAATGATTTTCAAAGGATGGAGAAAGATTTCAATATTTTTGCCACTCCTTTTCATGTTTAAATTGAAAATGTTATCCCAGAATTGCAGTTAGAGGTACTGGATTTGCAGAATGATGGCTTCTTGAAAGCAGAATGGGAAGGTCTACTGGGGTCTAAAATTTTTTAAAAGATGTCCAGTACTACATATCCACTGCTTAGGCAGTTTGCTTCAAAAATAATGAGTACCGTCACTTCCCATAAATATGGTGCTGGAACATAACTATTGTCCACGACAGAACTATTCAAATTTTGTGCTCCATAACGTAGTACCTCGTTTATCTATATTCTTGCTGTACTGTAGTTTGAATTCAAGTCACTGCAGCTATCTACAAACGGTCTATGTTACTTCTACGATGATCTTTGAATGCTTGTATCGTGGAGCATAGTTGTGTTCCAGGACCATAGTTATGTGAAATGACGGTATACCTACCAGTGCGAACAGCTGTTTTCTAAAATGAAATTTATAAAGTCCAGCCACAGATCCCGCTTAAGCGATGCTCATCTCCTTGCGCAACTGAAAATAGCATGCACAGATATAAATCCCAATTTCGAAGAAATTGCTTTGAAAAATGATTAATTAAATATCACGTGAATGGACTATTCTAATTACATATGATAGGTAGGAGTGTAGTGGCGCAACTGTCTGTAAATCCGTCACTGCACTGTAGAGTGCAAACCCCTCCCACAGTATGTAGTTGCCATTTAAATCCTGTGTTGTGGGTTGCGTTCATTTTGCCCACCACTGCTCCACAAAGTACCTTTCGTACGTTAACGTGTAACTGTCAGTTTTTAACACGGTTGCGTAGCGCTAAAAGATGAACCTTTAGGAGTTACTTTTCTCTTCGTGTACTTGCACAACTGTTGTATCTAGAAGTGACGGTGGCCAGTCTTCACCGTTCCAAACATTAAACCTCACGCAGACGTACCTCAATTATAAGGTACGGATTGGTTTAAGCATGTTACACCGCGTGCAGGCAGTGAAAGTCTGTGTTTAAACACCAGTAGCCTAGGCGCAAGGTGTGTTCCCAATACAGCCTCCTCAAAGAGAGAATATTTGATGATTTCAGACAACCGACACGGTTTCAAAACGTTTTCTCCACCCTGTCCGGCGTCTAGTTTCTTTCGTGTCCATTGGTAATTAGACGGTCTGAAAGTGAGAATGACTTAAGTAATGACGCACTACGCAACCAAGGCGGAAGCAATGGTGAGGTGGCCGGTGCAGTTCCGAGGAGGTGTTAAACAAGAATAAGAGAAAATCCCAACTTTGATGACAATGACGGTGATGAGGAGGTTCCTTCACAAAGCTTTCTTAAGAACGAAGCTTAAGGCAGGCAACATCCACAACTGTGGAGTAACGTTTAGAGCGTCTAGCCGCGAAACCAGGTGGCCCGGATTCGATTCCCGGTCGGGGCAAATTACCTGGTTGAGGTTTTTTCCGGGGTTTTCCCTCAACCCAATATGAGCAAATGCTAGGTAACTTTCGGTGTTGCACCCCGGACTCATTTCACCGGCATTATCACCTTCATCTCATTCAGACGTTAAATAACCTGAGATGTTGATAATAATAAAAAAAAAAAGGCAGGCAACACATTGGCTCGGTTTCTTCAACCTTTGTTAACATGCACGTAACATAGCGTTAATTAACTGTAAGTTAAAGGTATGAATTGCTGTTGAAAATATTGCGTTTCTTCAACTTTACAATTCACATTTTAACATACTGTTTGTTAACTCTGTGTTATGACCAGAGATTCTAGAGTTTAACCGTAACCTATAAACAAGTATAGGCTCACTTCTGTTTTCTGAACTCTAACAATTGCGATTCTCGCTTGTTTCCATTGTTTGATTCAGAGAGGACAGAACTATTTCTATTCTCTCAGGTTTGATTTCTGCTTCTTTCCTCGTCTGTGTCACAATAAGGTGGAGCGGCGTATTGGTTTTTTTGCTGTTCTGAAATGGAAAATACTGAAACAAAAAGAAATCGTGGGACTAATTTCTCTTCGTTCGAGAGAAGTCTTCTGCTGGAAATTATTTCGCAGCATAAACCAATTAATGAGAATAAACAAACAAACGGATCTACGTTGAAAGCGAAAAATGAGGCTTGGCAGAAAATAGCCTATACCTTTGTATGAACTTCTGGTCTGTCAAATCACAGATATCATCCGCTCTGTTTATGTATTCATGGATATCATTTTCTATATAATCCAGGTATAAAAGTTCAGCATCTAACGCACCAGCCATATTGGATACTTATATGCTAACAGAGAGTTAAATGATTTAACTGCATGAAATTGGGCAGTTAAATTAACATAGGTTTTAACAGCCTGTTAGTACTAACAGTAGTTGAAAAAATGCTTCAACTGTTAAGTTTATGGTTAAAATGGAATAACATACTGTTATAATTTAACAAAGGTTGAAGAAACCGGGCCACTGACTGCTTCAAGACATTTTTCTTGCTTCAGGCATGCTTCGAGACTAGTGATGGGTAAATTTCTGGGAACTCTGCAATCGGGAATATTCCTAGGGAAACATTTCCGAGATTATTGCCCGAAAAATTTCCATTCACAAAAATGGAAAAGATTTTTAAAATTAAATGTTGTTACTGAACGTACAAAAACATAATAGTCATTTACGATATGAGTATATTAACGTTCCACATTACAATACGAGATTGACAAGCAGTCGAGTACCTATTTTAATATGAAGTTACGATAAGTACTTTGGAGTAGAGCAAGTAAATGCTTTTACTTATCTTGTCTGTAATCTCTCCTATATTCATTCTCGCAATATAGATAATAAATTAGCCAAATTTCAACAGCTGCTAAGAACAATTAGAAATACACTGTTTAAGAAGGTCCGGCAAGACACAATTTTGAAATTCTACAAAACAATAGCAATTCCAACTTTGCTATATGGATCAGAAACTCGGACTCTAACAACTAGTCAACTGAAAAGAATAGAAGCAGCTGAGATGAGATTACTAAGGCCCGATTGTATAAACCATTTAATCTTAGATCAGAGGTTAAATTGATCCTTGTTTCAGCTGAACTTGGAATTTTGTGTTGTATAAAGTCTAATCTGAGATTAATTTGTCTCAAACTAAAGTCAACTTTGACTGAAGAAATTTCTCCGATTAAGTTATATGATCCAAGTTCAGTTATTTCTTTTCTGTTTGAAATATACGAGTGACAGATTGTGCAAATAAAATATCCATTATTATTAATATTAATAGATATGATAGGTACATTTATATATATTTCTTTCAATTTCTTGCCTTAATA
Organism: Periplaneta americana; assembly: GCF_040183065.1. Classification (NCBI taxonomy): domain Eukaryota; kingdom Metazoa; phylum Arthropoda; class Insecta; order Blattodea; family Blattidae; genus Periplaneta; species Periplaneta americana. Next base: position 8,903,909 of record NC_091129.1, on the reverse strand, counting down.
CACAAACAATCTTATATTTTATAAGGCTCTATCGTGTTCAGCAGTATCAAATAACATAACCTATAATTATATTATGTTTATAACAACCATTAATTATTAACGGATATGATAGGTACATTCATAAATTTTCAATTAACTGTATTACTAAACGAAAATTGTCGTTTTATAAAGCTTTATTATGTTTAGCAGTATCAAACACCATAACATGATAACAACTCGGAGAACAGTAACTTTCTTCTTATTGTCCGCCATTATTTACATTGCACAAAAAACCAGTGTCTCCAACAGAGTGTACGGAAAGTCGTCAAAAAGTAGTTGTAAAGTCGCTAAATTTCTCATTATCGACAAAGAAAGATTAAATTTTGTCACTATGGGGTGCTAAAAAGGTCGCTAAATTCCTATTTAAGCAATATAAAAGTTAAAAGAAATTGTTGTTGAAAAAGAGTTAAAGTCGCTAGATTGGCAACACTGAACAAACCTCTCCGCGCATCACGTTTTTCACCTGTTTATGCGATGTTGCCAAATCCTTTTCACGTGAACTTAGATTGCATTTGAACCAAGGTAATTTGATCGCAGGAAAGTTTTATACAATAGAAGAAGTGTCTGAACTCGGTTCACTTTTCGATCTTCGATCAAAGTTGATCTTTAGTCAGGGAGATTTATACAATTGGGCCTAAGACCGCTAGCAGGCTACACTCTCTATGACCATAAATATAATGAAGACATCCGACAAGAACTAAATATCGCAGCCATTACAGAGACAATCCACAAGTATCGGAGCAACTGGCATGAGCATGTTCTACGGATGCCAAATGATAGACTACCCAGGAGATTATTAAATTACAGACCCCTTGGATACAGAGATCGTGGACGCCCGAAGAAGCGATGGAGAGACCACCTTTTCACCTGAGAAGGAACAGGCCAAATGGCCTAAACCCTGATAGCTATTGATGATGATGATGATGATGATGATAAGTACAGTCTGATCCGTTTGGGTATGGATAATATTAATTTATTATTATAAAGCTATTATGACAGTAGGAAAAATTTCTTGCTGGTTATATCACAGTCTAGTATATACAGTCACGAAGGTCAATACGTAGTAAATATGCATCCATGATAGTTGCTAACCACTAGGATCGCTACTATCGCCTCATTAAAGACAATGCGAAATAGACCTGCACAGTCTGTTGTTCCTAGTACCCTCACAACTCAAGCTTCCTGACTGTATATACTAGACTGTGGTTACATTATGATTAAAAGATGGGAGTTTCCATATACGACAATCAACAATGCATAATCTGAAATGACAAATGAAAATCGTAGATGATTAAAATGGCTACTACAAATCAACAGCGGGCACAATGAGTTCTTTGGTATGCTAAATTTGAGTGTTAGAAGAGTTCAGAGGGAATTTCGACGTGAGTATGGTGTGTGTAATGTACCTAAATACGATTCCATAATGTTGTGGTATCGAACATTTGTAGAAACAGGTCTGTGTTAAAAAAAAAACATGCAGGAGATCGCAGACGAAACACAGTACGAGAAGCAGCTATCTCTTGGCTTGGTACCCAAACTCCCCAGATCTAACCCCTCCTGACTTCTTCGTGTAGGGTTTTATTAAACACATTGTTTATTCACAGAAACCCGGAACACTGATGATCTGAGAGTAAAAATTACTCAAGCTTTACATATATTTCTAGAATTCGCCCACCTCATCCCTTAGCCATGGCTACACTATGTGGAGGTGACAGAGTAACTATCTTCTTCTCTTTCTAAAATGTTGTAACCCGATTACTATAGGGGCCAGGTTGCTGTTTTGACCGCTACATTGCTGTAGCTTCTTTACTGAGTTTGTAGATGAAGTTTGTGTGTTTAGTTTTCTAAAAAAAATATATAGATGTCTGTGGACTGTCAAAAGTTAAAATTCCATTATATCATATCAGAGTTTGAGAGGAAAGTATTCCAAATCAAGAATTTTCTCATATTTTATATCACATTTAAAGATGCTTTTCATTTTTTTATTTCATTTATTATATTCCATAGATCTTACATTAGCAATGAAGATTTAAGAAATGGAACAAGTCAAAATTATACAAGATTACAATTACAATTACAAGTTTTACAATATTTTATAATTTTGCAATTTTCTATAATTTTTACAACATTTTGGTGAGGCCCGAGGATTCGCCAAAAGATTACCTGGCATTTGCCTTACGGTTGGGGAAAACCTCGGAAAAAACCCAACCGGGTAATCAGATCAAAGGAGGTGAAATGAAGCGAGGCCGAGGACTCGCCATAGACCAGGGCTGGGCACATTACGTGATTCTGAGAAATGAGCGCTTTTTACTTTCAAGAGCAATTCTCCCGAGCAGTGTGACGCTTGCATACTGTACGTCACTCGCTGTCAGTGCAGTGGTTGACTCTGTAGTAGGATGGCGAACTTTGAAGATGCATCCGCCTGAGAAGCTGTATGTCAGACGAAAACTTAATTATATTTTGAGATTGAACATGGCTAATTCATTGTTCGAGATATTGAACGGCTTCTGCAAATGAAACGATCTCATAAGTCTCGGAAAACAACCACATAGTTATTTTGGTTATTGAGTTTCAAAAAGTTTTATTTCAACAGAAAATATTTATTGATTTCAGATTCATATAAGTACGATTTTGTTGCAATAGTTTATTCATGCAAAAGAAAAGTGTAAGAGATGCTTATTATTAATTTTGTTTTGTATTTCTGATTGAAATCCTTTATTACATATTTTTATGCTCGACCATGCCGAAATGTACTAATTATACATCTGGTAGCAGTCCTTTAATGCATGTCATTAAAGTACACCTACTCATTAAAGTACAGGTCTTCAGCCAATGATAACTCAGCTTACATGTGTTCAGCCAATGACAAGTCAGCTTTATACCGTTATAAAACCGCAAGTATCGATTATTCTCGGATATGCAATCGAAAGAGAATTAGCGAAAAGTCACGGAGGCTGGAAATCCAATACTGTCGCAGAAGGTTATGTTCTGTTACTATAATAATTAGCGTTAATTGCAAATAATATTCGAATAAATTCAATTTGTCAACTCGTTTTTCAATGTCGAATTCAATAATCAAGGTTATAATATTATAATATTATCAAGTTTAACGGGATTACGTCAAGGTCAATGACATTATTGTTCCTCGGAAACAATCAATACTTTCGCGTCTGCGCACATCTCACAATTCACGACCTAGAACAAGGTCACTTCCGATCTTGTCAGTTACAAATAAAATGTATACATCTGAATAATTTCAAGTTAGAAATATGGTCGAGCATAAAAAGTCGTATGAAACTCGCCTATAATGGTAATTAAGAAGCTCGTATGAAAATTATGAAACTCGCTTGCGCTCGTTTCATAAACATCCATACTCGCTTCTTAATTAATATCATTATAGGCTCGTTGCATAATGTACTATTATGTTATTAATACCATTATGTACTTGTTAAAGCGCTGTGCATATAGATTTTGTAAATAAGTCTAATGATTTGTGTCTGTGTGTGTGTGTGTGCGCGTGTGGCGAAGTTTATTTCATTAAATGAATAAGAGTGTTATAAAGTCTGTACTGTACAATGGATTGATGTAATATCCTTATAAACTATTATGTACTCACAGACTGAATGACTAGAACAACCGTGGCTCTTGTTACATTAATGCAGGGAAGGTAGCTGTTATGCGAATCCGCCACTGCGTGAGCGTTCTGCTCTGGCTTGGAATTGAAGTGCCTTGCGGAGCGAAAGCAACTCTGGCCTGCTAAACGGAGCCGTTCTCATGCTCGACGCTGCCATAGACCATACGGTATCAGTCCCACGGCTGCGGAAAACGTCGGAAGAAATCAATAAACCTCGGAAGAAACCAATGAAACCTCGGAAGAAACCAAATGCTGAATATCAGTGCTAGATAACAATGTAAGTCCTGATCAGTAATGCCATTTGTATCATATGATACAGCAAAGTCCACACCTGTGGAGTAACGGTCAGCGCGTCTGGCCGCGAAACCAGGTGACCCGGGTTCGATTACGTATGTTTATGTTATTAACACCATTATGTCTCCCAGGCCATAAGAGTGGAAGAGAAGGCCTTACGGCCTTAACTCTGCCAGCGAAAATAAAACATTATTATTATTATTATTATTATTATGGAGTTCCTCAAGGGTCTACATTGGGACCTCTCCTATTTTTATTATTTATAAATGATATAAGTAAGAGAATAAGTTCTAGCTGCCTTTTATTTCCGGATGATCTCAAAATCTTTCGCAAAATTAATAGTTTGGTTGATTGTCAAATTCTTCAAAATGACATTAATTCAATTTCACAATGGTCTGTTGAAAATGGAATGAAAATTAATCAATCCAAAACTTTTGTTATTACCTTTTCACGGAAAACTATCTCCCTAAAATTTAACTATTCTCTCAGTAATGTCGTAATTACTCGGAAAGATTGTATTAGAGATCTTGGTGTCCTACTTGATTCAAAATTATATTTTCATGATCATGTGCAATATATTTATACCCATTCATTAAGAATGCTTGGTCTAATTAGGTCTATAACTTATTCTTTTTCTACTCCTATGTGTTTATTAATTTTATACTATACATTGGTTAGATCCAAGCTTGAATATGCATCTGTTGTATGGAACTCCATTACTTCCACTGACTCGGCTAAATTGGAGAATATTCAAAGAAAATTTATTTCCCTGTGTTCTTATAGATTTTTACCAAATTTCGATTATAACTATGAGACTAATTGCGAATATTTCAATTGCGGTAGTTTGTTCACCAGACGTCAGGATCTTGATTATTTATTTTTTTGCAAAGTCATTAAGGGTGATATTGATTGTGAATCTTTCATAAGCAATATCAGTCTTCGTATTCCTGCTAAGGGTTTAAGATTTCATAAATTGTTTTATAATAGGAATTCTAAATCTCTGTCTCCGGTCTGCAGATGTATTAAATATGCTAATTTGCATGGATTGAACTTGGATCCATTTAATGCGTAGTATATACTTTTCGAGTTTTATGTCAGTTTTATTATTTATGCCATTGTTAGATATGTATCATACTATTCTCGTCATTTGCATAACTTACAATATTAATTATATGATTCCTGTCTTCATTTATATGGTTTCATTAATTCATTTATAATACATTTTATTTAATTGCCATCATTTTAATTATCTCACTGAACTAATTTTAATAATATTATTTGTGCTATTTATTTTGTTGCAACTTGGTCAATTGAGTAATGTATATTATTATATTGATTGTATTTCATCTCATTGCCATTTTCTATCATTCATTCTCATCATCATTTGTTGTTTTGTTTCGTTTGTACCTGTGCTAAACTGTAATTGGCCTTGTGCTGTTGTTTCGCACATTAATATTCTAAATAAATAAAATAAATAAATAAATTATTATTATTATTATTATTATTATTATTATTATTATTATTATATTATTATGTAGCCTACTTGTTAAAGCGCTGTGCATATAGATTTTGTAAATAAGCCTAATGATTTGTGTGTGTGCATAGAGCGAAGTTTATTCATTAAATTAATAAGAGTGTTATAAATTCTGTACTGTACAATGGATTGATGTAATATCCTTATAAACTATTATGTACTGACAGACTGAATGACTAGAACAACCGTGGCTCTTCCCGATCGGGGCAAGTTACCTGGTTGAGGTTTTTTTTCCGGGGTTTTCCCTCAACCCAAAATGAGCAAATGCTGGGTAACTTTCGGTGCTGGATCCCGGATTCATTTCACCGGCATTATCACCTTCATCTCATTCAGACGCTAAATAACCGAAGATGTTGATAAAGCGTCGTAAAATAACCTACCAAAAAAAAAAAAAAGATACAGCAAATATAATATTTCTCAGATTTTAAATGCCACAAGGTAGTAGTTTCAACTACAACGGTTATTCAGCACGGAAATTCAATGTTGGTGAGAAAAGGCCAACAAATTTCGCTTGGAGCCCTCTGTCAGAGACAGACCGCAGCATGCACAGCCTACTTGCCTCCGGTGGAAGCCACGTAGGAATTTTATTGCCCCTTAAAACCTGCCGCCCTCGGATGGTTCTGAACCTGCGAACTTGGAATCCAGTAGTCAGCATGATAATCGTGTGCTAGCGCTTGAGTAACATAAGTGGTAAATGAGTACGTGACTAAAAATGACTGTAATTCAAATGAAACAAACAAACTCATTTGGAAATGTCAATGAATTGGCAGCTTAAGGCGTAGCGTACTTTACTTTCATTAGTTTCGAAATGGGTCACGTTAAGTGGTGCCAAAAAACTCTTACCGGACATAATATGATGTGAGGAGAATTTATACCATCGTTACGCAAGACGAGGAAGTGCGATGTTCGGATTGTTTACGTAGACCTTTCTTCCGAACAACCTTCACCGCCTGGGGGGCCAGTACAAAAACAGTACAAAATAAGCAAGAAGTCATTTTCTCCTTCGAAAGGCCATTAGCTAGTTTGTTTCCGGTATAACCGTGGCAAAACGAAAAGTACTAGAAAGAACTCTGAGCAATTACCATGTCCGTGCTATATCATCTTTTTATGCATCGGTTCGTCAAAGGCCTTCACGTCTCTGTTGTGATTTACTGCAAGGACACAAGTACAGCTCTCAGAATATGGACTCAGCATGGCGCTAACCTCCACCTAGTGCAGGCGTGTCTATTTAGTGAGTTGTGATGCAAACGTCAGTCGCGGGCACTGAGCACTGAAAGACGTAATCACAGTTTAGTATATACAGTTGAATGTATTGTACTTTTGATATCGCGTTCTTTTGACAAATTAACACCTTCCTTCCACTATTGAAATACGAAATACATAAAGTTTATATATTATTTTCATAAAGTATACATTATATTTTATAAACTCACCTTCCTGGATCTTTCGGAAGAAGGATAACTCTGCCCTCTTTTTCTTAGAATTTATAGCAGTACAAACGTCTTCTTATCCCATATTATTATTCAAATTCTTGTATTTTAGCCATTTACAGTTATTACAACCGATAACGAACATTTCACAGTTCACACAACTTTTCACAACATGCGAAATACGGCACAGTCAATGCCTTTTCAGTCTAGACCAGGCCGCAATATATGTTCGGGTTTTTTGTTTCAGTGTATGGAGCTCAGTGAATTATTATATTATAACTTTATTGCGTATCACAGCTAAGTTTTATTTAGTGTAATGTGTCCATAAGTTCCCTTTACTTCTTGTTGCATAATATGTTGCAGAAATAATTAGAAAACTGTGTTATTTTAATGTGAAGAGAATTTTACATGTTAACATAATCTTTTCGCATCAACATTTTAAGTTTAGAATGGAAGCTATTTTGAGGTTTAATAAAAAAAGAATTTATATTGTGATTTTAATATGGCACATCTACCTTCCTTGATTAAGACAGAAAATTTATCATACCACTCTTATGAAATTAGTGTACGTACGATTGTTACTTCGTCTCTTAGGTAGTAGATAAATACAATAATTCAATACTCAATTGTAGTATTAAAATACAGACAAATTGAATGTGTGGAGTATCATACATGACATTATGCTTAATTATAATGTATAATTGCGAATTTAGGAATATAAGATATAGTAAACATAACCTATAATATTTCCATATGAATGGCAGGGCATTGGAGACCACTAAAATTAGACAGAAAGGGGCAACTGGGACAGTAAACATAACCTATAATTTCAACATATCTAAATATTCGTGAGGTGCAACTGAAAATTATTGAATCGTGCATAAATGAATGTACAATAATTTCGCAATATTTAATCGAAATAAAGGCAGATAGGTCTATTACACATACGGACAACGTAATTTTCACACCAAAAATAATATTACACCTTAACTCGCAAGGAATTATGTCTGAAATGTCGCCTAATCATTGTTTTAAATTTTATTAATGCAATTACACTACATTTTAGAGAAATATATGTTACTTTTTATGCATTCCAATTAATTTATATGGTTGAAACGCCGCCCTTCGTGATCGGGTTAAGCGAGTCACATGGTCTGCCTTACGGCCTGTATTAGATCACGATGGCAGTGACACAGTCTATTGTTCTTAGTACACACAGCGCTCAAAGCGGCTAGCAACTATCGCGAGAAATGCAAAAAATCAGCCCAAGCTTCGCGACTGTGTATACTAGACTGTGACTTAATGTTTGCTCCCTCATCCCCTTCCACCATTCCCTGCATGCCAGAGGAACGATGGTCAGTGTTGCCAACTGGACGGAAATTCCGTCAAAATTGACGGAATTTCAACGTAGCGGACGGGGAAAAAAATGGCTCTGACGGGAGACGGATTTTCTGGCGGAAATTACGATTTACATCGTCTTTTGACATTTTTAGCTTGTGTCATTTTTAATTGTTTAATTTGTGGGAGATTTTACTTTTTATTTGAACAGCCCTGCCAGTTCCGTACTATGTTTAAGAATTCCCTGTTTCAGATTTCCTCGTAATCAAGTCAGATGTTGACGAATGATTATTTTAATCGAAATGGTAAGTAAGTTGTGTTTACGTTTAAAAACGTGTTAGAGCCAATGGTCTGAATGAAAAAAATGTAACATATAGTAAATGTGCACCTACATTCAACGATAAGTCATCCCGCATCCATTGTCTACTTATGAGCAAAGCTGGGAACTTGGGGACTTGTGTCTTTGCAAGTGGCTAAGCGACCGGACTTCAATGTCAACAAACTCCCGCTTCCAGCTCGGAGGTACTGTCAGATCTGCTACAAAAGTGGTTTCTGGCTCCGACAACATATTGATAATATTATGGTAGGTTGAAACACGTAATTTCATAGCATATATATATATATATATATGTATATATATATATATATATATATAATAAAAATAAACATGAAAAATATATCAAATTTACACGTAATTTCATAGCATATATATAATAAAAATAAACATGAAAAATATATCAAATTTACTGTTCTGCTGTGTACATTTTATTACAGTGTATGACTACCTACATTCGAAGATTTTTTTGTAGTAGACTTAAAATACTGAATTTTTTCACTGTTACTGTTTTCTGTTCGATTTTCAGCTGTTGCTAGCCGATCTCGTATCTGAGAAAGATAAGTATATCCTAAATTTTTCTCGAAAATAGTTTTCAATTAGTGTGTCACTACTAGGGCAAGCCCCTCTACGTTTCGATCCATGGCTATGGACAGATTTTTCTCCAATTTGAGGGACTGCAATGCCTTTCAATGAATTCCATTTCCAGCCTCTAGTTTGAGTGTGGTACAACTTACAAAATATAAACTCTCCATTCGAAAAAAAATAATGTATCTCCTCCGAATTCTCCACGAAATTCTGTATCTTAAATTTAAAACAAAATGTATTTTCAAACTTCTATAATACCCATTCGAAATAACACGTATTTTCTATTTCCTCAAACAGACCGTTTACCTTTAATTATCTGAATGTCATTGGCTTCGACATAACAGTTTCTTCGTCCGTCTTCCTGTCATTAGTTGTGGCCACTTTCTTAGTACACACGACTGTCCCTGAGCACTTGCAGCGTGAGCTTTGTGTACGTTGTACCTGTAACCTTACTCATGCACACGACACAAGTCACCAAGTTCCGAGCTTTGCTTATGAGCAACTAGGCAGGAGATTCTAATAGATCTGCAGTAGAATCACGTCATAATAAAATAACTCCCGTAATTTATTATGAGTATTTAAATTTTAATAAAGTCGTCTACGAGAAACTTCGTGGAAAGAGAATGAATTTTCTGCGAGCAAAACGATCTCTGACCTTTATCAGCTGCCAGGCAGACGAGCAGTCAGCCGTCTTCACGGCGGGTAAACGTAACCGGAACCACTTCCGCCCACAACAATGCAAAAAGTAGGCTCGATCGATCTCTCTTTCACTCTGATGCCATCGCTGAAATCACCGTTGAACTACTACCTGTTTGGAGGACTTGTTGCTGCCGTAGTCTCTCCACTGCATTCCAATCTCCTTCCGAGTTTAAAAGCTTCCTCCTGTCTACGTGACCTACTCTGCTTTCAGCGAACGTCCGCGACTCAAGCAAATTTAATACTCTTCCACGCGGCGATTCTTTATTTACAGCGCATGTCGAGATGCAGAATATAAGGTACAGAATTACCAAAGAAGTCAATCCTACTCAATGTAAAAGAAATGGGCCCAGTTTCGCCAACCTTTGTTAAATATTTAACATGTCGTTATGGCAGTTCAATAATAAACTTAACAGAAGCTATGTTTCAAAGCCCCAGTTTCACAAAGCTTCGTTGAAATAACTCTAACAGCATGTTAGCTAACGTGCTGTTAAAAATTAAATACCCTGTTAGTGTAATAGTGTTTCATCAATAGGGACCGGATTTTTATGTAATATCAAGGTGTGAAGTATGTAAATATTTATGTAAGAAAAATGAGCTGAATATGTATCAAAATATGTAAAATCATGAAAATATTTAATATCAATATCTAGCAGGTATAGGATAGGTAAGACTCTTCAGTTGTGAGTTCATAGAGCACCCGACTTTTTACCGCACACTTGACACATTACTATTTTTCCATCTGTAGTGAAAGCTTCGTCCATCGCAATCCATGATTTTATTTTTGTCGTTAGGGTTGAAGATACAGGGGCCATTTTAGTTAGTTAAAAGCACTAGACAAACTCACTTGCACTTTATAGGTATTGTAAGTACTAAAACTAGAGATCTGAGTGAAATGAATGACACAACAGTACTGCAAGCACTGTTTCGCTTTACTAGATTAGGAGAAAATAAGAGGAGATGTGGGACACATGCATTTTAGCTGCTCCCAGTAACAAACAAGTACCTACTAAAAACCTCAAACTATAGCCATTCCTGTCTCATTCAGAAGGGTAGGATTATTCCAGTCGAGAACCATACTTTCTAATTCCTTGGAAAACTCCATTTCCGTATAGGTCTACTAAATTTAAAATAAAGAGGTCAAGCAATAACCTGAAAATCTCATGTCAGACTTGACACGGGTTTTCCCTGGAAGAATTTAGGAAGAGAGTGGGTAAGGTTCCAAATTGTGTGGGAACGACTTGTTAAGACGTGTGCAGAACAATTATTATAGTTCGAGACAAATTATGTCGTCCTCGTCCCATCCACCGCATGAAGGCAACGCTACTTTCTGAGTGATTTTTACTATATGAGAAAGGTTGCCTTTTGTTCACTTATATTTACCGTGGGCGGTATGGAGTGAGTGCCTCTATTACTTCCTGGATATAAGGAGTCATGTTTCGTCTCGAAATATATCCTTTCTTGGGTAGGTAAAAAGGCTTTTTATAATAAAGAAGAAATGCTCACAAATGTGCATTGGTTGTTTGTTAGTATTCGGTACTAAGTTCGGTCACTGTTTTTAGGCACTCGGTACACTGCAGGACGTGCTACTTGTCACACCTAAAAAGGTTTTTATTCATTTTCACTTCTCTGGAAGGAAAAAAAAAACCCTTCCCCAGAAGAAATTTTTTCCTTCCTCCCAGAGAAGTAAAAGTGAATAAAACCCCTAAATATGTAGATTTATGTAGTACTAATCCATAATATGTAATGTGGGGTAAGTATGTAAAAATATGTATTATAAAATTTGAATATATTAATGGTAATTACAAGATTCGCAAAGATTTGTTATTTATATACGGTTAGGGTGAAAGGAATATAATATGTAATTACATAAAAATCCGGTCCCTGATCATCAACCATTTGAGGTACTTTGGTTAGGTAACATGACGTTAAGAGTAATGTAACAGGAATCAAAGAAGCAGCAATTGTATGAAGTTACCGAATGTGCCTTTAGTTGGTGTAGTCATTTGTTTTAGCTAAAAATTGTATTTTTTTTACATTATGGAAGTATTGGAGACTAACATAATTACAACGGAAATCGAGAAAAAGAAACGTGTAAGGAGCAGTAATTTTACATGTAGCTACACGAATAAACAGAAATAGACACACAGTACCGATGCACGTAGGAAGACTGCCTGGTTCGTCGAAGCGTGAACTGTTGACTTCAGAAGTCTTCATCAGACGTTTTCGCTTGAGCGCCAAGTAGTTCATAGCATAATCCGATATGTAGCGCACATCCATGATGGGTAAAATTGTCACGAGCGATAAATCCTCGAACGGTATGAGCCGAGTGTTAGAGATTCGTTCTTGTTACAGTGATGAACTGTGTAGTAATATCATAGACTTCATCCTTGAAGAAGATGGCAGAGCTAGCCGTCGAAAGCTTGGAAGCTAATCTCCAACTCACCTGGCTGAGAACCCGAGAAGAGTTATTCTATATCAAACGCCGGGAAAGCCTCAAGTCAACATCATAGATGTTTATCATTTCAAAACTTTGCAGTGTTTAACTAACTTCTCCATAGTACAACTACAAAACTTGCTTTAAAATGTAATACAAATGTTGTAGGTAAATGTTTTTTTTTTCTTTTCACACAGCAGTGATTTTGTTTTTGCCACATCTGATAGATGTTATTGGATGAAAATGTAATCATTATAAACGGAGAAGACAATCATGATAATGCAAGAACTGTATCAAGTTTTCTAGTAATAACAATCTCTAATAATTAGTGTATCAATCTTTGCGTCTGTAACAGTTGTGCAGCATGATTATTCGTTTTATTATATTTTCTGTGACGTTATCTCTGTACTAATATTGTTATTAATCTACTCCTATATCAATAATATTTTGTAAAACGTTTCTACATTGTCGCAGTATATAGGCGGAACACTATGTATGGACCTATCATATTATATATGTGGTAAATCAAATATTGAATAATTATTAATTAGCAATAATAACTGTATATCTAAGTTTTTCATACTATTTTATTTATAACTTCATGTTCCTGTTTTGGTACGTTCCATTGACTGTTCCATTAAACATTTGTCATAAACGCAGAAAATAAAGCCTTATTTTTACCGTGTGAGCAAAACATGTGTATCTTATCTGTCGCCTTCCATGCAAGATAAGACATGTCGGTGAGATGACCTTGTACTGTGCTTCTATTTATTACGAGCGTATCACGACCGATCGTATCTCACTCGAGGGTGCGACGCTCGACCGAGTTCAAGCGAGCGATTTAACTCCAATGCAGCACCCTGGTTGACTTGCAACTTGCTTCCCGTACGTATGATCAATGTACACCTAACTTGTATTCAGGACTCTAGTATGTCATAATGTATTTATTACTATGAAACATGTTGACACAATATTTCACGTATTTTCCGAAAATATTCGAGAATCTTTAGTTTCTTTTGGCCATATTCATAGACATTCTTAGCGCGGGCTTCCGGTGGATGATCAGCGAACTAACGTTTTCCGTATTCATAAACCAGTGTTAGCGATATGATATGATATGAATCCTGTACAAGTAATGAGTCGATAGCCGGGGCTAGTTTAGCACGCTCGTAACGCGGGCTAGCAAAATATTTATGCATAGCACCCTTAATTATCGGAATAGGTAAGAGCGTGGAGCTATAGCACAGCTCACTAAAGGTATCCACGGACCACAGTCTGAAACTAAGCAGTGGATGGGTTTTCAATGCTAGCAACACGTCTCAAGCGAGTGCGAGTACCAGAACAACATGTGGTTAAACATTAATGAGAAGAGAAACTTTGTTATTCAATTCGGAAGCGTGGAAAGAATAAATGAGAAAACAAAGAGATCACCATCTGCAAGCACTCTATTCAGTTTAAAATTCGCACAGCGCGTATTAACTATTGTTTCAGTGCGACCGTCACCAGGAACAGGACGCCCACTAAGTCACTTGAGTTGATACTTCAATCTCTCTCTCCGCTCTTTTAACAGTTTAATAAAGCGTGTGCTGTATTGTCTTACAAATGCAACATAGTAGCTCACATCACCGGTCACGGTACACAGTCAGGTTCCCAACAAGCTCTTCCTTGATTTTAGGCTATAAATGAGACGGTGGGTTCTATCATTTAATATAGCTTCCTACACATTTCCTTTGTCTACAAACCTAGATGACTAATACATCGCGGGTTTAGTAATGTAACTAGATAACTACAAACCTAGGGCCGTATTCACAGACATTTTTAGCGCGGGCTTCCGGTGGATGATCAGCGTTTTTCGTATTCTTAAACTAGTGTCAGCGATAGGATGTGATTTGAATTCTGTACTAGTAACCAGTGGATAGCCGGGGCTAGCTTAGTACGCTCGTAGCGCGTGCTGCGAAATGTCTATGAATAGCACCCCTAATGTTTTGGGATAGATAGGAAACTGCTTTTGTGCATTCAACCTATTGTCTCTCAGTCTTACTAATAAACCGTGTATAGTTTTTATACGAGACTTATGCAGAGGTGAGACAGAAAACGTTACTAATAAACCGTGAATAAGCTATGGACGTATAAACAGGCTGTAACTATACAATGGGAATTGCTTTGCAGTAGTTATATACACGAAACCCCTTGTTTAAGCGTTGTATATAGGGAAAAAATGGCCGCCCCTCTAACAGCTGTTCATATCGACTGTCATTTTATGATGAAATGTTATGTTTTATTTAACGACGCTCGCAACTGCAGAGGTTATATCAGCGTCGCCGGATGTGCCGGAATTTTGTCCCGTAGGAGTTCTTTTACATGCCAGTAAATCTACTGACATGAGCCTGTCGCATTTAAGCACACTTAAATGCCATCGACCTGGCCCGGGATCGAACCCGCAACCTTGGGCATAGAAGGCCAGCGCTATACCAACTTGCCAACCAGGTCGACTTTTATGATGATGGTTGCCTTGTAACCACAGAAGAACAAACCAAAGATCATAGAATTATTAGAATAATATTGCTGTAGCTTGTACTCTTTGACCAAAATGTAGTGTGGTAGGATTTTTCAAAGGATCCCCAGTCGGTCGGTCTCTTTTGTTGCTAGAAGAACTTAGCCGCACGGTCCACCCCGGTCATTAAGGGACGTGTGCGGAAATTTCTAGGCGCGCAGTTGTCACGTTTTACATTGACTTCGCCACGTGGTGGGTATGAAACAATCGTATATTTATTTCTATACAACAAATTGTACTTTAATTCAATCAATCACGAATTAATGAATGGTTAATTTTGAGTTACTGTGTGCATAAATCCGTTATAGAATCATTGCACGGTCAACTTCTTCAAACTAATATATTTCATACTTAGACTATATCAATAATAATAATAATAATAATAATAATAATAATAATAATAATAATAATAATAATAATAATAATAATAATAATAATAATAACACCGAAAGAATATTGTCAATTTGTGTTTCGTGTCTAATTCGCAGCGAAATCTGAAATGTTATGTAATAAAATATGACATTTTTCTTCTCTTACCTCTATTCGTCGTCACTCTCTCCTTAATGAATCACATATCTCTCTTGGTTACTGTCCCTGTCCTGCTTCATATAATTCCCTTCCGTTTTAATTGCATGTTCAACACAGGAGGACCAATTATGAGGACCGATTGTTGCAGCTCCATCACGCAGAAGTTAACACACTAGACTCAAGTCGGGATAATATTGTTTTTCCTAACATTAGACTTCAGTTGATGCCAGATCATTTCCAAAGGTCGACCTGGTTGGCGCAGTTGGTATAGCGCTGACCTTCTATGTCCGAGGTTGCGGGTTCGATCCCGGGCTAGGTCGATGGCGTTTGTGTGCTTAAATGCGATAGGCTCATGTAAGTAGATTTACTGGCATGTAAAAGAACTCCTGCGGAATAAAATTCCGGCACACAGGCGACGCTGATATAACCTCGGCAGTTGCGAGCGTCGTTAAATAAAACATAACATTTAACATTCCCAAAGGATTTAGAACACAGTGGTACGGAGGAAAGAGTAACACAACGTGTCCATATGAGGCTGCGAGCTCCACTGCATGTTTCTTACTGCACGGCTGATTTGATATCCTGCAACATAACTCCCTTGATGGGTATGGGATTGGGCAAGGTTATATTATTGTCCTAATAAAGTTAATTATGTCTTTAAAATTGCTGTTCATCTATCATTGCTATCTTGGGGTTGTAAACAACTAAGTAATTTACAATATACTCCACGAAATAATAATAATAATAATAATGATAATAATAATAATAATAATAATAATAATAATAATACAATTACGGAAGACTTTCAAACAGCGAGCAAAAGCACTTGTGAATTGTTTGAACATATTAAGAAAGACTGCAGTTAGTTTTAGCATTCAGGGGAGAATTGGCAACATTTATGTTTGCCTCAGAAAGCGGAAACAGAGATTACCCCATCCCCCGAGTGGGCAGAAAAGGTTGGGGGGACCGTCTTACTTCAAAAGACAACCGCTCAGCGTGCGGTAGCCTCTGTCTTTAACTGGGGATGCATAGAGCGAGCCTACTATAATCTATTAGAGCCAGTTGTACTATCGATATTTAACACGCCACACTAGAGCGCTCCACCGGATGCAGTAGAGAACCTCAGATATTCTATTACCTTTCGTAACGAAGTAATGACGAAACTATGACGTAGTTGTGTAACAGTTATACTGTTATACACGAAGTACTCTCGGCTCCACAAGTAAAGAACCCTGGCCTCACACCACTTCTGCACAGATGACAGTGATTGACAGGCCAGTTAGGGGAAGCTGTTGCCACGTTTGCTCTTGGCTGGACTCTTTAAATGTATTTTCTTTTGCAACTGGTTGGATTCCTTCAAAAATGGAAAATTCACAACACAGCATTCTCGGCGGTCTCCTGGCGGTATCTTTGTCCACAGTTTCAGTAATTGGGGGAGCGTGTCAGTCAGATTTATGGCTTCCTGAACCCAGCCCTGCAACGAAGGTTCTTTACTTGTGAAACCAAGAGTATGTAGTCATTATTAGTAAGGAATTTACACACGACTTATAAACGAGCTACTCATTGTATAAGTATAAGACAGTTAAACGTCTGTATATAGAGTTTTTATTAGTAAGACCGTCTATGTATAGTAATACTACGTAGCGGTCCACACCTGTGGAGTAACGGTCAGCGCGTCTGGCCGCGAAACCAGGTGGCCCGGGTTCGAATCCCGGTCGGGGGAAGTTACCTGGTTGAGGTATTTAACGGGGTTTTCCCTCAACCCAATACGAGCAAATGCTGGGTAACTTTCTGTTCTGGACCCCGGACTCATTTCACCGGCACTATCACCTTCATATCATTCAGACGCTAAATAACCTAGATGTCGTAAAATAACTCAATAAAATAAAAATAAAAAATACTACGTAGCTTATTTTTTAAATGTGATTATTTTGCTCAAGAAACGATAATAGATCTCCACTACTTAAATATAATAATAATAATAATAATAATAAAGGTAAAAAAGGTAAAGGTATCCCCGTAACATGCCATGAAGGCACTTGGGGGGCATGGAGGTAGAGCCCCATGCTTTCCATGACCTCGGCACTAGAATGAGGTGGTGTGGTCGGCACCACGCTCTGACCGCCTTTTACCCCCGGGAAAGACCCGGTACTCAAATTTATAGAAGGCTGAGTGAACCTTGGGGCCGTTCTGAAAGTTTGGCAACGAGAAAAAATCCTGTCACCACCTGGGCTCGAACCCCGGACCTTCCAGTCCGTAGCCAGCTGCTCTACCAACTGAGCTACCCGGCCGCCAATAATAATAATAATAATAATAATAATAATAATAATAATATCTAAATACTTTATTTGTTTGGATTAGTTTAACTTCGAAAAATTACAGGAGTTCGTATTAGAAAACGAATTATATCATGAACAGATTGCAATTTTTATTAACTGCGGAAAGTCCTATTACACTGAGAGAGAATGGTATACTCACTGTTTTCTTTTCTATATTGAGCGAGAATAGATTCGTGTCTAGCCATCTTTTAATTTTATTTACTGGTGTTGTCTTAGCAAATTCATCAATTGATATCGTATTACATGATACTTATTATGTAGTAGCTCCGTCTTGGCAGTTTTGAATGCTTCTTCCCAATAGCTACCTGTAAAAATATTGCAGTCGCATCGTCAACAGAAGAATGCACATTGCCTTTTGTGAAATTTATCTAAAAGCTGTAAATAATTTAGTCCACGCCTGTGGAGTAACGGTTAGCGCGTCTGGCCACGAAACCAGCTGGCCCGGATTCAATTCCCGGTCGGGGCAAATTACTTGGTTGGGGGTTTTTTCCGGGGTTTTCCCTCAACCCAATATGGGAAAATGCTGGATAACTTTCGGTGCTGGACCCCGGACTCATTTCACCGGCATTATCAACTTCATGTCATTCAGACGCTAAATAACCTAAGATGTTGATAAAGCGCCGTAAAATAACCTACTAAAATCTATACTAATAATAAATCTGTAACCGAAATTTTTCTGGTAATTTTGGATTTTCCAAAAATAATTGGTCCTAACATATATAATTAATCACCCTGAAACCGAAAATCGCTTTTTTGAAATTTTTGTTTGTATGTCTGTCTGTATGTTTGTTACCTTTTCACGCGATAATGGATGAACGGATTTCGATGAAAATTGGAATATAAATTAAGTTCGTTGTAACTTAGATTTTAGGCTATATGGCATTCAAAATACATTATTTAAAAGGGGGGTTATAAGGGGGCCTCAATGAAATAAATCGTAATATCTCTTATTATTGATTTTTGTGAAAAATGTTACATAACAAAAGTTTCTTTAAAAATAATTTGCGATAAGTTTTATTCCTTGACAAATTTTGATAGGACTGATATTTAATGACATAAATGAGTTTTAAAATTAAAATAACTGCCATCTAAGGCCGTGTAATGAATTAAAAAAACAAATGACTTCGTCTATAAGGGGCCTTGGACAGCAACAATCGAAAGCTATGAAAGATAGCCTAGAGAGTATGTTTCTGTTTGTATGAAGTAATATCGGAAGCTAAATTAACCGATTTGTATAATTAATTATTATTTCACCATTGGAAAGTGTAGTTTCTCTAGATGGACATAATGCTATAAAGTTATTACAGTAACTTCTAATATAATATAATATAATATAATATAATATAATATAATATAATATAATATAATATAATATAATATAATATAATATAATATAATATAATATAAGTTATTTGAAGGGTTCAGAACCATAGTGGGCCAAGCGCCATTTACTGAATACGTAGAAAACAAGGGTTAAAATTCAGTTATTACCATAATTCAATGGAAACCTATAACAAGTAAAATAAAATATACACATTAAATCTAAATGATGTCAATCTTCATTAAACTATGGTTGCATGTAATAAAAATTATGAAACATGTTAAAGGAATTGTCATTGCACCAAATGAGTGTCTCTGGAGCAAAATGATCGCATTTTAATTATTTGGATGCAATTTAAATTAAGTAACATATTAAACGACTTATTCTTCTATCAAACACGAATGTTCCCTGGATCAAATGTCCTATTTTAATTATGTAATTACTTTATATTTATTTCTAACGGGTGCAGCGGAGCGCACGGGTACGGCTAGTAAATAAATAAAAAGTAAATAATTTATACAAGGTGCGACATGGGATATTACCTATTTTCAAGTTGATACCAAAGGTTAACCACAACAATATACACGACATTATTGTTGCATTGGTACATGCTTTGGATTTAATATGCTAGATGGCTAATTGGAGTATTCAACTTCGTGTATTTGCAGTTGATAGTTATACAAAACCTAAGAGTGTTGTGCATGTGCAGCGGTCATCTCGACGACGATTTGGAGATGACTGAGGATCAGTTCCAACTGGTAAAACAATTCCCTCATGGGTGAATAAGTGGAGGAAATCAGGTTCAGTGCCCAATGTAAAGAGAACTGGACCAATAAAAACTGTACGCACTCCAGAAAATATTGAAAGGGTGAGAACTGCATTACAGCAAAGTCCAATTCGTTCAGCACGAAGACAAGTACCCACTCTAAACTTATTGAATCGCAGTCTATGCCGCATACTGCATCTAGACCTTCCGTTTTATCCCTACAAAATGCAAGTCGTTCAACAACTAAATGCCACCCGCATAATGGAATCGCTTACACTTTTGTCGACAAATGCAGGAATTAATTCAACAAGATCCATCCATTCTGTGGTCTGTGAAAAGTGAAAACTTCATTATGACATACGAGAATTTGAGAGGCAAACTTAGTGAAACGTTTGGATTTAAATTGAACGATCGTGGAGAAGTGGTTAACAGAAAAAAACGTTTTTTCGTGTTTAGTGATGCGGGAAAGATTGTTACTAAACGTAGAGCGGCACGTAATTCGGAGCATGTCAATGCACTCACATGTTTAAAATCATAAATGAAACAGTATTAACAGGTGAGTCTTCATCATTTTTTCATTTGTGTTTGTCTCAAAAATCCCCGGAGAAATTCACACAATAAATTATAAGTCTCATAATAAATATGTCAGTAAATAATTAAAATAGTTGTTTTGTAATATAACGATACAGTGGTACAGCATTTAATATTTACGCTTATCACCGAACACAAGTTAAATTTAACAATAACTGTGTATTACAGTATATTAAAACATTTTTTTAAATCGATCAAAATTGATTTAATATCGATTAAATTCAAATAGTTAATCGATTAAATAATTTGATCGATCGACAACACTAGTAAATAATAATCAAGAGTAAGAGCTATCTTGTAATATTCATAAATAAACGTTTTGTTCTTTTCGAAGAAAATTATTTCACTTTTCAACAGATAATCTCCCATGCCTCACCCTGTATAAATAATGAACAAAAGAGGGCCTGTTCCATGTTCTAGCTGTGAGGCGACACACAAATATCGTGAATGTAAATAAATACAATATGGTTCCTTGCAGGATGCCAATTCTCACGGTAACATCTTCATTCATCGCACTGTTTACTTCAGTATATTGGTATTTATTTGATAGATAAGATCGAAACAGGTTGAGAGCTGTACTCCTAAATCCAATGCTTTCTAGTTTCAGTCTCTCTCTTTTTTTAAGGATATCATGACTTACTGTATCAAAGGCTTTTTTTAAATCCAAGAATACTCGCTCAAATTTCTTGCCATTCACTAATGCATTGATTATTTAATTTTTTCTTGATCACAACGCCTCTCTGCTTAATTTTCTCCCTTGAAATATATTTATTCTTCTATTTCTAGCCCTCGACCGACATTTAATAGATGTTTCTATGTCTAAGAAGAAGCTACCACGATGGTCAAGTGTTAAGCGCTGAACTTACAATTCTGTGGACCCGGGTTCGAGTCCTAATTAATTCCCGATGGTTCAAGTAACGCAGGGGAGCTCCCGTTCCCCTGTGGCAGTCCAACAAATCCATAATCATCTCATCTCATCCCGGGTGTAGCGTAGACCAGCCTCCTATGGCGCACCCTGGGCAACGACTCCGTCGGTAAATTGATTTACACAACTAGCTTCATATGGATGAAATATTAAAAAAAAATGTTATGTTTTATTTAACGACGCTCGCAACTGCAGAGGTTATATCAGCGTCGGCGGATGTGCCGGAATTTTGTCCCGCAGGAGTTCTTTTACATGCCAATAAATCTACTGACACGAGCCTGTCGCATTTAAGCACACCATATCTCACAAGCAATCCATCCTCTTCCTACAGCAAATATTATTATGTGATATGTAGGGACCGGATTTATAGGTGTTTACTTATTTTCTTCCTTACTTATAAACTCATCATTTCTCAGATAATTTTCCGAATCATGGTCATAAAAATCATAATTAGGCCTATATGTAAAATTCTGGTGAACCTAAGAAACCTAAAATGGAGCTTAAGAACTAGAAATCATAATTAATATCAAATTTTATGCATTTACTGTGCTTTATATAAATATATTTAGAAATTTCAATAGACTACATCTTATAATATTTATTCTCTCCTGCATTGGAGAAAGCGTTACTCCTTGTCTTTTGTTGTTTTGGATAAAATTATTAACAGGAAATTCCGTCTTTCTTTGTACAGAGGGCCGTTCTTCAGAGGTTTCACCCTTTCAAGGGCAATGATTAGGAGTGTCTGCATTTTGGAATTTCCACTGATGCCAGATATGACACACGAATATGAAGTGACTGAACTTTGTCTTGAGATGAATGAACTCCGAAAAATTCGCATTGTTGAAATTCGTTAAGTTTTCGGGCGTATTCCCTGATTAGAAGTCTGATCTTGCATGTGCGGGTACGAGCTGTGAATTTTCCCGAGGTCTCTGTGCAGACTGTCTTATTCTAGTGTTACCGGCGTTAACATTCAATTTTTATATTTTGTGTTTTGTTAAGCTATGCCAAAAAAAGTGAAATCTCATTTATTACGACAGTGGATTGGAAATGATTCTATCTTTATCACGGAGAGAAAAGTTATGTTATTTTAAATTGGCTATAAATATACATTTCTTTACAATCACGCAAATTTTGCCTACACCTTTCACAGTTTTGACAAAAAACCTAAAAAAATTCTATTTCACATTTTCCATTAACCTAAAATGGACTTCTTAAAAACCTAAAAATCCGGTCCCTACTGATATGTCTAAAAAATTAGAGTTCAATTAATTTATTTGTAGACAAATTAAATAAATTCCTGTAAGTGTAGAACTTCCAGGAACTGAGAAATAAGTGACTACAAACTACAGAGAAATAACAATGAAACGTGCTTTGGTAGAAAGTAGGACGATTAATCAATACGGTCTCATTGACTAGTCGATGGCTTACAGTTCAAGGACAAGGTTATTCCGTGTCAAAAAAACATATGTCCTCTATTGATTCTGAGAAAAATCAATTTACCTTTAGTACAGTGACATTCCTTCCCACAATGTACGAGCTACAGGCGGTGATATATTTCTCTTGTATTTTTCTACTCAAATAGGCTAATATTGCTTCATTTACGACCTCGATTACTGAGTATGAGACTTATTACATATCAATAACATACTGTGTGTAAGAAGTAGTGAGCTTGGTAGATAACAGAGCTACAGACAGTGTCGTCTTAGCGCATGGGCACGGTGGGCAGTTGCCCGGAGGCCCCACAAGCACAGGGGCCCATTGCTAATCTATCTACAGACCAGAATTTAACACAAATTTTCCGATCACTCGCCTCAGCTTTCAAATCTCCTGTTAACTCGGTAGAAGGGAAAAAATTACGACTTGTAGCGGAGAGTTGCTCTGAAGATCGACTTCAAGGCATTCTCTATAAAGAAATTTTGCAAATGTTTGTGTTGGTTCTGGTACCATTCTCAATTGTATAAAAATTTTACAGAGCAAAATTATACAAAACAAAATTTTTTGTATGTAAAGGTGTACATATAGAGTCCGTATAGGTCAGTTTCTATCTGATGCTTTTCCAATTCACTGTGGGCTAAAGCAGGGAGATGCACTATCACCTTTACTTTTTAACTTCGCTCTAGAATATGCCATTAGGAAAGTTCAGGATAACAGGCAGGGTTTGGAATTGAACGGGTTACATCAGCTTCTTGTCTATGCGGATGACGTGAATAAGTTAGGAGAAAATACACAAACGATTAGGGAAAACACGGAAATTTTACTTGAAGCAAGTAGAGCGATCGGTTTGGAAGTAAATCCCGAAAAGACAAAGTATATGATTATGTCTCGTGACCAGAATATTGTACGAAATGGAAATATAAAAATTGGAGATTTATCCTTCGAAGAGGTGGAAAAATTAAAATATCTTGGAGCAACAGCGACAAATATAAATGACACTCGGGAGGAAATTAAACGCAGAATAAATATGGGAAATGCGTGTTATTATTCGGTTGAGAAGCTTTTATCATCCAGTCTGCTGTCCAAAAATCTGAAAGTTAGAATTTATAAAACAGTTATATTACCGGTTCTTCTGTATGGTTGTGAAACTTGGACTCTCACTCTGAGAGAGGAACATAGGTTCAGGGTGTTTGAGAATAAGGTGCTAAGGAAAATATTTGGGGCTAAGCGGGATGAAGTTACAGGAGAATGGAGAAAGTTACACAACACAGAACTGCACGCATTGTATTCTTCACCTGACATAATTAGGAACATAAAATCGAGACGTTTGAGATGGGCAGGGCATGTAGCACGTATGGGCGAATCCAGAAATGCATATAGAGTGTTAGTTGGGAGACCGGAGGGAAAAAGACCTTTAGGGAGGCCGAGACGTAGATGGGAGGATAATATTAAAATGGATTTGAGGGAGGTGGGGTATGATGATAGAGACTGGATTAATCTTGCACAGGATAGGGACCGCTGGCGGGCTTATGTGAGGGCGGCAATGAACCTTCGGGTTCCTTAAAAGCCATTTGTAAGTAAGTAAGTAAGTAAGTAAAGGTGTACATATACCTTAATGGATATCAAAGGCGAGATGACTTTTATTTATATTGTTACAATTCTCTCTTTCATTTTAAACTACGTTGTGATTTTTTTTATTTCCTTTGTCCAAAACAATATTTTAAGTGTGCTGTCCACATTATTATAAACAAAGATTTGAAAATGGAGGCTAGAGAAACAAGAACGTAGACTACATCATACTTTTGTGACGTGGACGATAATACCCCAGAAGGAATGGGAACCTATAACCGTGCATAATAGCCGATTAAGTAATGCTCTGGTATTCAAATGTGTTATAGTAACGCAGCTCAGTATTCTGTAACTCAGTCTCTCACTCCAACCTGAAATGGGGCGGAAGACGGTTTACGTCAGTAGGTGAACTAGACAATTGGTAACGCCGCGATGAGCTGGGATAAAGGCCAGCGAGGCGGAAAGGAGTTGTTAAGATGCACCAGTTCCGGCCAGATTTCAACAAGATGAATACGAAACCTAGGCTATAATATCAGCAGTACCTATTAAAACCTATAATTTGCATAAGCTATAGGTAAGTTCACTGTGCATTTCAGAAGAACGAGATTATTGCAATTCCAAATAATGAGAGGGGATTGACAGAAATATTCTCAGAGAAAAAAAAAAAATATTTCTGGTTCGTGTTAAAAATTATTAAGGACTCTTCACAGACATATACAGAGTTGCAGATTTTACCAGGTTACTCCTTGAATATAGTACAACAAACATTGCTAATACCATATTAGTTGCAAATGAATAATTTTGCCCTAAATATTAGCAGTTTTTTTTTTTTGACCGAGCGAGATGGCCCATGCGTTCCCCAGGGGACTCGCATTCGGGAGGTTCGCGGTTCAAATCTCCGGACCGACCAACCTGACTGTATTAAAGATATTTTTATTAATTTATCCTACAGAATTATATCTGTAATATTGACAATTAATATTTGAGGAGAAAATTCGCTCCGGCGCCGGGGATCGAACTCGGGTCCTTGGTTCTACGTACCAAGCGCTCTGACCACTGAGCTACACCGAATTCAATCCACAGCACCGGACCGAACCTCCCTCCTTGAATGTTTCCCTTTGTGGCCTGACTCCAAGTTAAGCATATGTTGACGTATATGTCCAATGTCAACTGCCATTATACTAGGAGCGCACTCAGTTGAGTGACTTGTTTGGCCGGGATTCCGCAGTTAAGTGCACAGTAATCTGTACAGAAATATGCACTGCTAGCTATGATAATATTAAAGATATTTTTATTAATTTGTCTTACAGAATTATATCTGTAATATTGACAATTAATATTTGGTACGCAGAACCAAGGACCCGGGTTCGATCCCCGGCGCCGGAGCGAATTTTCTCCTCAAATATTTAACCTGATTGTGGTTTTTCCGTGGGTTTCCACAGTTGCTTTGGCAAATACCGGGTTGGAATTTTCGTTATCACGGTCCATTTCCTTTCCTCTTCCCTGTAGAAAAACAATTTAGATTTCATATTGTATCGTTCATCTTCAACATTTCATTCCATAGACATATTCAGGTCATGACGCATGTCTTCATCCGCTTGCGGAAGGGGCGTCCTCTCGGAAGGTCTCTGGGGTCCAAGCCTTTACCAACATCTCTGCTAGGATTAATTCCTTAAGAGCACTTCCAAGGGCGCTTCGACACATTGGAAGGCCGTTGGAATGGAGCCTGTGCTGCTTGGTTACCTGGCGGTATGAACTTAGGGCGGGAGGTGTACGGAGACCATTGGGTGAGCGGATCAGGTGCTTCATGCGGCCGGTGGGCTGGTACACCTCATCCTCATTCATTCCATAATTCGGGGTGCACAATAGGCCTGTCTGGCCAACGTGGTGAAGGGTCGTCCCTAACTCGCCTCTAGTCACCGTTCCCTAACCCTAACCTACTGTTTAACTCTTATCATTAGAGAAACGGATGAAGAATGATTTATCCCAGCGATGTCAGACAGGGACTAAACGGAGCGGAGCGCTCCACTAGACGGGTTTCGAGCTCCGGTGTTTCCACGGACATAAGCGAGTTCAAGCTCCGATCAAGCTCCACAACCGGTATTGGAGCTTACAACTCTGACACTACTGATTTATCCCTTTACACTTTTTAAATAGAATGGACAGTTTTCTTGCAAATTAAGTAACAATATTAACAAGAATCGTTATTTCTTGCCAGTAGGAAGTCTGAGAAATCTACTGCAGTGACTAAAGGATGGAACGCTGCTATTCAGACCCAGTTCGTATGTGTAAAGCCCGGACGAGAAGTTATGGCACCGGCGCGAGGGACGCATTTTAGTTCGTTTGCTTGGACTCGCCCTCACACTCAACTGGAGGGGTGTTGGGTCAGTTGGTTACTAGCATTCCGAGTGTGCAGATCGTTCTGCTACTACCGCTATTGCTAATACTGAAAACATTGTCCTTCTGAGCTCCCTCATTATGGCATTGTCTAAGGTGTGAAATCATAGAGTAGTTCATAGTCAAGGACATGAAATAGCATACAATGTATGGAAATTCATGTCAGAAGAGGTTGTAAACGGAATACCAATTCCATTGAAAAGCGTGTGTGCAAGAGTATTGGCTGCCACCGGTATTTCAAAGCGAACCTTGGCAAGAATCAGGAAATAAGGGGAAAATATTGAGGCAGGAACAGCAGATCTTTCTCCAGTCCGGAAAAATCACAGCCGAAGAAGAAAATTGTTGCAGCTGTAGACAGTTTTGATGAGGAAGTCATAAGAAGACTCATTTATAATTTCTACGCTACGCATAAGCAGATGCCGACTCTGCAATCGCTTCTTCCAAAAATGGATATCAGTGTATGATATGTGAAGAAAGTAGAGAATAATTACATTTAAATTGAGCACGTGATGGAAAGTATTTTTTAGAACATTTCCATAAACTTAGGGACATCTGATTCCAGCACAGATCAGTCGTCTGATTCGGACGGAGAATAAGAATGTAAAGATGGAACAGCGGGCGTAATTCCATTAGGTACCTTCGGACTCTTGAGTAGGAAATAGTGATACTAAGATAAGACGAATGTTTTTGGAACGAGATGAAACGGATATGCCTGCCCCTCTGAGCTTGAGAACCGTAACCCAAACAACCCCCACTCCTCTACCCTGCTGGCCGGCAATTTAAAACTTCGCGCAGGTTGGTGCCATAACATCTCGTCTCAGCTCTATTCGTAGGTGAACCGGGAATGCACTGTTGCCAAACAACGGATACTATCTGCCTAATCGTTTAATGAACCACGCACCTAATTACAAAACGCATAGTAACTGCTCCCTTCATTCAGCACAGTTATACATCTTTCACTCTGTATATATGACATCACTACAATTTATTTTTAGATAAAAATTATAACTCTAAACCTGAATAAATTGGTCCAATGATCAACAGCATTCTTCCTTCCGGTTCACCACGTTTGGGTCTGAACAACCTAAACATGTAATGTTTGGGACAATTCGTGCATTACGTTTGGGACTGCAATACTCGACTGTTTATGTACAGTTTCAGTCTCTTACAACATTTTCCCTCTCATTTTATGCATGTTTGGGACTCCCAGGTGAAAGAATAATCCTGGTAGGTTAAAAAACGTTGCTATATTTACTCTTTAAGTACTTTAGTCTCCTGTAAAAACATCTGAAAGTAGAATTTATAAAACAGTTATATTACCGGTTGTTCTGTATGGTTGTGAAACTTGGACTCTCACTTTGAGAGAGGAACAGAGGTTAAGGGTGTTCGAGAGTAGGCCTAAGTGCTTAGGAAAATATTTGAAGCTAAAAGGGATGAAGTTACAGGAGAATGGAGAAACGCAGAACTATACGCATTGTACTCTTCACCTGACATAATGAGGAACATTAAATCCAGGCGTTTGAGATGGGCAGGACATATAGCACGCATGAGCGAATCCAAAAATACATATGGAGTGTTAGTTGGGAGGCCGGAATAAAAAGCCCTTTGGGGAGGCCAAGACGTAGATGGAAGGATAATACTGAAATGGATTTGAGGGAGGTGGGATATGATGATAGAGACAGGAATAATCTTGCACAGGATAGGAACCGATGGTGGGCTTATGTGAGGGCGGCAATGAACCTCTGGGTTCCTTAAAAACTATATGTAAGTACTTTAAAATGACTTTCGTTATTCCATCAGTTTCGTCCCTTCGTCAGATAGCCTAGGAACCACGTTTTTTAAATATATACATCTTGATTACACAACTTTTAACACTACATCTCTCGGAATACAAAGTTAATATTGCTTTCATGTGTTAAATACTAATAGTTTTTTAAAATGCTGTAATGGGAACAGTTTTCCTTCTCTGTAGGTTTTATACTTTTCTAATAGCTGATTTCGTTTTTGTTTGTAATTATTACGTAGTAGCTGCGGATAATTCTTTTTAATTGAATTAATTTTAAGTTTGGTTTCATATTGCGCTGATAGAATGATGTGTACCACAGTATGTACGTTTGGATGTGTGCTATAAAACTGTTCATTGAAATGTTTGTGGAAAGACTTTGGTTTATTGGTAGTACGGGGATTTTCACAAGGTTCACCTGTCCACATGTCTGGTGGAAATGACGAATCTTCGGCGATGTAGTTGTCATATAGTCTACGTAATCTAAAAACCGTAAGTCAGTGGTTGGTGCGATTCATACCAGCATGGCGAAAGCATAACGGACTTCACATGAGGGTAACAACGGCAGTTCAGACACACAATGAAGCCATTTCCCTATTTCTGACTGGGAATTAACATATTTCTTTCATAAATACGAGAATGTTGACAGTTTTCGATAGTAGTTCTGCATGAGGTGAAATTTACAAAGTGGTAACTTAGCAACAACAAAACACTACAGTCCCAAACGATATACCGATATCCGACCCAAACCCGTTCTGTTTTCCAGGTATAGTCAGGGTCAGGTTACTTCATACCCTAAAGGTGAAACCTAACCATTTTTCCCCCCATTACTACATTTGCTAGTGGATTGTGGTGGTTTTCTAGTTTGCAGGTTGAATTTTCTTTTGCCAACTTCGCTTCGATTTTCGATACTGACAAATACTACAAATGGTAATGATTTTGTAACTGGTATGTTGGCAGCTGAGACAAATGTTGTCGGTACTGAAGTTTCATGAAATTAAAATTGTACTAGATCTCTGAGCCGGTTACTGGAAGCTAGTGAAATTTGAACATACTTATAATTAATTAATATCAGTATTAATATTAATACACAATGCGTTGTGGTTACAGCTAATTCAAGACTAACTTATAGTCAGATAAATTTTCGGAGTTAGTAGCCTACTAATAATTTCATGTGGTCAAACAAAATACATTTTTAGGTTAGGTCTCGTGAGTCACTTGTTTAGTGAAACCAATGAATTTCATATTGCCAGGCAAAATACCTAACATATTGATCCCTTTCTCATATTATAGTTTGCATACGGTACGAAAATATGTTACAAATTATTTAATTATTTAGAATAACCTTCCAACATAAAGGTAAAGTACGGTAAGTAAATAAGTCATTCAGTACGTAGGATCGTGTGATAACTGGTAACACTGACAAGACGGCAATATTTTCTGTTTAGGAACTGTTCTTATGTGACCCTAACTATAGCTCACAACTTTACCGTCCCAAACGTGTTACACTCCTTCCTTCATGCGTAACAGGCTGAGAATAGATAGCCTCGCTTCAGAAATCTGCTTACAGATCCAGTCAAATACTTCTAACATATTAAAATAATCACAAAAATGTGCCATCGTATGCACGTGCCATAATTCTGAAGCTTCGCTCGGCCCAGCACATTCACTTCTCAAGACCCAGGACCCGCTCGAAACTTCAACGCACACAAAGAGTCAGGTGAAGGCTAAAATTGAGATTAATATTCAGATTTAGACTTTTGCGTATTCCACAGCGTTCTAGTACTTAACATTTCCAACGTTTCGGATCTACATGCAGATTCTATCCAAAACAAATAGGTAAGACCAGATGGATGGCCTGGTAGAAAACTTAAAATTGGAACTTGATATTCTTGTTACATGAAGTTAGCTACAAATGTGACTGATATGTGTTATAATTTATTCATATTATTATTCCATTGGCCGTCCATTAAGTTACAGTTTCCAAGAAAAAAAAAAACGATTTTTACAAAAATGTAACGTGTCCTTTTGCAAAAGTTGATTCACTCACTAGGTACCGATAACCTTAAGTAAAGAAACAAGCAAAGCAAGTAAATCAATTTTTGTAAAGTGAAAATGAGTACTCATTGGTCATTCCTAACTAGTGCTGCTTATGATTAGGTTTTCTCCGGAGCGGTTGTTTGCGCGCTTTCAATCGGATGCAGCGCAGGTTGTATATGTGCTGTGCCGCAGACATACACTTTCCGCTGAGCATTCCTTTAATCGGATCAGGTAGTGATTCGAGTCCGCTGACGTCCGCGTATCTTTTAAAATAAGTTCTAATTTTTTGTTGTTTATTCTCTCTTTTATGTTAATCTCTCTCTCTTTCTTCGGCTCTTTTTTGTGCTGCTTAAAGTGCTACGTTAGCTGACAGATTTTTTTTTCTAGTTTTGGAATTCATAGTATATGTGGAAAGCCGTATTAGTTTTATGTCATTGATCAAATTAATAACATTCAATCTAACTGCAAAACTAATGCAGAAGTAAAGCTTTTCAGTAGCTAATGTAAACATTTATATTTTAATTCTCCTAGAAACTCTCGTTCAATCGAAACAGGGTTTGTCAATTATTATTCTAATCGGTTTAGTTAACGTAAAATATATTAAGGGAGCTTCAGAATGAAACAAAAGAAACGTGGGCTATCAATGGGATAAAGTTTACTGTCCAACATAATTTATTCAGATTCTTCACCGGACAGGATTGTGATCATTGTGTTAAAGGGTGTCAGTATTTGAACTGCCTCTTCTAAAACGCTCCACTCCTGCTCTGTAATAAAAACATAAGTGGATATCAACTTAAGGATAATTGTAATTATATTATTACCAGATGTTTCTTTAGTTTCATTCAGAAATATTTTAAACCAAACAGTAAAATATAACTCAAGTCGTCTTGTAAATATTTCATTTGTTTTTTTATTGCCTCGAAAGTTACGTTTTAGAGACATTTCAAGACTTTTTCATAGACTGTGAGCGTGTGGGAATAATAGCACTAAAACAATTTAAAAAGAAATCGTATCGAATGTTTTGCGTAATTGTTTTCATCAAGTTCGCGATTGTGCGATCGCTTCAAATGGTCTAACAAATTCGAAGTTCCACCACCCTTAGAGTAAATTCGCCCACAAAGTTTACAGTGTGCGACTATATTATTACCTTCAACTAAATTAAAGAATTTCCATGCGACGGATATCCGATTTGGTGCCATTTTATTCCACTCACAACTATCGGTCGTCCTTGAGCTAACTGTCGCTTCGCTCCGAACCCCCGCATTCCTCCTTTGTTCCCTGTTCCACCTACGGTAGTACCGGAGATCACCGGTGGAGAGCTTTATTCGTAATCTCCGATTCCTCCGCGGTAGTAGTCACTCCGATGAGCAGCACTGTTCCTGACCCATGTTGTCACTCATTACCAGAGCCCGGCGCTTGGTCACCGACCCACTGTAAGCATTAGCTGTATACAGAGTACATTGCACAGCAGACTGCGGGGATAGTACATTCAGTTCCTGATTAATGTAGTGAATTATAGGAGTAGCCTGACAGCCGGGTTGCGCTCTCAAAGGCGTTTCGTTTATGCTAACGCTAACCGGTTCTGAAGTGGTCGATTTATATGGATCTAGGAATTCTCGTCACCGGAGATGTCATTATAGCTTCTTATCACCGAATACATTTTAGTCACCGGCGTTCTGGTCACCGATTACATTTTAGTCACCGGCATTCTCGTCACCGCGTAGATTTAATAATTTATTAATGTTTTATTGGAAAAATTTAATGCGATTTAAATGGCATTGTAAGGTTGTTTCCGTGGTTACACATATAAGTATAATGAGATTTAAATGTCATTGTGTTTCAATGTTATTGTAAGGTTGTTTCCGTGGTTACAAATTTAAGTATAATGAGATTTAAATGTCATTGTATTTAAATGTTATTGTAAGGTTGTTTCCGTGGTTACACATATAAGTATAATGAGATTTAAATGTCATTGTATTTAAATGTTATTGTAAGGTTGTTTCCGTGGTTACACATATAAGTATAATGAAATTTAAATGTCATTGTATTTAAATGTTATTGTAAGATTGTTTCCGTGGTTACACATATAAGTATAATGAGATTTAAATGTCATTGTATTTAAATGTTATAGTAAGGTTGTTTCCGTGGTTACACATATAAGTATAATGAGATTTAAATGTCATTGTATTTAAATGTTATTGTAAGGTTGTTTCCGTGGTTACACATATAAGTATAATGAGATTTAAATGTCATTGCATTTAAATGTTATTGTAAGGTTGTTTCCGTGGTTACGCATATAAGTATAATGAGATTAAAATGTCATTGTATTTAAATGTTATTGTAAGGTTGTTTCCGTGGTTACGCATATAAGTATAATGAGATTCAAATGTCATTGTATTTAAATGTTATTGTAAGGTTGTTTCCGTGGTTACGCATATAAGTATAATGAGATTTAAATGTCATTGTGTTTAAATGTTATTGTAAGGTTGTTTCCGTGGTTACACATATAAGTATAATGAGATTTAAATGTAATTGTATTTAAATGTTATTGTAAGGTTGTTTCCGTGGTTACACATATAAGTATAATGAGATTTAAATGTAATTGTATTTAAATGTTATTGTAAGGTTGTTTCCGTGGTTACACATATAGGTATAATGAGATTTAAATGTCATTGTATTTAAATGTTATAGTAAGGTTGTTTCCGTGGTTACACATATAAGTATAATGAGATTTAAATGTCATTGTATTTAAATGTTATAGTAAGGTTGTTTCCGTGGTTACACATATAAGTATAATGAGATTTAAATGTCATTGCATTTAAATGTTATTGTAAGGTTGTTTCCGTGGTTACGCATATAAGTATAATGAGATTAAAATGTCATTGTATTTAAATGTTATTGTAAGGTTGTTTCCGTGGTTACGCATATAAGTATAATGAGATTCAAATGTCATTGTATTTAAATGTTATTGTAAGGTTGTTTCCGTGGTTACGCATATAAGTATAATGAGATTTAAATGTCATTGTGTTTAAATGTTATTGTAAGGTTGTTTCCGTGGTTACACATATAAGTATAATGAGATTTAAATGTAATTGTATTTAAATGTTATTGTAAGGTTGTTTCCGTGGTTACACATATAAGTATAATGAGATTTAAATGTCATTGTATTTAAATGTTATTGTAAGGTTGTTTCCGTGGTTTCGCATATAAGTATAATGAGATTTAAATGTAATTGTATTTAAATGTTATTGTAAGGTTGTTTCCGTGGTTTCGCATATAAGTATAATGAGATTTAAATGTCATTGTATTTAAATGTTATTGTAAGGTTGTTTCCGTAGTTACACATATAAGTATAATGAGATTTAAATGTAATTGTATTTAAATGTTATTGTAAGGTTGTTTCCGTAGTTACACATATAAGTATAATGAGATTTAAATGTAATTGTATTTAAATGTTATTGTAAGGTTGTTTCCGTGGTTACACATATAAGTATAATGAGATTTAAATGTCATTGTATTTAAATGTTATTGTAAGGTTGTTTCCGTGTTTTCGCATATAAATAAATATAATGAGATTTAAATGCCATTGTAAGGTTGTTTCCGTGATTACACATATGAGTATAATGAGATGTAAACATCATTGTACGGTTGTTTCCTTGATTACGCATATAAGTATAATGAGATTTCAATGCCATTCTAAGGTTGTTTCCGTTGTTCTTTGGAGATGCGACGAGCGCAGAAGATGCAACGCTACAATAACCCTAACTCCAGATAAAAAAAAACTATAATTGAAGACCCTTCTGAACATCCAAGTCATGATCCTAACTGCGGAAGGATTCACGCCACTGAAACCTTGGAGGCAATTAAAGAAACTGCACGAACCGCAGATGCACCACTTGTAGTCATTATTCAGCGTCACGCAAGAAATGTTTCGAATGGAAGATATTGATGTTCGGTGAGGCATTGGACACAATTTTTGTGGCAATTTTGAAACAAAACTCATGTAACATCTTATGCAGTGTGGCAATTTTGAAACATTTTATACAGTGTACCTGCGAATTCTTACTTGTCAAAATAAATTATTATTTTTAAGAATATGTGTAGTAGTGGTGACCAAAAATATCGAGTGACCAAAAAGTCTGATCAAAGCACCGGATAACAAAATTGCAGTGACTAGGTGGTACAATGACGAGAGTTCCGGTGACCAGAATTCCGCTTCCCGATTTATATAACAAATTTAATCTACTCTCCATCCATCCCGCCTCACGATGAATTCAATAATCTTAAGCGTTTGGAGTTAAATTTGCCGATAGAAGAGTTTGGAGTGAATATTTGAGTTCGAATGGGTAAATATCAGTTATGCCATTCTAAAATCAGAGCGGACAAACTATGTTTCATACAGAAACACTGAAACACCAAAACACACAGTGGAAGTGTTGATTTATTTCTCAAGAAGATTCAAAACAGACTTTCTTCTTCTTCAAATTTAGTTGCTGCTACTCAGTCACTGTTTACGACTTGTGTAACGTGATGTTCGTAGTTACTATTTTGTTCGAAAAAGTCTAAAATCGTCATTTCAAGATATTTATAAAAAGTACACTAAAATAAAACTCCCTTGTGCAATAACACTGCGTAAACATCATTTTGCGACCTATTATGAAAACGTCTTAACTCATAAACGGACGTTACGACAGATAAAATATGGCTTTCGCCAGATGAAGCAACAGATTCATAGGCCATCTTAATGCGAGAACATTGTACTGACGATGCAGATACCTATGATATTCCATATTTTCAGTTTGTACCAGTCACTTCTTGAGATTGGACGAACTTTCTTTTCTAGATACAAATATTTCCTAACAAAGGGAAGGGAAAATGTTTAATTCGAAATACTAAGATAGCACATACTGTAGTTATTTACTGCAATTCTATAGGATTCTTTGTTTGATTTAAATTTAATTTTAAGTTTTGGATTTTTTATAAATTTTTCTTAGAGCCTATTCCTTACAATAATATTCTGCTGTATAGGTTCTGTAATAAAGTTCTGGTCTGCAAAATATTTATTGAAAGCACTGATTACAGCTGTATACAGGTTGTGCCAACCGACTGTACCTGCATATCTCATACACAAGACACGAAAGTACTCACTTTTCGCTCCTGTCCTCACCTTTGAGAGTTCAGTCACCGCTTATCTAACTTGTGTTAAATGCGACCAAACACTGGGATTTGCTTGTATGTATGTAAGTATGTATGTATGTATTTTTTTATAATTACAGCATGCCCCATTACCTAAGTAATACTACATGCTTTCACTTTCTATGTAGTACAAATATATTTATACAATATGTACAATTTTGGTAGTCTTAATTTACTTAAAATGTCTATGTATGTATGGTCCTTATGTTGTAACACACATTTTTAACACTGTAGTAGTGCCTGTTCATGTCACAAAATTTCTAAACTCACTTTTAGTTGCTTTTTTATCACACATTTTTGTTTTACACTATATTAGTTGCTGTTTTGTCAAAGTTTATAGATTTTATAAATTGATTAAACACTTTGAGGTAATTGTTCACAAGCTGTTGGCAAGTCAGTGGCCAATCTCCTCCGTTCATCCTGATGTCTCTCATTAGCGATGTCCTCTGCTGTGTGGTGTCTGCACATTCATAAATAAGATGATTCACTGTTTGCTGTCCTCTGCCACATGTACATGTTGGATCGTCTATGAAGTGGAATCTGTGAAGGTATGACTTGGTTCTGCCGTGTCCTGTGATAACTGCTGTGAATTCTGCAGTTGAAGGTATTGATAATTTTAGTCTCTGCTTAATTGACGGGAAGGACTTCGTTGTTGCACCTTTGGTTGTTTTATTCCATCTATCTTGCCATTTCTGTATTCCTATTTCCTTTATTTCAGTAGCTATTGTTGATTTTGGGGTTTTTCTGTAAATGATTTCTATAGTGTCGTCGTTAGCAGCTTGCTTTGCTAAATTATCTGCCATTTCATTGCCGGCTATGCCATGTATGTATGTATGTATGTATGTATGTATGTATGTATGTATGTATGTATGTATGTATGTATGTAT
Source organism: Periplaneta americana (assembly GCF_040183065.1). Taxonomy (NCBI): domain Eukaryota; kingdom Metazoa; phylum Arthropoda; class Insecta; order Blattodea; family Blattidae; genus Periplaneta; species Periplaneta americana. The sequence goes on along the minus strand of NC_091129.1, from coordinate 8,867,255 downwards.
GTATGTATGTATGTGCAGTCAACTCCGGATATAGTGAACCTCTGCGGACTTGCATATTTCGTTCACTATATCCGAGGTTCACTAAATCCAAAGTGTGTCTCCGCAATCTTAAATGACAGAAATGAATGAAACTCTGAACAATAAAATAAAATATTTAATTCTTGTGGAATGGATTACACTATACTGTTACTCACAGTTCATTTAGTTAAACTATGCTATCGACCCACGTCCGCTTGCGAAAGACCACGTTCAATATCACTTATAACATTCGCCTTATCTTCCAAAGAAAACACTTTTACGCTTCGACATTTTTATACAGTACATTCACTGTTCGAACACTAGAAACAGACTGATCAGGTAGAAATGACAAACGCTGTTATGGTGTGACTGCGTGCTCAGCCTTGGAATTTCCCGGGTCACTTATCGAAAACTGGGAGGGGGTTGATGAAGTTTGAATGCCATCAAAATCTTACTTCATTTATGCTCTGGACATAATGTCCGTCCTCTTTTAATAAAAGAGGGCAATTTCATTTTCCGCTGTTTCGATGCTATCCGTCATAACAGAAATGTTTCTGAGAACAAAAGGCAACTCTTTGACGGTGGAGGATTAGAAATAACAGTAGAGTAGTGTGCCTGAGAACAGAATCGCAACCCTTCGACGGTGGAGTGAGGCAAGGTCGTCACGTGTTGCCTGGATTTACAGTACAGCTCTTTGTCTAGGAATCACTAATCCTACCTTTGTCCTCTGACTAAAGGAATAAGAAACTTGGAACATTGTTCTCAACACAATCTTTCAATTTATACAAGAAGGTCTGACTTCAAATAAGAATTTGCCAGGATACAACTCTTGTAACTTCAATTTTGTAGGTTCACTATAACCGAAGCGAGGGTTCACTATAAACGGAAATATTAATGAACTTTTTAATGTATGCGGGTCGGGACCAACGATTTAGGTTCACTATAGCCGAAGCGAGGGTTCACTATAAACAGAAATATTAATGTACTTCTTAATGTATACGGGTCGGGACCAACGATTTAGGTTCACTGTAACCGAGTTCACTATATCCAGAGTTGACTAGTATGTATGTATGTATGTATGTATGTATGTATGTATGTATGTATGCATGCATGCATGCATGCATGTACTTTTTTATTTTAGTAGGTTATTTTACGACGCTTTATCAACATCTAAGGTTATTTAGCATCTGAATGTGATAAAGGTGATATTGCTGGTGAAATGAGTCCGGGGTCCAGCACCGAAAGTTACCCAGCATTTGCTCATATTGGGTTGAGGGGAAAAACTTCAACCAGGTAACTTGACCCGACCGGGAATCGAACTCGGGCCACCTGGTTTCGCGGTCAGACTCGCTGACCGGTTGTTATGTATGTATTTTTTATTGGGTTATTTTACGACACTGTATCAACATCTAGGTTATTTAGCGTCTGAATGAAATGAAGGTGATAATGCCGGTGAAATAAGTCCGGGGTCCAGCACCGAAAGTTACCCAGCATTTGCTCATATTGGGTTGAGGGAAAACCCCGGAAAAAACCTCAACCAGGTAACTTGCCCCAACCGGGATTCGAACCCGGGCCATGCATGCATGTATGTGTGAGTTGATATCTCTATTAGAGGCCATGGAGGTCGACAGGATAACGGAAGGTTAAAGTTTCGACCGATTCTAGACAATCGATATTACTAGTAGTAGGAATGTCAACCTTACGTGCTTGCCGCCTTTACTCCCAAGGAAATAGCCCTGGTAGTACTCATTTCTGTTAGAGGCTAAGTAAATGTCTTACTTAATGCTTTTTAGGTATTGCTAGAAGTATTGATTTGTGTCTTTTTTTTTTTTCTTTTTCTTTTTTAATCTAGATTAAAATTGCAAGTTTCTTGTTTATGTTAGTTAATTGGTTAGGATACAATTAATTATGGTATTTAATCACTCATTTAAAGTTTGTGTGACTGCAACCTGTGTATATTTTTGTGTGGCTTTACTTTGTTTACAGTGTTTTTTTCGCTCTCTCTTTATTTCTTGTGTAGCTTTACTTTGTAAGTGTATTTTTTTATGTTTATTTCTATTATTGTATTTGTATTCCTGGTGTTGTGGCAGAGAAGGCCTGATGGCCTTAACTACACCAGAATAAAAAAAAAGTAAACTCCAGATCCATAGTACGGGCGGAAATATTGGGAATCGAACCAGCAGCCTTCAGATTTGCAGCGCAACGCCTTATCCGCGACGCTATCGTACGCTCCATGGATACTAATTAAATTCGTCTCAGAAATAAAAGCAAATTAGCAAGTTTGTTACGTAAGTCTTAACTGTTCACATACTCTGAGACTGCCCTATTATAGAAAGATGATTCAATTTGAAAAGGTCAGATCATGTCTACCACTTTGAATATTAAAAGGAATTCTTAAAAAAAATGAATTACAATTAACCACATACCATCAGAAAAGGGAGAGTGTTCGTTCAAGGTGGTTTTACTATTGGAAACACAATCTATACCGATTTCTAGCAGAATAAAACGTGGTGGAATTCCTAAGACTATTCAAGGCTATATAATTTGGCTTGCACTTTCAACGCTCAACCCACAAATTGACTGTCTTCAGTCACGTACGCGCTTTGCACATCTGAGCAGAACACGACTGTGTACGTGCTGCACCAACACAACAAAGACAGCTATGCAAAATACAACTTACGTACATACCACATTACTGCGGCTTGTAAGAAACTCTCTTTTTTACGTTCTCACAGACGACATTGGCTAACCGAGTAGATATTGTGGGTCAGAATCATTTCAACGTCTAAGAAGAAGATATTACACATTTCCAGCAACCCAAAGACCAAATACACATACAGACCTTTTCCTTGTTTCACTTCAATCTTAAGGCCAACAGTGGAAATAATTAGGCCTAGGACAACTTTATTTATATTGACTACTTACTGGCTTTTAAGGAACCCGGAGGTTCATTGCCGCCCTGACATAAGTCCGCCATTGGTCCCTATCCTGAGCAAGATTAATCCAGTCTCTATCATCATATCCCACCTCCCTCAAATCCACCTTAATATTATTATGTTCCCATCTATGTCTCGGCCTCCCCAAAGGTCTTTTTCCCTCTGGCCTCCCAACTAACACTCTATATGCATTTCTGCATTTGCCCATACGTGCTACATGCCCTGCTCATCTTGACTACTAGTAGTTGAAAATAAAATATTCTCCTATTGTTATAGAATCACTGTACGGGGTATTCCATATGAAATCGATCAGTAAAAAGCCTCGCATTTTTAATACTCTAATTTTTTCCCTATTTATACAAGGTGCTGAGGAGAGTGCATTTTCAAAAATATACTATCGAAAGTCAAACGGTTTTCGTACTATTGAGCGACAAATTTAGCGTATTTTATAAAAACAAGCCTCTTTCAGCGCTCAGAACTCTGGAACCATTTACTGCAGAACATTGAACAGAAGCTCATTTTGAAGCTGACATTTGGTAGGTTATGTTAAGAAGTAATCCTTATTTTTATTGTACACAGAAAGACAGATAATCTGATTTTACTTGCTTTTAGGCTTTTTGCGAATTTGTAAAAACCTTGCATTATTAAGAGGGACTTCGGCATTGTTTGCTTAGTGGCTCGGCAATAAGTTTCGAGGATATTAAATAAATTATTTTCGCACGCCTAGACTTGAACGGCGCAGTACCGAACGCACTGGCCGAGAGCGGAAGATAAGCGAGCGTTGGGCGTCATTTTACTCCTGCGTTTATGAAAACTTGTGATAAAGCTAGCCCAGCTATGCTCTACTAGACGACACATCACGTGTTTGTCTCCTGGCCTTCCTTGTCTCGGCTAGCTCCCGCCTCACAGTCAGCTGGTTACTTCACGCGCGTACTATTTATTTTCTTTATTTGATATTTTCAATACTTTCTTATCAACGGTACACCAGTAAAAAATATGTGTTTATTTGTACTTTCAATGCGGAATCTAACCATATATTTTAAAAATATTTTTTCGTGGACAAAGGCGTCTTAATGAAGAAAAATCTAAATTTCTCCATTTCCATAAAAAGTAAGAAAAACTGTTTACATGTCAATATAAACTATAATTTCTCAGCATCAAAATAAACCTTGATTTTGATCAGTGGATGAAAGGGTTTCGGAGCCACAACCGTTTAAAGTTGCTAATTTTATGAAAATACGATAAATTTAAATATTTTTAATTTAAACACTATGAAGTTCTGATGCCTCAAACTTTGCACAAAGCATTGTATCACAGTTCTCTACGTACAAAAAAAAATTAATTGTATTTAAAAATTGCAAGGTCAATTTTCTCTATATTTCGGTCGATTTGAGATGGAATAGCCCGTACAGTAAGGTCCGAAAGTCTTGTCACCCCCCTTGTTTATATGTTGCTGTGCATCCATTTTGAACATGTCATAGCAGATGTGTGACAATTGTTGATACTTTACGTTCCAGCCTGTTTAGTGATCCAGAACATCAGTATGGGCTCATCATTGTCGCGGCACAAAATGATGGGGCGCCATGTCCTGTGTGAAATTTTCTACAGCAAAGGCGGTGTGATTTCCCTTTGGGGAATAATTAAGCAGCAAGTCTCGAAACATCGATACCAAACAAGCAAGCAAGCTGTTAGGTAGGCATTCAGGGAAAGTATTGTTCAACATGTCTCTAATTCTATCTCTCCTGTTCTCCTAAAATAATGTTTTCTTTGTTCTGATTTAATATTGACCAGTTCCATGTCGTCATTCCTTCCGTATGACTAGGTATTACAAACATAAATGCCACCTGAAGTCAAGGGCTGCCGAACATTGAATTCTTTCAAATCCAAGTTAGAAAATTATCTTATGACGAGTTGCCAAACTAACTTACTATTATGACAAGTGTTGTATTGCATGTTTCCACGTATTCACATTTTTTTATGTTCTAATGATATTCAACTTATTTTATATTTTTGTTTTCATATTTTCCGATAATGTTATATCTCTAATGTGATAAGTTGAGCTATATATAATCTTAATTTTCCTTATTGTGTGTACTTAGAAATATTGTATTCACTGTATACTTTGTACTGCACTATTTTATTACTACTATTAGTATTATTATTATTATCATTATTACTATTCTTTATTATTATTATTATTATTATTATTATTATTATGAATAATTGTCTTTTTTTTGTATGCCTCATTTATTTTGACCTGCTGTTCACATATTATTATGCTTTTTTCTTTCTTTCTGTATGTTATATATTATGTCTGATTTCTTCTTATTTGTTGTTTATTTTTTATTATTATTATTATCTTATTCAGTTTTGTGTGTAAAATTGTAGTGTAATTTGTTAATTTGTAGTGTTTTTGTAACGCAGTCTTTACTCCTGGTTGAGTGTTAGAGAAGGCCGTATGGCCTTAACTCTGCCAGGTTAAATAAATCATTATTATTATTATTATTATTATTATTATTATTATTATGAATAATTATCTTTTTTTTGTATGCCTCATTTATTTTAACCTGCTGTTCACATATTATTATGCTTTTTTCTTTCTTTCTGTATGTTATATATTATGTCTGATTTCTTCTTATTTGTTGTTTATTTTTTATTATTATTATTATCTTATTCAGTTTTGTGTGTAAAATTGTAGTGTAATTTGTTAATTTGTAGTGTTTTTGTAACGCAGTCTTTACTCCTGGTTGAGTGTTAGAGAAGGCCGTATGGCCTTAACTCTGCCAGGTTAAATAAATCATTATTATTATTATTATTATTATTATTATTATTATTATTATTATTATTATTATTATCGCTTCGAATAATGAGAACCATTCGAAAGCGAAATTCACAACCGAGTAACGAGTAGCATATTTGCACCGACGCCGTCATGAACATTGTTCGTTGAGCAGCGTTGCACCAGGGTGATAATTAGCAAGCAAATAGTGGAACGATGGCAAGGATAACTTTCCTCGAACAATGCCATCGTCCACTTCGATGAGTCGGGATTTTAACCGAAGCTATAAGCTAAGCCACTGCCTGTTCTAAAGAAAAAGGTACAACATGAAAGCAATTTGAGTATACTGCTCTTTAGGAGCCAATGTAAGGACAAACTCCTTCTAACTGTGAAACTAAGCATTTTCAGGACCATGTTGTCGTCATCCCGGCTGCAACGAGACGGAAATTCTTGGTCACGTGTTGGGATTCTGTCGAAAAACGGAGCTGCTGTGCAACAATCGACAAGGCCAGGACCGGTATTGCTGATGTCCTCAAGCGTCGTGGATGGAAAGTATACGAGATCCACTGCGTTTCGCCCTTAGATTCGAACAGAAGAGCAGATATTGTAGCCATCCACAGGACTCAATCTAAGGGAATAGATCTTGATCCTGCAATCCGGTTTGAGAGGGATGTCCTGCAGGCACAACACGTTGATGAGGAAAAGTAGTCCATTTATGAGTCCTGCATCCCATACCTACGTGAGAAATATAACCTTCCCACTAGTCAGTGGAGTGTTTCTGGTCTTTTGTTTGGTGCGCGTGGCATGCTTCCTAAATTCACATGGAATATTTTAAAAGCACTCGGTCTCCGATTTTTTTTAAATTCAAGAAGTTTTATTGAATATCCTTAAGAATTCAATCCAAATATTACATTACCATTTATATTTTGGCCATTGATGATTCTATTGGGTTTGCATTTCTCTGGATGTTTTACTAAACAATTCCTGTATTTAATCTTTTTGTCTTTCTAAATTATTCTGTAGTGCTTTCATTCTGGATCTTCATGGTCTTTCTAAATTATTCTGTAGTGCTTTCATTCTGGATCTTCATGGTTACCCTCATTGAAGGCAGATTATTTTGTTAAAAATAGTTGTGTGTAATGTTTTGTTGTCAGGAATTCTTCCCTTTAAACAGTACATTTATCATTTTCTACATACCCCTAAAACGTTTCCATTTCCACACACCTAACCTAAACCACAATTATTTCCTGGTTTAGTTCCTTCATGAGCGATGCCTTATTACTGTCTTTTGTGAGATTACAACCTGTTCGGACAGTTGAATAAACAACAATCTAAAACACGCCAAAGCAATTCCAGCATTTTATATCGCATATAGTTATATACGAGTATGATTCTTCACAATGGTTACATACAGTTTTAATTTTCCTATAATTTTCTACTCATAAGTTTTGTTATGTATCCTAACTCTTTGAATTTGTGGTTTTTCTATATCGTCACATCTTTGTTTAATATTTAAAACACTGTTTTCACTTTCGTGATTTTCTCTTCACAGATGTCCCAGCACAATTTTAACCATTACAATTTTTTAACGCGCTATCCCAATTAATTTTATTGCTATCCGTTACCAAATATCTGTAGCTAACCTTAACTATCTCGTTATTCTTGGCTCAAAATAAAGGAGAAGTAAAACTCGTTCCTATCGAGAGAGATGGATCAATGGTAACGCACTGGCCTCGCGTTTCGGAGATCCCAGGTTCAATCCGCAGTTCTATCCAAGCTGATCAAGTTTTTACGTGGTTTTTCTCGACTTAATATAAATTAATTTTCAATTATATAAAGGCGAATACCGAATTGGACACCAGTTACCATGAAATAGGCTAATAGACAATACAAGAACTAGTATTTCCAACATTAAAAGTCCAGCCAAGTCATCATATGACCTAGGAGTTACAGGATAATATTTATCCTGTAAGTATCAATATTCAGCCAGCTGCTTCTAAATTTTCCCATATCTCAATACAATAAAAATGTTGTATTATATCAGTAAGCTGTAAGAGTTTTTATACCGATGCGACGTTTGGTGTTTTAGCGTCACCACGTTCGCAGTAGCTCTTCGGATACACTCCAGATAGCTAAACGTATTAATTGTTCAATAATTTTATTTTCAATCATAATTTTATTTAGTACAGTTGTTGATCTAAAAACGTCATTATTTTGAACTTAATGCAATATTGCAAAAGTAGTTAGAATTTACGGAAGGAGGGGGGCACTATGGCCCAGTACTGCGACCTGTTACGATCTACTGCTGTAACCCTCAAGCTAGGCGCATTCCCAAACCCACACCGGCTGACTACACTAAGGTTCGCTGCGTACCCAGGTTTCGAGCAGGCAACCCCCCTCGTCCCTAGGCCAGCCCTCTCCGTGCGTCGCCAGCCGATGATCGGGGAACGCTATAGAATGATGACGAAATGGTGACGGAATGATGTACAAATATTGGAAAAACGGGAGACTGCCGAAAAAATCCCAACTGCGACCTTTTCCGCCACAAGCGTCACTATGCGACCGGGACCCGAACCCGGGCCGCCTGTGTGACAATTCAGCCACAGCAGGGGGTCGTTCATGCATAGAATTAACACTGTAGGGGATGGAAGACATATGTCTAACTCCTCTATGTATTTGTTTTGTTTTGCTTTTATTATGTTGTATGAATACATTATTCTACTATTTTATTTTATAATAACAGGTAGGGGATGTCTTTCTTTTGAAATACTTTAGGCATATTTATCACGTCGATTGCTTTTTCTACACAAATATAAACATCAAATAAACGAAATGTATGTTACTACCTAAAGTATACAGAGTGTTTCAAAAATACGGGGCATAATTTCAGGTATGTATTTCCCACATGTAGACAATCAAGATAGTTCATTACAACATGTGTCCGGAAATGCTTTATTTCCGAGTTATGGCCTTCACAATATTGAAATTCACCGGAACGTTTTCTTTCCGCAGGTCGTTGTCATTACAGAAGATGTTCAAAATGTCCACCTCCTGCTTGAATACAGACCTCACATCGATGTCTCAATGACCTGCGAACACGATCCCAAACACCAGGAGTATTGCGTATGTCCTCAGAACATGCTACAATTCGATTCCGAAGGGATTCCAAACCAGGCACCGGAGACGAATAAACCAATGATTTTAAATGGCCCCACAAGTAGAAATCGAGAGGGTTCAGATCAGGTGAGCGTGGAGGCCAAGCAATTGGGCCACCTCTACCTATCCATCGATCAGGAAACCTTCGATCCAAGTACTGAATGTAACCTTCGCCTCGGAATGAACTGTCAGAGTGCCCTCTTAATGTCTCTTTTGACGGCAACGACCTGCGGAAAGAAAAACGTTCCGGTGAATTTCAATGTTGTGAAGGCCATAACTCGAAAATAAAGCATTTCCGGACACATGTTGTAATGAACTATTTTGATTGTCTACATGTGGGAAATACATACCTGAAATTATGCCCCGTATTTTTTAAACACCCTGTATATCGTGGGAAAAGGAGGCATTATAGAAGTGATGGTCACCATTAATGTTACATTTAAATGTCAAATGTATGGAATTCGTGTTGTATTCTTATTGATAACAATGATAACACAACAACCAGAACAGGGAAGGAACATGCCACACATTCAGAATGAGTGAAAGATTTTTCTCTTTGTAAGGGAAGGACCTACTTGATTTAGGAATGACTTGCTTTTAAAGTCCACACAATACGTGGCAATGTCCGCCTCCGAAAGAGAGAGTGTAGAATATGGCAAGCGTGAGGAGCACAGAGAGAGAAAGAGAGAGAGAGAGAGAGACCGGAAAGACGACGTGCCGGGGAACACGGTTCGCAGCGGAGGTGATACAGTCATTATGAAAGGTTCGTTTGAAGTTAACTGCCGAGACTGTCAAAGATATACAGCAGCATCATCTCCACTCCTTTTTAAACTCTTAACCAAATGCTTTTTCTATATGATGTTATTAGTTATGATATTTTGTGCTTCTTTTAAATTTTGTTTCTTTAAACATGCTAGACAATAAAAAAAATTAAGAGTACTGTACTCCTGTTCTAGGAGAGAAATCAAATGTTCAGTCAGAAAGTTGGAGAAACCTGCCTCAGATGTATTTTTGTCGTATGTCCGCAGAGATCGAATACCTACATGCCTGTAAGCTTCCGAGGTTTGATTTCTGCTCTGAACCTCGCCGAGCCAGCTTCTTGATTTGCATGCGGGGCGAGAGGCAAGGGGAAATGCTACATGGCAAACGTGAGGTTGCGCTGATGTTCGGACCAGCGCAGCTGTAGTCACGTGATCATGAGACAGCCGACACGTGAAAGACTTCGTGATGTAAACCGGAAATTAGCTCCAATCTGTAGCTGAGATCACGCTTTTAGCACGTCTACGTGTGTGTTATTGATTGTTGTATTTATTAATGATTTCTTACAATCCTTTGACTGTGCATCTAGTTTTTCTTGATGTTTTAGTCTTAATATATTCATCTGTGAGTGTGAACTGTGTTCGTTCCAAAGAAAATGAATAGTGTTCAATATAATTTACAAACAAAATTTTCAGTTTTGATTTTTGAAGATAAGTGTAAAATAAAGAAGCTTGGACGGCCGTTACCTCAACTCGATTTAAAGCAAGCACAAACAAGCCGAGGTAGACATTTGCAGGGCTTTTAATGTAAAAAATATATTAAAGAAACAACTGGATTTGTGGTTGACAATCTACAAATAAATTATTTTGTTTCCCGTGTCAGCTATTTGCTAAGAGTAAAGATATGAGTTGGTCTTGTACTGGTGTGTCAGATTTAGGCCATTTGACACAGAAAATTAAGAACCATGAGAAATCTATTGTTCACAAGAATTCTTGCCTATATTTATCAGTCATTGGAAGAACAGAAATTAGGCAACAGCTTAGCTCAGCTTTCAGGCAGAATATTGAAAGACAGAATGACGTATGGAAAAATCGCTAAGTTCTTTCAAAGATAATTGATCATCATCATCATCATCATCATCAACATCAGGCTCATTTTAAGGCAATTACCTACTTTAAAGAACTATAGTATTTTTTTAAATTTTCAGAAATTAGATTGTATTGTATTTATTAACATTCCATGGTATTCATACATTGCTTACAGCTAGAATATGGAACAAGTCAAAAAACTTAATACTATCATAAAATCTTAATTTATAGTCACAGTCTAGTTGGAATATATACAGAAGAGATTTACAATATAGTCTACTAGTGCAACACAGAGTTTTAGTATCAATTTCATGAAGTGTTATTGAGTGTCATGAATTCACCTACAGAATAGAAGGCGTGAGAAATTAGGTACTTCTTTAATTTGGCCCTAAATAATTTTATGTTTCGAGTTTAATTTTTTATATCGATAGGGAGGCTATTAAAATTTTTTACTGCCATATAACTCACCTCTTTTTTGATAGCACGATAGACTTGCCGATGGAGTATGAAAATCATTTTTTGACGTGTATTTATGCTATGAACTGTTGAATTAGTTACAAAGTTTTCACGATTACATACGAGGAAGACTATTAATGAAAAGATATATTGACAAGCCACGGGCATTATTTGTAGTTTTTTGAAAATAGCCCTACACGATTCCCTAGATTTGGCACCTACTATTATTATTGTTCAAATTGTTGGAAAACTATGTAATATCATAAACGTAGTGAACCCCTTGTCATTTTAGGCATGAACCGCCATTGCTAGATAGGTATCGCTTTAGCCATAGCTATAATTACTGTTTTAAAACAAACATTCATAAATTAATTACTACAACAATTAAGTGATGCTGAGACATTTACAAAGAAAGTGGGAGGACTATCAAGGTCATGGACGCGTCTTTCACCACATTCATTTTCTCTGGCTGTGACTCTTAATTAGCTTCACGCAACAGGGTTGAAGCAAAATACCTCGGAGCAAAGCAGCGATAGTGACAACTCGATCATAAAATACTCAGCGGTAAACAAACAGTAAAAGTCAATTACACTGATATTCAGCTGCCGCTGTAAATCTCGAAGAGTCCTGGCCTCTTCATTTTTCGGGAACTCCTGAGACCTGGGGTCAATGAGGCCGGACCTACATTTAAGACATTAAAAGACATCACACTAATAATCGACAAACATCCATTCTATGACGTAGGCGGGATTAAATTGTGTCAAGTACTGTGAGTAGGAAGTCAGTCCGTACATTTAATTTTGTTAACTGCCTCCCATTGGAGGTAGCCCAGAAGGACTCGGTATACTCTCCTACATGAATTTTACAGTATTAATGTTTACATAAATTGTGTTGACAGAAAATTAAAATAAACATAAATTATGAATTGCAAAGTGAAGAAAAAAAATTAAACAGAGTGAATATGATGACTGCACGTTTTCATTTCAACAAATTGTAGCAAAGTATTAAACAATTATAAAATAGTAATATACGTTACAAGAGCGGTATGTTGACGTTTTCATATTCGAGGAAAAGATTGAAAAAGCGAAACGTACTTGAGCTTTTTTAATTTCCGAGAACATGAAAACAAACATACCGCTCGTGTATCGTACATTATTTTGTGCGAAGATCGTTTATTACATACCTGAAAGACGAATTTCTAATTAGTTGCAATGAAATCTCCATCTTGGTTTCTGTTTAATGACGGTAACTTTAGAAAACAAAAATATCTGTACTCCAGCAGGCCGTGATATACGTCTGTCTTTTTTTTCCCCCAGTCTATAAATGCGAACTTAAAACAAACGATAAGGTTATATAATGATTTATTTTTCATTTTAATATTTTAACAATATTATTTATATAACATATTGCAGTAATAACATCGGCATCTGGAGTCTTGTTGATTTTTTCACGGCTTCCTTAATGTTACTTGTATCAGGAATACAATAGCTTTCGTGGAGTAGTAGACTTTACTTAATTTTTGCAAATATTTAAAAACAATAATTAACAGTGCAATTTAGGTGAAATTGCAGTGGTAAGTTTCCAATTTATAATTATTACTATGTTAAACGTCTCTAAAAATAATATGTTAAAAGCCTAAAGCAGTAAAATGAATGTCGCGCTTAAGCGGTAAGAAGAGGGAAATTGTTATGTGTGTTACGTTGGGAATACTGAATGTGGTATTTCACACTTACCGCGTATTGGTTCTGTGCGGAAAACAAGCAAATACGCACGATCTCACATAAAATAAAATTACACTATAAAAGGAGAACGAGATGTGTCGGTACCTAAAATAATGAATAGAAATGTAAAATACAATGTCAGTTTTACTTACTACCAAGAAATTCCACTGTGGTATCATCTATCTCACCTGCAACACACAAAATAAATACACCACATTACAATGAAGCTATAGTTATGTAAAATGTGGAAATAAACACTGAATAATTGCATGTAGGCCTACAATAGAACCTCTATTATCCGTGGTAATTAAGGGGATGAACTGGACGGTTAATCGAAAAAATCGGATAATCCATACCATAAAATACTTTCGTAAATTAAGTGAATAAGAGGTGAAGTTTCGTAATTTCCTCCGTGATCTTATGTTTAAGATGCCAGGTATTGGGTCAGAAGTTCACTATTTAAGTTCGCTTGTCAACGACGTGCTTTTAAAGGCCAAGGAAACTCCTTGTAATGGCTAGAGGTCTCATGTTGTAGATTTACATATTCTATACATTTTATCCTTGATTTTTATTAAATCGCACACAGTTGTAACATCACACTCGTATTCTGATGCGAGATGAGCCACAGTTTCTCATTCCTCAAACCACTGAATTATTTGCATTTTTTTCGATACTTATCATAAAAAGTTTTCTTTTTGGAATACATTTTATATAGAAGTACGGCAACTTGAACAGTAGACCAAGCTAGATAAGTGTTAAGGCATGTAATAACACTCCCTAGAAAAAATACGTACTAATGCAACATACAGTAGTACTTCATATGTTTCTGTCGCAAAAAAAAAGTGAGAGAAATATAGTCGGATAATCCGTCAATCGGTTAATAGGGTGTCGGATAATCGGGGTTCTTCTGTATACTATTATTATTATATTACTATTATTATTATTATTATTATTATTATTATTATTATTATTATTATTATTATTATTATTATACAGTACAGGAGAGTATCTACAATATTTGTAACATCAGAATCCAAGCCCAAAAAAACAAGTACATAAAAAGCTTACGCAGCAATACAAACACATCACATGAATATTCAAATTCCTTAACTTGAGCAGTGAATCCAGAGTTGACACAAATAGTGTGCAATCACAGTCTACTATATACAGTCGGGAAGCTCAATATGTAGTAAAATTGCAAACATGGGTAGTTGCCCACCACTAGGATCGCTACTATCGCCTCATCATCGCAGATCTCTCTCCTAGTAGACGACAAAATATGTTACACTTTCGTTGTCGTGTTCTTTTGGAAAAATTAACACCTTCCTTCCATTATTGAAATATTAAATGCATAAAGTTAATTTATTATTTTAATGAAATATATTAAATTCCGCCATAAACTCGAAGATACCTGCAAGAAATAAGTTAATATTATTTTTGTTTGTGCAAAACGAACTGAAATTTACTATAATAGCTTCACTCATTCAAGATTATAGCGATAATTAACTATGAAACCAATAAATATTAATTTTCATTTCCCTTTACAACAATAATAATGGAAATATGAATTAATGGAGTAACTTACGTGTACCGGTACTTGTAGTGTAGGCTTACGTAGTTAACAAAGTGGGATGAGGTTAAGCAATAATAATCACACCAGAATTGGAAATAAAACGTGATCAATAAATTTTATTGTAACAGACTTTTTCTACGTCTCTAGCTAAGTAACAAATAAGAATAACAACAAAATTAACAGCTATAATTAAAAACATATCCTTTGAAAAAAAAAGTAGGCCTAAGCAATAATAATCCCACCAGAATTGAAAATAAAACGTGATCAATAAATTTCATTAAAACAAACTTAATTTTTCTACGTCTCTAGTAAAATATTATTATTCCAATTATTATATTTTAGCCATTAACATTTTCATTACAACCAATAACGAACATTTCACAAGCATCAATGTGGAATACGCAACGAGCTAGCACTCGATGGAAATACGACACAGTCCAAAGTCGACCTGGACAGTCTATTGTTTCTAGTTGCTAACCGCTTGGAGCGCTTTATCACGAGATTTGCAAAAAATCACCTCAAGCTTCGCGACTGTATATAGTACAGACGTGGACAAATTATTAGCAAAATTGAAGATTTTTATTATATATTTTTACAAAATATGATTCTTCAATTTAGACTACAGTTGACATTTTTGTGTATTTCCAAATTATTAGTAAAATTGAAAATTTGTATTGTATACTTTTCAAAATTTAACTCCTCAATTTGGACTACATTTGATATTTTTGCATATTTACAAATTATTAGGAAACCTGAAGGTTTTTATTGTATATTTTTACAAAATTCGATTCTTCAATTTGGACTACAGTTGACATTTTGTATATTTCCAAATTATTAGCAAAACTGAAGATTTTTGTTTTATATTTTTACAAAATTTGACTCTTCAATGCAGTTGACATGTTTGCTAATTTACAAATTATTAGCAAAATTGAAGATTTTTATTATATATTTTTACAAAACTTGACTCTTCAATTTATACTACAGTTGACATTTTTGCATATTTCTGTCTATTGTAATGATGGAAATATCCAAAATTGTTAACAGTAGTCTAAATTGAAAAGTCAAATTTTGTAAACAGAATTATCATAAAAATCGTCAATTTTGTTAATAATTTGTCCACGTCTGTAGACTGTGGTGCAATGTTTGGGGCTCAGCCGACACCCACACCTCCTCTCAAGGGTTCGAGTATCAAGTATCTTTATAAATAATTTGCTTCCACATGTTCCCATGTTAATTCGTTTGTTCTTCATTTATACGTCCATTCCTTTATTTGTCAATAATTAAATTACTTTTTCTTTCCTTTACGGCACATTAATTTATTAGTCCATTCATTTATTTATTGGTTCGTTTAATCGTTTTTTAATTAACGTATCTGTCAATTTGTTAAATCATTTACTCTTTCGCTTATTAATTAACTACATTAATTATTGAATTCTTTCCACAATAACAAAACCCCAGGGAATGACGGGCTAAATATGGAACTCTTGAAATACGCACCAGTGGAAATAAAACATAGACTCCTACACATAATAAATTTATGTTGGACAACGTTCAAAATACAATAAACCCTCAAAGATGTTTATTTATTGTTACTAACAGGCTCTATAATGAAAACAGCTCCGAGAACAACGGAGTAAATGTTTCCTTCACTTCATGCTTTCGACTCAACGAAATCAGAAATGCTTAACAAGTAGGCTACTTTTGCCGCTAGGATAAGTTTCGGTTATTTACTGTTTACTTTCACGTGATTTATACTGCAGCCGTTAACAAGAAAACCCACACGCAAGCACGCGGAAGGAGATATAACAATAAAAAACAATCACAAGGAAAGAAAGTTCAACCTGTACACCCCAAACTGATGTGCATCTCACGTTTTCAATTCTCATATTTTCGTTCTGAGAAGAAATGTTAAAATATTACATTTGTTCGGAAATTTCTGCACATTTAAAGAACAAAGCTAAAATTATTTCAATCATTTATTATCATAAACATAATATTATCATTATCATAATATCTTTTAAACTGGCTGAGCATATTTGGAATTAAATCAATGGCCTTCCCAAGACGTCTTACGAAATGTTTCATGTAAAACAATTTTTATCTCAAAAAGGAAGCAAAAACAAGAATAATTGTATTAAAATTTTGGTCTGAAATATCTCATCAAACAATAGCTCCCTGAATTTTTAATAGGTTATTTTACGACGCTGTATCAACATCTCAGGTTATTTACCGTCTGAATGAGATGAAGGTGATAATGCCGGTGAAATGAGTCCGGGGTCCAGCACCGATAGTTACCCAGCATTTGCTCATATTGGGTTGAGAGAAACCCCCGGAAAAAACCTCAACTTTCCCCAACCGGGATTCGAATCCGGGACACCTGGTTTCGCGGCCAGACGCGCTAACTGTTATTCACAGGTGTGGACTCTCTGAAATTAATGACATTAAATACGATTGATTTTGTATACGTAAACTTAAAGGAAACTTCTAAAGTATCTTTAATAAAATTAGTGCTGCAATCGGAGGGAATAGATTTCAATGCTATTCTTTGCAATCATTACAAGCCACTTTCAATAGCTCATCATAATTTAAAGTTCGACAATAAATTTGCTATCTCTGATTGAGATTCTGACTGATATGTACATCTATTATCAGGCAGTACATCTCACTTGACTACATGAGAGAAAGAACAATATTGTTTTTTATGGATCTGAAGTCTGATTAGGGTAATATGTAACTAGTCAGCGATGTATGCAATGGAGGGGGGGGGGAAGGAAATGCACTCTAAACCATTATTTCCTGGCCTAGTTTTCGCATAAGTGATGCCTTGTTGGTGTCACTTGTGGGGTCCAGACCTGTCTTCGGACAGTTCACTAAACATCTACAGAAATAAACTTACGTTACCTTGTACAGTATTCCTATTATATTGGGTTGGTGCATAAGTTCGTAGCGTTTTTGTTTCGCGTTTTGGTACTCCGGTTGCTATGGGTTTATTTGAGCCATTCAGAGCAAAAGTGGTGTAAGTCAAAATTAGGTAATGAGGTTTAAAGTAAAAATTCTGTAAAATACAGCGCAAATTAGCAATTAATATGTCTTTCTCGCTATCCACTTATTACTAATAGTTTAAATAAATTGAATATTAATTGCTACTTTGCGCTGTATTTTATAGAATGTTTACTTTAACCCTCATTACCCATTTTTGACTTACACCACTTTTGCTCTGAACGGCTCATTTATAGATTGTCATTTTTTATTTGAAGTTCAATTGTTGTGCTTGAGTTTACATATTGAAGTTTTCATTTTTGCAGATAGCGAGTAGAGCCGTGGACGCTAGAAAATGGAGTGTCAAGAGGAGAAAGTGGAACATTTCCGACATATTCTTCTTTTTGAGTTCAATAGAGGGACGAAAGCAGTGGAGGCGGCCAGAAACATTTGCTGTGTATATGGGGACAACGCTATCGGAGAGAGCACGGCAAGAAAATGGTTTTATTGTTTTAAGGAGGGTCGTTTTGACATTAGTGGCACTCCACGTTCAGAAAGACCTTCGGGGTTTGATGAAAACCGTTTAAACACATTAATCCACAATGATCCACGTCAGTGCACCTGAGAACTGGAAAATGTGATGAACTGTGACCATTCCACCATCGTACGACATTTGCATTCAATGCTCAAGGTTAAAAAAAATCAGGTGTATAGGTACCCATGCTCTAAGCCAAAACCACAAAAATATGCAGCTGACCATACGTGCATCTCTGCTTGCTCGTCATCGATTGGCTCGTGAACAACATCGAACATTCCTAACCAATATGGTTACTGGTGACTAGAAATGGTGTCTTTATGCTAACATAAGGAAAAGAAAGGAATGGTTGAACCCGAACGAAAAAGCAACTCCCTGTACAAAGGCCAACGGGCATCAATAAAAGATAATGTTATGCATCTGGTGGAACTGCGAGGGTGTACTGTACTACGAATTGCTTCCTCGAGGTGTAATCATCATTGCCGACATTTACTGCCACCAACTGGGACTCCTTGCACACGCAATCCAAGAAAACTGCCCAACAAGACTGCATGAAGTGATGCTACTCCACGATAACGCCAATCCACACTCTGCTAACCTGACACAAAACACTATCCCGGAGTTGGGTTGGGAAGTCATTCCGCACCCACCTTATTCACCTGATTTTGCGGCCTCAGATTTTCACCTTTTCCGCTCTCTATCGAACAACCTACAAGGAAATTCCTTTCCGGATGAAAATGCGCTCCGAACATGGCTTGACGACTTCTTTAACTCAAAACCACGCGATTTCTACAGGCGTAGAATCTAAAAACTACTCCAGCGTTGGCAGATTGTTGTAAATAGTGAAGGAGAATATATTGTTGATGATTAACTTTTCTTTTATGTGTATCTGATGTGTTCAATAAACTTATGAAACATCGCTACGGAACTATACACAAACCTAATGCCTACAACATTCAGTTACGCTATAATAGATAACATCTCAAACAAGTATTTAAAAACTCATATCACCAACTATTATATGAGGTAATAATTATTATTCTCCATTACATGTTACAGTAAGTTACATGAGATTTATAAATATTACGATCACCAATAATAACTTCTAGCGTTTGAAATCAAATATCCTTGATTTCACTCAATATCTTTAGCAATATCACAACTTATGTTTTAAAATGCACTTAAATCACGTGGTAATTGATGCATATAGAAAGTTAGGATTTATAATCAGAAATACAAAAGAATTAAAAAATATAAATACTATTGATACTCTATATAAAACTCTAGTTAGGAGTAAGCTAGAGTATGCGTCTGTAATATGGTCACAATTTAGTTCCAGTCCCATCAGATGCAAATAGAAAGGATACAGAAAAGACTGTTACGTTATTTATATTTTAAAAAACATCACGTGTCGTCTTATGACCAGCAAATTTCATATAATCAGTTACTTTTTGAATTTAATTATAAAACTTTAAAATCTCGACGATTAATAAATAGCCAAATTTTACTCTATAAGACTGTTAACGGTATATTGAATAACTGTGATTTTCTTAAATTCCTTCACTTCAATGTAAAGAAAACAGAATTACGTCATAGGCAACCTTTTGTTATTCCCATTCCTACAATCGTTTCCTTCAAGAACTCTTCATTGATTGTTATGTGTAATACTTACAACTCTCGGTCTTTAAACTGTGATTCTCAATTAGATTTCAGTTTAACAGTTGAAAAATTTCATACAATATTAAAAAGAATTGTATTTCCTTAGATATTTAAATTATGAAGAAGTGTATTATAATGTTTTTATTCTAGTTTCTAAATAATTCTGCATCATTATATTGACATTTAGCACTACATTAACTGCAATATTATATTCTATCATCTACTACCGTTATGTATTTTCTTTCTTTCGTTTGTGTTGTTTGTTTTTTTTTTCTTATTATGTATTTTGTGTATGTATCTGTCTAAGCTACCTGTAATTGGAAGCCTGCTTCTGTTGGTGGTGGATTTACTTACTTATTGGCTTTTAAGGAACCCGTAGGTTCATTGCCGCCCTCACATAAGCCCGCCATTGGTCCCTATCCTGAGCAAGATTAATCCAGTCTCCACCATCATATCCTACCTCCCTTAAATCCATTTTAATATTATCTTCTCATCTACGCCTCGGCCTCCCAAAGGTCTTTTTCCCTCCGGCCTCCCAATTAACACTCTATATGCATTTTGGATTCGCCCATACGTGCTACATGTCCAGCCCATCTCAAACGTCTGGATTTTATGTTCCTAATTATGTCAGGTGAAGTATACAATGCGTGCAGCTCTGCGTTGTGTAACTTTCTCCATTCTCCTGTAACTTCATCCCGCTTAGCCCCAAATATTTTCCTAAGAACCTTATTCTCAAACACCCCTAATCTCTGTTCCTCTCTCAAAGTGAGAGTCCAAGTTTCACAACCATACAGAACAACCGGTAATATAATTGTTTTATAAATTCTAACTTTCAGACTTTTTGACAGAAGACTAGATGACAAAAGCTTCTCAACCGAATAATAACAGGCATTTCCCATATTTATTCTGCGTTTAATTTCCTCCCGAGTGTCATTTAGATTTGTTACTGTTGCTCCAAGATATTTGAATTTTTCCACCTCTTCGAAGGATAAATCTCCAATTTTTATAGTTCCATTTCGTACAATATTCTGGATTTAAATAAATAAATTAATTAAATTATTTTAAATACTTTAAACGTTTATGTACTGAATGGAAAACATAAAATTCGTAACATCGTTTATATAAAATTACGCTTTAAACTGATATAATTCCTAGAAATAAAAAAAATATGAATACCAATATCATCATTCAAAGTGAATTTTTAGAAGTAGAAATGTTCCTCTCCGTACACGCCAATCAATAGCTAAAACTCAGCCTCGTTACAGTCACTTTTTACTTCGTTATTTTTCTTTTAAATTGGTACAAAGCAGCCAGTTAGACCACTGATTGCATTCGGTTAGACGGCGCAACAGAAAATCAAGCCGCAGGGAAAGCCAATTCACAAAAGACTTCAGCTCTTTCAGATTATGATAATTTTTTAATTTACATAATCGAATCAGTGACTGGAAAAATGGGACACATTACATTCTGCTACACTCCTTACTCACTTTTCATCTGAATGCACTACACTACACTTTGTTGTCGCGACTTTATTTCCATCAAGGACCGGTCTGAACGATAGTGTGCTTTGGTACAGAAAAATAGAACAAAGACACATCAAGAAACATCTCTGTAACGAGGTACAAGTCTTTCATATGCCGTAGTTGCTGCATAAACGAGGAAGCAATAGAATAAAATTCGTCGGTTGCACAAATTTACTGACCATTATTTACGGAAAGATCTAAACCAAACTTGCTTGGATATAATTTTAAAATGTTGTAAACCGTTGGAGATCAAAAGGAATCGTATTATAGTCCGCATCGCCTTACTTAATACCCTAAGGGTGAAACCTAATCATCTTTCCCCTATTACTACATATGCTAGTGCAGACCTGCAGAACTGCAGCTCCTCAGAGCGACTGCCTTCGTACCCCTTCTACCCCACCCACCTTTTCTACCAGTGTGGTCATAGCGTTCTAGTTGCATTCGGCTGTATCAACATTCATTCTCGCGGCGGCAGGTACACAATACGCTATCAAGAATTACAAATGAACAGATAATAAACTCCTTTGGAACATACTTTTGGAAAGTACGAGAAAAATGAATGAGGGAAATAAATGAGTTAAAAGACATGTAAAATAAATTTTTAAATGTATGTATGCATATAATTGGGGAGGCCGAGACGTAGATGGGTAGGATAATATTAAAATGGATTTGAGGGAGGTGGGATATGATGATAGAGACTGGATTAATCTTGCACAGGATAGGGACCGATGGCGGGCTTATGTGAGGGCGGCAATGAACCTACGGGTTCCTTAAAAGCCATTTGTAAGTAAGTACAATATGTATACATATAATATAAGAAGGTCTATCTATGTATATGTAAAACCGATTAACTCCACTTTTTATGTAAAATAAGTTAAGTACAGTCCCCGACTTGTCTTTCCGTGTTCTGTATTCTACTAAAATGGAATAAGTCCGAAATGTTGTAGGCAACAAAGCAATTACTTTATTTGAAGAACTTATTATGATTTTTCGTGCATTAATAAAATTTTAATTCCTATTTTTACAAAACTTGTATTTCTGGACTTAACTGGTTTTACTAGTAATAGGACGATATATAAATTTTATGTTAATACGTGAGTGATAGCTATATGACAGGAGATCCATGCTGTCATTCTACTTTGTAACGCACCCCAGCCAAATTAAATAAATAAATAAATAAATAAATAATAACTTACTTACTTACAAATGGCTTTTAAGGAACCCGAAGGTTCATTGCCGCCCTCACGTAAGCCCGCCATTGGTCCCTATCCTGAGCAAGATTAATCCAGTCTCTATCATCATACCCCACCTCCCTCAAATCCATTTTAATATTATCCTCGCATCTACGTCTCGGCCTCCCTAAAGGTCTTTTTCCCTCCCGTCTCCCAACTAACACTCTATATGCATTTCTGGATTCGCCCATACGTGCTACATGCCCTGCCCATCTCAAACGTCTGGATTTAATGTTCCTAATTATGTCAGGTGAAGAATACAATGCGTGCAGTTCTGTGTTGTGTAACTTTCTCCATTCTCCTGTAACTTCATCCCGCTTAGCCCCAAATATTTTTCTAAGCACCTTATTCTCAAACACCCTTAATCTATGTTCCTCTCTCAGAGTGAGAGTCCAAGTTTCACAACCATACAGAAGAACCGGTAATATAACTGTTTTATAAATTCATAACTAAACAAATAAATACATAAACAAATAAATACATAATTAAATAAAAATAAATAAATAAACGCACTGCAGTTTGAAAAGAACTGGAACATGACAAAATCTAAACCGTGAAGAAATACTACTTCGAAAGGAAATGGGAATATGACTATTTTGATGTTGAAGAGGACGAAAGAATTGTTTGTCTAGTGTGTCTCATCAAATTTATTTCTTCTCGTCATTTCAATATGGAACCAAAGCCCATATTAAAAATTATGGATTAGACGAACGTTCGGGTAAGTTCATTATTACGAACTGTATATTATTATTGATTAGGAAACTGTTAAATTAAGGACGTCACTCGTTGTGTTCATTTTGTACTGAAATGAATACTGACTATCAATGTTCATTACTTTAATGCTACAAATTTATGTTTCCGTAGGTGATGATAGGAGGAAAGTTTTCGAAAATCTAAAGCAGGCTAGGTGCAAAGAAATCTCAAAGATACTACAGACAGGAAGTCTAACATAATTGTAAACTTTGAAACGAGATAACGCATTATAAATACAATGATTTTATTACAATTCTTTTTGAAAATTACAATGCCGCCACTGATGGACGCAGAAGTCGATCATCCCCAATAGAAGTGGAGTGAGGTTGACGTCATATTTCCCCTACTTACGAGTTCTGCAGGCCTGTGCTAGTGGATTATACTGATTTTCTAGATGTCAGGTTGAATTTTCTTTTAGCAACTTTGTTTCGAATTTCGAGTACTGACAAATACAACTGGAAGTTATTTCTAACTGATATGTTGGTAGCACTAATTTTGGTTTGCAATAAAGGAAAACTGATGAAATGGAAGTCCCTAAGCTTGTGAAATTTGAACGTAATTAATAATTAATTAGTAATATCGATACTAATATTAATATCATTACAAAATTCAATGATTTCAAT
The DNA here is from genome assembly GCF_040183065.1 of Periplaneta americana. Classification (NCBI taxonomy): domain Eukaryota; kingdom Metazoa; phylum Arthropoda; class Insecta; order Blattodea; family Blattidae; genus Periplaneta; species Periplaneta americana. The sequence continues at coordinate 8,843,465 of NC_091129.1, read as the reverse complement.
GCAACACTATATTTAGATAACTGCAATTAAATAAGATATAATTTATAGACTTTGGTATGAATGAAACACGTAATTTATTTCTTAGTGTTCATTTTTTATTAAAATGTCCAAGAGAGAAAATAGGATGGTAGCTAATTAGGAGCATGTATTTTAAATAGGTATACATTTTAGATTTAGATTTAGATTCATTTAATAGTAGGCCTATTCAAAATTTTACAATATTAGAATTAGAATTTTTACAAATTTTTATAATAATTTACAATTTTTACAGTTTTACATTTTAGTAATTTCCTACAATTTTTTACAATTTTCTGCAATTTTTTACAATATTTTACAATATTTTGGCGAGATGTAGTGAGATGAGGTGAGGTCCGAGGATTCGCAAAAACATTACCCGATATTTGCCTTTTGGTTGGGGAAAACCTCGGAAAAACCCAACCACGTAATCAGATCAAAGGGGTGAAATGAAGTGATGCCGAGGACTCGCCATAGACCATCCGGCTTCAGTCCCACGGCTGGGGAAAACCTCGGAAGAAACCATTCAATGAGACCAAAGGGGGATCCAACCCAAGCCCGAATGCAGCTCCGGATCAGCAGCCCAGCGAGTCTGCCGACTGAGCTACATCGATGGCTCTACTAAAAATATACAATACATAGACAATCAGATTATTAAATTTACAAACGCAAACGATCATTCATCAGTTGAGCTATATTATAATACAAAACAAGTAAGTTAATTAAATTTAAGGCATAAGCAATTCAACCAGTTGTGATATACAGAAATTGATAATACATATCATGCAAACTACTTCAAATTACAAACACAAACAATTTATCAGCAGAGCTATATAGATTACTATTCAATTTAAAGCATATACAATTCATCGGCCAAAACTATACAAATATATACAATACAAAGTAGCATACTTTCATTAAGCTATACAAATTTGTGCAATTAATATCAAGTAGATTAATTCAATTTATAATCATAAACAATTCATCAGTTGAGCTATACATATTACCATTCAATTTACAGTAGGTCTATATACAATTCATCAGTAGAGCTACACAGACTAGTAATCATTTTAAGAACATATACAATTCATCAGCCAAACTATACAAACATATACAATCAAATTAGTTCAATTTACAAACTTATTTTCGTTAAGCTATACAATTCATATGAAGTAGATTAATTCAATTTATAAACTTAAACAATTCATCAGTTGACCTATACAGTATACTATTCAATTTACAGTACATACAATTCATCAGTTATGCTAAACAAAAAATACAATACATAGTAAACAGATTAAGTCAATATAAAAACATATTTTAGTTGAGCTATATAAAATTGTACATGTCATTTAAGTAGAATAATTCAATTCACAAGCATAAACAATTCATCAATTGTGTAGAAGGTATGAGTATGTAGAAATTTGGTTAATTCTTTTCTGAATCTTTTCTCGTTGTTCTTCAAATCTTTAAGATAATTAGGCAGTGCATTGAAGACTGTTATACATGAATAGCGAACTCCTTTTTTAAAACAGCTTAGACTAACAGAGGGTAGATGAAGATCTGATTTATGTCTTGTATTAAAATGATGAATGTCTTGATTAGTACTGAATTTATCTTGGTTCTTAATATACAGCATCATTAGGGAAAGAATGTATTCACAAGGTAAGGTCAAGATTTCTGAATTTCGGAAAATATTTTTACACGATGTCCTTTTTTGCACACCAGCCATTATTCCTGTAGCTTTCTTTTGTAAAACAAAAACGTGTTTAGCTTCAGACGAGTTACCCCAGAATATTAATCCATATTTCATTACAGACTGAAAATATGCAAAGTATGACATTTTAAGTAAGTTTATATCACCAATAGTAGATAAGGATCTTAATGCATAACAGACAGAGCTCAATTTACGAGTAATACATTCTATATGCGTTTTCCAGTTAAAGTGATTATCCAATTCTAAACCAATAAACTTTGTGCTTATTGATTCTTTGAGACGAGTTCCATTTAATCGAATACTGTAGGAAACCTGAGTACTATGAAAACCTGATAGGGAAGGATAGATGGCAATTCAATTAAAATAGAAGAATAGGAAGTAATCAAGAAATAATTTGCAAATGAATGTATAAATAGAAAAGAGTGGTATGTATAAAGGGATGGTGGATCGTTAAGTAGAAATTTAAAGATCCACCATAACTGTGAGTTGTAAAGTTGGCTGATAAATATATCATATCATCATTGCATCCTAATGTCTGCGTCGTTTAAATTCCGAACTGTCTGTAAATTCATCCCAGAAAACATGAGTTGGGAGCGCCTTCTTCTCCAGGCTGATCCGTCCAACTCAGCGTGCGTACACTTGGCGACAGGATATGCACTAATTGCAATATTCATACCGTAAAAAACAGATTCATAGCTATGTTTCAGAAACGTGTTTTATTTAGAACAGAAACACACACACACACATCCGATACGGAAGGCAAAAAGAGCTGTAATACCACGTTTTACTGCGCCACGGATGAGTTCATACCAAGTTCTTTGACCATGAAATGCAGGTAACTCTTAAGTTGGCTTCAAACGGAGTTTAGGTCCAGCACCAAATGGCCTGTCCTACTTTCATCATTATAGAATCCGCTGCGAGGCGAGCGTCAGGTAGGCCGTGCACCACTACGACCGCTACCACCACCACGAACCACCACGTAAAAGAGAAGCTCGCTCTGGTGGAAACGCGTACAGTGATTCAGTGTTCTTCTTGACACAGGAGTGAAATCTTACGCCAAGCTCTAGTTTAAAACGTGTTTCGGACATCGCAGTGTGTTTTAAAGTGAAGTGCATTAAGAAACACATTTTCAAGGAACGAGATGGAACCTCACAAGGTCGTTTCGTGACAGCTATTGGTGCGGTTGAAAGAAGAATAAAATAGTTCACTTACGAAGATAGCAAAGTGACTGTGCGTCATTTCTTTCTTGCCACATTAACATATTACAGTTTACATTGTGAAATGAACTGCCTGCATATTTCGACTTTGAAAGCGACGGGCAAATATTACGAACACTCGAATTCAAATCTGACGTGAGAACTCTCTCGTCTTAAAACGCAGATATGAAACATCTGGGAAAAACTCAAATCTGGCTTAATATTCCACATCACTCCAGTATTATGTAAGTAATAATCCACATGATTATGTATAACTGAACTAAGAAACGTACAACATGGTGTAGCTTTAGAGGTACCGTTCCTACAAGGGTAGGTATAATTGGAGTCCCAACAGATGTGGAAATCTATCTTCATTCAAAAATGTCTCAGTGTGTGTTCCGTATCTCGTATTTGTCCTAAGTTGTCTCGGACGGTGCCTTGTTTACGAGTCTACTACACAATCAGAGAGAACCAATACGGTACTCGTTTTTAATATTAGTTCATACTTCTCATAACAGCCCGTCAGTGAATGATTATGATATAATAATAATAATAATAATAATAATAATAATAATAATCCCATAAAATCCCTTCAGGGCAAGGGCTCCTACTTACGTAGGGGGTCCCTCAGTTGTTTCTCACATGAGGAGCCAGTCGATGTGAGTTTGGGTGGTTTTCCTATATGCCTTAAGGCATAAGTCTCAATTCTTCTGCCGTTTTTGCAAACAAGACTATATCGTCGGCGAAGCAGAGGTTTGTGAGTCGTTTGCCGTTTATATTTACGCCGAATTTCCTCCTTCTCCAATCCATTTTTCTGAAAATATTTTCCAGAAGGCATGTAAACAATTTCGGTGAGATCGGGTTACCTTCTTTCACACCTCTTTCTATCTTAAAGGTTGTCCCCTCATTCTCTGTTCTAACCTTAGCGTAGCTCTTGTGATATACGAAGACAAAAACAGTATATGAAACTTTGTATCTTCAATTTTTAAAGACTAGACCGTCTAAATTAATCAATTCATTCGGCACAGCTGAGAGGTCCGAGGACCTGCGAGAAGGTCCTAAACATGCCACTTAGAGCAAAGTTTAAATAGAAAGTTAAGTTTCATATATATTCCATAATCCTTCTATGAGCTACTGATCAACTTCTACTAAATTTCACATCAACTCGTCATGTGAATGCAAGAACTAGATAACTCTAAATGTGCGTTTTTTAGTTACCTCTTTTATAGCATAGCAAAAATCGCACAAAATGTAATGCAGGAACAAGGTAACTGATCGAACGATACCAGCGACATCTATTTTACAATGTAACAAACAGGTAAAAGAAAACAAGACATATTCCTTAGTGCAATAAATAAGTAAATAGGCAATATCTCAAAATATAAAACATTGAGTTACCTAGTTCTTGCATTCAGGTGACGAACTCATTTCAGTACTCTAAAACACATACTAGCTAATATTTGAAAGTAATTCAAACAAGAAAGAAGACCTTGACATAGTAACTCTATATATACAAAAAACAAAATACTCTACACATATAAAACATACTAAATGAAATAATATCTGAGGGTAAATTTTCAAAACAACCAAAAGATAAATGAATTACTAACCACAACATTATCAACCTAATAATACTCTTCACGAAAGAGCAATTATTGCTGCATGTACTTACAAGGGAAGCTCAGCTCATCCAATAACAAAACCTACACACAGTGCCAAAGCGAATACGCAAATTAATTACGGTACATTTACAGCTAGTGACGAAATATACAAACACAGATTACGGAAAGGGAAAACTAACGCCTCAAGCAGCTAGTAATATCTTCCGACAAGCGCCAAGGACGCTCGGTATAGCAGGATATTGCGTGAGGTTAAAGACATTGTAATAAACGCCATCACTGACCAATCAGCTGGAAGGGACGTGAACCGGTCTTCAGCGTAACTAAATAAACAACAAAAATATCATCTGTTATTTATAGAACTGTCGCAGGAATGACTGGTTACCAAATTGTCACTTGTTAGACTTAAAGGTTGATTAATAATAATAATAATAATAATAATAATAATAATAATAATAATAATAATAATAATAATAATAATAGAGTAATAATAAAATTACAAAACAATGTTCCTTTCACAAAGATTTTTGTTATTTACGAGCTCGTCACTGATGATGATAATAATAATAATAATAATAATAATAATAATAATAATAATAATAACAATAACGATATTATTTATTTATTTATTTATTAATCCTTAAATACTTAATAATTCTTAATATTAAGTAATACAATAGGTTTCGTCAATTAAAACAACAGTAATTTAAAAATAAAACTTAGAATCAAAACATTAATCTATACTAATAATAAATCTGTAGCCAAAATTTTTCTGGTAATTTTTTATTTTCCAAAAATAATTGGTGTTAACATGTATAATTAACCATCCTGAAACCGAAAATCGTTTTTTTTTTTTAATTTTTGTTTGTATGTCTGTCTGTCTGTCTGTCTGTCTGTCTGTCTGGATGTTTGTTACCTTTTCACGCGATAATGGCTGAATGGATTTATATGAAAATTGGAATGTAAATTAAGTTCGTTGTAACTTAGATTTTAGGCTATATAGCATTAAAAATACTTTATTTAAAAGGGGGGGGGGGTTTATAAGAGGGCCTGAATTAAATAAATCGACATATCTCGCTTATTATTGATTTTCATGAAAAATATTACATAACAAAAGTTTATTTAAAATAATTTCCGATAAGTTTTATTCTATAGAAAATTTTGATAGGACTGATATTTAATGAGATAAATGAGTTTTAAAATTACAATAACAACGCCATCTAAGGCGTTAAATAAACTGAAATAAAAACTAATGACTTCGCCTATAAGGGGCCTTGGACAACAACAATCAAAAGCTATTAAACATAGCCTAAGAGAATGTTTCTGTGTTTGTATGAAGTAATATCGGAAGCTAATTAATTGTTTAATTATTATTTCACCATCGGAAAGTGCAGTTTCTCTAGATGGACATAATTCTACAATGTTATTACAGTAACTTCTGAAACATATAGCAAGTAATATAAAGTATACACATTAAAACTAAATGATATGTCAATCTTCATTAAACTATGGTTGCATGTAATAACAATTAAGAAACATGTTAAAGGAATTGCCATTGCACCAAATGATTGCTCTCTGAACCAAAATGACCGCATTTTAATTATTTAAATACAATTTAAATTAAGTAACATATTAAACGATTTATCCTTCTATCAAACACGAATGTTCCCTGGATCAAACGTCGTATTTTAATTATGTAATCACTTTATATTTATTTCTAATAGGTGCAGCGGAGCGCACGGGTACGGCTAGTTTAGAGAATAAAATTGTACAACAAGTAACCATCGTTTAATTTTTTGCTTCAATACTGGTAATGTCAAATTTCTGATATCTGCAGACAGCATATCAAAAATCTTTAAACCAATATATACATAACTTTTCTGAGTCGTAGTCAGTCTATGCAACGGTACATTACAAGTAAAGGCATTCCTTGTTTCATAATTATGTACATAATTTCTAAGTGAATAACATTCCTCATTAGTCTTAATACACATTAAAATTTCATAAATATTTTATATGAGCTAAAAACTGTCATGATTTCTTCTTGAATGAAGAGAGATCTACATGATGCTTTTTGTTAATATTCTTGAAGTTTACTTCTGCAACAAAATAATGCCATTTATGAAAGAACTACGAGTATTATCAAATAAAGGAAAATAAATATTCTTCACCAAGTTACATGAAAGATTCTATTTATTAATGAATTATGGAAATTAAAATGATTAAGAGTTCCATTAAACTTAAGATTCAACATTTATTTTTTGTTCTTCTTTTTTATGGTCTGGGCTCAGTATCTGGAAGAATATAACAGGTTCGAAAGTGGTTTTGGCGTAAATGAAGGAAATATATCTCACTTTCTAAATGCTGATACACAGGAACATTACAAATATCTGTCTTCCAAAAGGACAAGCACCTCCAATTTAAACCTTTACAATTACGATGCATAAGAATCAATTCAGGTAGCATTAATAATTATCATGTTCTACTCAGTCACGTCATTTTTCGTTCCTATCTACTGACGACAAACACGGTGCAATAGTGCCCATTTACATAATTATATCCTTTAATGTCATTGCCAAACTCAAAAGTAACACATCTCGATATTTTAATATAATCGCTGTGGGAAAGTAATAATTTCAGCACGAAAACTAAATTACAGAACTTAGTCACAGTATTCAGACGTTTAGGTTCAACGAGAAAGAAAATTATTTCTGTAAGATGTTTCACCTCCATTAACTTGTTCAACGACCGTGAAAAGTGACGTCCTAATGATAGAAACTTCTGCGTGGCTTTTTCTGTGTTGCAACACCTGATTAAGAAGTAAGCAGTATATAAATACGTACGGATATAATATAACGGACAGGTATATAATCGCTGTAATTATTGCATTTTACTCAATTTCTTCGTTTTAATCTTGATATATTTTAATTAAGGAACTAAATGGAATAAGGAACTAAAAACTAAGTATTTCATGATACACTACAGAAGGTGGGGAGTACATTTGCTAGAAATTCTCTTTATTTATCTTATCACGAATATAAGCACAACAACTGACATTCCCTCTTAAATTCAGTGTTTAATATATCCCGCTGACTACTTTTCCAAACTGATATGGAAATATAACGATTACCAGTCAATACTCTTTACTCAACACTCTTTAATGAAATTCTATCATAAAAATAGCTCAGCCACATGATCATAATACAAAACGAAATGAACTTCTTAATTTAGTTGAAGCTAAATGCTTAACATCTGATGCTTTACTACACAGTACAAATTATGGTCCACGTCTATATAATTCGATAATAAAATGGACTACTTTAAGCAATGAAATTTTCAGATCCAGAATTAAACAATTTATATAACAGACTTTCCTGTTTTATATTATTATTATTTTATTGGGTTATTTTACGACGCTGTATCAACAACAAGGTTATTTAGCGTCTGAATGATATGAAGGTGATAATGCCGGTGAAATGAGTCCGGGGTCCAACACCGAAAGTTACCCAGCATTTGCTCGTATTGGGTTGAGGGAAAACCCCGGAAAAAACCTCAACCAGGTAACTTGCCCCGACCGGGGTTCGAACCTGGGCCACCTGGTTTCGCGGCTAGACGCGCTGACCGTTACTCCACAGGTGTGGACCCTGTTTTATATGTAGTCTACTATGTATTGTGAAACAAGTTTATTTCTATCCTAAGTAAGTTATATTTTTTCTATCTTATCTTTTGTTACTATATCAACATGACCTGTACTAATTATATTACTAATAATACGTTAATATTAATCCATCACCAATCTCAACATCTCTTTTTTCACTCATTTATTACTAGTATTATTATTACTAACTTTATTATTATCATCTATATGTGACCTTTTTTCTTCAGTATTTTGTCTACAAAGTATGTAGATCTATATTTATGTACGTTTATATCTCCTCTTCTAAAAATGTGATCTTAGTGCAAGAATTTTAAATTTTATTTTCTATTTTTGTGAGTTACCGGTATGTATAATCTGTGTAGGCCTACGCCTAATCAGAATCTTAAATTTTAATTAAGAAAAAATGGGTATGTTTGGTGAACAATTTAAAATTGTATGTCATTTTCAAGTCTATCAAAACGGAACTGTCCCCGAACACGAGCTTTGCTCTTTCGGGGTAATTTCATGTAGCGTTTTTTTATGTACATGTTAACATTAAATAATCTAAATTGGGATTGGAAAAATTAGTCCACTGCCAAATGTCCATTGCAAAATTGTCCATCATTATTAATGTCTAATATCACAAATGTCAGTCATTAAAAATGTCCGATATCAAAAATGTCCACAGTTGTTAAATGGTGAATACATTGTCTTAATGCAGATGTACAGTATTATGAATGTCCAGAGCAATACAATTTAACAATGAAGTGTAAGCTAATATACAATATTCTGTTACGTATTTTATTTTCTAATTTTCTTCCTCCCTGGAGCCAGAATGCAGCTACATATGATATGAAAGTGCCCTCAGATATTGTTTCACATTACTGTTCTCTTTATTTATTTCATTGCTGTACATTCACTTCAATTCGCCGTTGAGTAGTAATACACTTATTCTTTACTGGGTGTTTTATGTCTAAGGGGACACTTAACTATATTTTGCAACTTTTTTCCTATTTGACCAATCTTTTTCAAATTTGGAGAAAAAGTTTAATATACACATGGAAAGTAACATGCAAAATCTCAGCTCATTTCAAAATAAAAAAATATTTCAATTTTTAATCAATCATTAATTGAAATATCACTTTTAATTATCATTTTTTATTTTTTGGCTTTGTGAATTTGACTGTGACTTCTCAATGAATAGGGGAAGAATTCTGCGTATTGATTTAGTTCTGTCACGTAAATTAGTGTAGAAATTTAATTTTTCTTTTCTATGACACTTTTTGTGCAATTTTTATGTTGAGTGTCCCCTTAAGGTAAATGGTAGGCCAATTCACTGTCTCGTACTGGTCTTGTTTTATGATTTCTATAAATCACCAAATACTGACATAATGTCTATAAACCACTTTTTGAAATTTACATTAGAGACCTTGGTTCTATAACCGCCTTGCAATTCTATTTCATAGGAATTCCTGGGAAGGAACTCAGTAAGGACAAAAATAGTAATAAAAGACAAAGTAATATAACAGGTCCCACACTTCCAATATTTAGGCTGTGATGTAACTTATGAAGAAGAGCAAGACATAACTAAGAAAACACAAAAATTTCAACATGTTTGTGGAACAATCAGACGATCATTGAGGAATAAAGTAAGAAAAGACACGCAGCTAAGATTTTACACAACGATGGCACTACCAGTGGTGATGTATGGAAGTGAGGCCGGGTCCTGAAGGAAAAAGAAAACAGTAAAATTCAGGCGGCTGAAATGAGCTTCCTACGAGCTGTGAAAGGTTGTACACGAGAAGAACATATTAGAAATGAGAAGATTAGAGAGGAACTAAAAGTACAACCACTACTACAGCAAATAGAAGAACATAGACATAATTGGGTGGAACATCTAGGTAGAATGACAGAAGACAGAATACCGAAGATGGCAATGACATATAGACCTAGAGGAAGAAGAACAATAGGAAGACCAAAAAACCGCTGGACTGAACAGATGTGACATCGGAACAGGCGAAGACTAATCCGTGAAAGCAGATGATGATGATGATGATGATGATGATGATGATGATGATGAGGAATTCCACATAGGAAGTGTGAATCTTGGCGGTATAGCACTTCGAAAAGAATGTTGAATAATCGTCTCTGTGCATATCTTATATTGGATATTTTGACTTCTGGACATTTCAGTATATTCCACATTTTGATTTGTGGGCATTTCTATATTATTAGACATTTTGACTTTTGGGCATTTCTGCATATTGGACATTTTGACTAGTGGCCTTATTTGCTTGGACGTTTTAATTGTGAACATTTTTGTAATGGATTTCCGGTAATTTCATAGAAGACGGGCACCTGGTAGGATGTAGTAAGTATTGCCAACTTTTTTACTTTACAGTTAAATACTAGTGATTTTTAGTGACTTTTATATGTTAGTTCTAGATTTTTAAACTAGGTGTCGCCGTGATGTTCTTTCAATTTGGTTATCACTGTCATTTGTTCTAGAATTTTCATTAGTTTTGAATGGGTAATGACGTTGTCAGTTTTTCTTGGTTGTTGGATGTGAGTGGTGTTACATTGTTCTGATGGCTAAAGGTATTGGAAGTGTCATTCCACGATTTTATTTCGATTTCATTGGTTTCGTTTGTTCTAGAATTTTCGTTAAATTTGAATGGATAATGACGTCAGTAAGTTGTTCTTGGTTGTTTGACGTGAGTGGTGTTATATTGTGTCTTATGGCTAAAGCTATTGAAAGTTTGTCATTTTATGACATTTGTGAAAGATGTGTGATCATATAACAGAGTATTAAATTTTGTGTCGATTCTGGTTTAGTTCTTTCGCTATTGAATAAGAATTGTGTCGGTTGTTGAGGAGAAAACTGTGTTTCTGTGGTTCCAAGGAATTATTTACTGAATTTTTCATATAAGTTAAGATGTAATAAGTGTTCGAAAAAATTTTATTTTATATAAATACATGGTTTAACTATGCGAAGTTGACTGTACGACAAAGTCTTGGTTAGTTCTTTTGTTGGCTGCATGGTTTAAGTTTAGATTGCCTTGAAGCCTGTGTCATATACTGGAAGTGTGAAGTCGTTGTCGTTGAAGACGTCAATGAGGATTGAATTTTGTTTGATAAGGTGATAAATTATTATGTTTTGTTTTGTATTTTAGTGACTGTGGGGGTAAAGTGCGGACGAAAACTGCCACAAAAGTACTGCCAACTATGAAGTTCGAATGCCATGAAGCACCAAAAAAATCAAAGATGAAATATTAAACGTATTTTCATTTTTTTGAAGGACTTGTTCTTTAAAATATGAATATATGTCTGATTTTCCATCTTTGATTTTGTGATGTTTGGTGGCATTTGAACTTCACAGTTGGCAGAACGTTTCTGGTAGTTTTTGTCAGCCATGTGGATTTTTCCCGCCTTCTAGGAAATTACCGGACTTTCTGTATGTTGGGCATTATGTTGTGGATCAATTGCCTTGGAATGAACCTAACACACTTCAACATCGTTGTAATTAGAGATGGATCTATATGGTACTCGATAAAAACTATGAAAGACAGACTATGTTTGACAATTACTTTATTACAGTTTTCTCCACTCTTTGGTTCGTACCACATTTGGAGTAACACAGATATTTTAACAAGAGCAGTTGCAATTGTTTGCGGCGGTGTCGGTACTTAATAACACTTCACTAACATATTTCGCGCCTCGTTGACCACGTCTTATTTAAGAAGCACGTATGGAATACCGGATCTTGCCAAATTTAGACACGTGGGTTCATTCACGTCTTACACCTGACCGGAATCCATTTTGAGTGAAGGATGGCAATGCTGAACATTAAATTTAATAGAATATAGACTATACATACTGAGAGGTTTCGCAACCCTACGCACGACTGCAGTTACTGAACTTTTCGGTTTACTAGAGGACTAGAGGTAAGGGTTATTTTTACAACCTACTGTTATAAAATATTTTTAAATTGTGCAGAAGAAAAAAACGCAAAACGCCGAACAGAGACATAATACCACGCGACCTCATAAACTTTGATACAGTGGAAGTCTAATCCATTGTTAAAATGGAAAGAAAGAAAGAAAGAAAGAAAGAAAGAAAGAAAGAAAGAAAGAAAGAAAGAAAGAAAGAAAGAAAGAAAGAAAGAAAGAAAGAAAGAAACAGCGGAAGAGAACCTCCTAAAAACTAAAAAATTATCGAAGCCCTTTTTTTCAAAATTATCGATCATTTTCGATGCTTCCAAGTATCAAGGTATCGAAAATAACTACTTGCACTGTATGTATGTACGTACGTGCCATGAAAACAATGTCTAAGACTGCTTAAGGAAGTTAATTTTCATATAGCGTTCGGAATTTAGAGAATATCATTGCGTATATAAGCGTCTTCTTTGAGGACATCCCCCCCCTCTTTGAAATATAATTAAAATGTATTTACCAACGTATATAAAATAAGTAAATCTATTTCATTTATTCGGTTATTGAAAATACAACATAAACTAATATAGGCCTAATTCCGCCTGTTTAAAAGCAATATAAACCACTGAGGGTGCTATGCATAGACATTTCGCTAGCCCGCGCTACGAGCGTGCTAAACTAGCCCCGGCTATCGAGTGATTACTTGTACAGGATTCATATCATATCATATCATATCATATCATATCATATATCATACAATATCATATATCATATCATATCATATATCATATCATATCATATAGCATATATCATATATATCATATATCATATCATACAATATCATATATCATATCATATCATATATCATATCATATCATATATCATATCATATCATATATCATATCATATCATATATCATATCATATCATATATCATATCAAATCATATATCATATCATATATCATATCATATCATATATCATATCATATCATATATCATATCATATCATATATCATATCATATCATATATCATATCAAATCATATATCATATCAAATCATATATCATATCATATCATATATCATATCATATCATATATCATATCATATCATATATCATATCATATCATATATCATATCATATATCATATCATATATCATATCATATATCATATCATATCATATCATATATCATATCATATCATATCATATCATATCATATATCATATCATATCATATCATATTGCTAACACTGGTTTATGAATACGAAAAACGTTAGTACGCTGATCATCCACCGGAAGCCCGTGCTAAGAATGTCTATGAATATGACCCTTAAGTTTAAGCAATGCTTAGTCACAATATTTAGATTCACTTCTGTTATTTTAAAGTTATAAAATACGTAAATAAGCTATTTCAATTATAATACAAAGCAGGGGATGTCCGCTAAGAAAACATGCCTAGCGAAAAAAAAATAAATAAAAAAAAAATAAAATTTGTTACGCAGTGTTATCGATGCGTTGAATACAGCGAAGCATGCACATTTGGCAATTAAGGTATTATATATAACGCTCTAACATATGCGCGTGTCATTTCTTTTCTCGCTAGTACTTTCAATTCGAAATAGAATGAAGATATGTGCATGCAATTTATTATAAAATCCAATGCTTTAAGTGCACGACTATTGTTCATGGATGAATAGTTATTCATATGTCTTTAGGCATACGATCCGTCAGTAAATATAGTAACTGCAGCACTATAGTTTGGCCATTATTTAATTTTATGGGTGGTATGAATGTATCAGCGGTGCACTGGATTAAAGTTCACAAAACGTTTCATTGGAAAGCCTGTGCCGCTAGCTTCTACTCCGCAACCTGCATAGCGGTATAAATGTTACGACTAGCACACTAACCTTGCCCAACACTGCACAGTACTGTTACTTCATGCGTAACTTCTTAGTGCAACAGCTGGTTTGAAGTGGCGTACAACAAACGGGGCGAATTCTTCAAGGTCTTACGTCTATGGGCATGAATAATCCGAAAGCAGTGATACTTAACAATTATTAAAAATTAATAACACAACTTCCGTATAATAATGTATCTTGTACTCAAGAACAATACCCTTCCAAAGATTAGAATTACAGACGATTTTTATACGACATATGAAAACAATTTATGACATATCACATTATTGACGACAGTGAAGAAGATGTTAACAGTTATGCCGTAATGCAGTGATGTCAACTGATGCCCATAGGAGCAAGCGCGCGCTTTAGAGCCCAGGAGAGCCTGAGCGCTTTACAGCGGAAAGGAAAGAGACAGACGAAAGAGGTAGTACTCGTATATGCTGCTTGGTTGAGCTATATTCAGGGATGGCCAGCACTGATTCAATGGATAAAGGGAAGAGAACTTATTAAACTGTATCCATGTTAATTTTTAGATTTGTCTGAGAAGTATAAGTGCATTATAAGAATGTAAGTTTTAATTTTAATGCTCATTTTTCACAAGCTTGCTTTTTTATTCGAAAGGAATATTTTCTCAACTTGTTTTTACAGAAAAGTGAAATTTTCAGATATGTTTGTTTAGTAGCCTTACACGTACTAAAACGATGTTTTCGTAAATCTAATATATCGTAAATACGTATTACTGAAGATAGTGTATTAAAATGTTTGAAAATATTCGCATGGAAAATGTTTCTAAGAAAATGAATTAACAAAGCAAATACTGTTACATCACAAACAAAAGATATGTGCCTATGTGTTGGTAAAACGTCAGCTCTATAGCTTCAGCAGATTTCGAGATAATTTAATATTCTGATACCAGAAAGTTGCGCACCAATATCACCTAAAAGCATAATGCGATAAGAGTTTTATTATGTAATATTAGTTACAGTTAAAACATATACCTAGACAACTTTGCTTTGTACTATAATATTGTTTTGATTACTTTTATAAGGCTAAAGATACCATCAATATCAATTTCAACTTATCATGTCATATTCAGGTTCTTTCTTTGGGATAACACTTTCTTTATGAATGATGTGTTTAATTCACTTAGTACAGTATAGTTCTAGTTACTATGGAATTTGTGTGAATATTCCTTCTTTACTCTTTATTATGTTATGTTTAAAACAAAACTGCAATATTAGACTAAGAAATAGGTGTTAGTACTTTTGTTTTACAGACAATATAGAAAATAACAAACAGAAAGAAGCCATATAAAAATAACGACATAAAATTTCACGTTCCGTTTGAAGTTTGTGCACCACTGTTTTCTTAATCCAGCAGGCTGCTTATTGCCCCTAGCATACCTAGCGCTTAATGCCCGTGCGCGACGTCAAGGTCAGAAAAAAGCGCTTGCTTTGACATCACTGCCGTAACGTTTCAATGTCATGAAGACTACACAGATGCCATACAGCCATAGACAATTACTACCCTAGAGGGAAAGATCTGAATCGAAATTAAGAAAACAAAAGGTTTTATTGCGTTACGAATTGGAATTACAAAGGTACAGTGGGGAGATATCAAAATAAATAATATGTAAAAACTGTTATATTCCAGTTGTCACACGTACTTAATGATTCAATTATTGACAAAATTACATTCTGTATGCTTTTACACGTACAAAAAATATATAAAAAATATTACACAATGTAACTCGCTCGGTCTTGCTGTTATACTGATCATAATTTCTACAGCTATTGTCAAACGTTTACCCATGAATTTCATATTGCTGGAGACCAAGGCCATACCAGCCTATGAAACACTACAGACTACGTTAGAAGTTAAATATCTCATTTTAATAGCAATATAATTAAGTTACCTTCTTTTTATTTATTATTATTATTATTATTATTATTATTATTATTATTATCATCAACAGTAATCTCACTACAGGTTTTGATTTATCTAGACTATTACACTCTAACTACGTCACACTACTTTTGACCAATAAAACGGTACGAAAGGACGTATTTCAACCAATCATGGCTGCTTATCGCACAATTTTATCGCGTCCCTAGCATTTGTTTCTTTGTTTGCCAACATTTGAAACTGCGCTGGTCTGGACGTCAAAAAAAAAAAAATATATATATATATATATAATTACAAACCACTCCAGTTGATGCACAGCAGTTTCAAATATGACCCGCATTGGCATTCAAGAACAAGGATTAATAAAAATCACTGATCATACCTATGCATCTTCTGAAATCTTATTTACAAATAAATGAAGAGCACCATTCGGAAATTCTGAATAAGTTGAATACACCATGTAGGCCTACATCAACGAGTTCCACTTCTATTACGCACACGTCCAATATAACATCAATTCAACCACCAACCACATTCAAATTTGAAAATTGTACATTCAATAATTATTCCTTTTAAAATTATTCATGTTTATTTTTTATGTCATCGTCGTTAATTAAAACTTTTCTAACACTTGTGTATATTAGTTAGGTTATGTTATAGCTTCTGCTATATGATATTATGGATAGTCACGTATCAGAGATTGTTTAATATTAAGATTTATTGAAAATCATCTGTCAAGTGACGTTGATTACTGGGATTCGGATAATTGAAGTGGAATGTTGTATTTTAATAAAAATGAAACTGAATCAACAAAGCCTTCTTGACTAGTAACATTGTCATCGTGTATAATAGATCGAGAACTTCTCGACGATAAGGCATTGCTCACTATTGCCATCTAGCATGCATCTAGCGTAATATTTGTAATGTTGAGATGATACAATAATATATTTGAAGACAGTTGTATTTTCTTAAGTCAATTAATATTTTATTGTATTGGAGTACTTCGTTACTTCTAATCTTTATATACTTTCTTCTAATCGTGTAATAGTCAATTAAATCCCACTCGAGTTTTGATTTTCTCTAGATAAAATCAAAACGTCTAGTGAGATTACTGTTGAGAAAATCAAAACTCGAGTGGGATTTAATTGGCTAATACACGATTAGAAAAAAGTATATAAAGATTAGAAGTAACAAAATACTCCAATACAATAAAATATTAATTGACTTACGAAAATACAACTGTCTTCAAATGTATTATTGTACCATCTCAACATTACGTTAGATGGCAGTAGTGCTTTATGATTACGTTTTCTTGTTATCAGTTGTGCCAACTATGGAATCTTCATTGAACTCTGTGGACGGTTACTAGCAACGACTTAAATACTATTATCTAACTCGTTGGTTACTAGTCAAGAAGGCTTTGTTGATTCAGTTTCATTTTTATTAAAACATTTGCATTCCACTTCAATCATCCGGATCCCAGTAATCAACGTCACTTGACAGATGATTTTCAATAAATCTTAGTATTAAACAATCTCTGATACGTGACTATCCATAATATCATATAGCAGAAGCTATAACATAACCTAAATAATATAAACAAGTGTTACAAAAGTTTTAATTAGGGATGATGAAATAAAGAAGAAACGTTTTAATTAAGGACGATGAAATAAAAAATAAACATGAATAATTTTAAAAGAAACAATTACTGAAAGTACAATTTTCAAATTTGAATGTTTTAGTGGTTGGTGATTCAGTTGATGTTATATTGGACGTGTACATAAAAGAAGTGAACTTGTTGATGTACATGGTGTATCCCTCAACTTATTCAGGATTTCCGAATGGTGCTCTTCATTTATGACCAGTGATCTTTATTAATTCTTGTTCTTGAATTTCAATGCGAATCATATTTGAAACTGCTCTGCATCGACTGGAGTGGTTTGTAATTATCTGTTTTTGACGTCCTGACCAGTGCAGTTTGAAATGTTGGCAAACAAAGAAACAAATGCTAGGGACGCGATAAAAATAAACAAATGCTAGGGACGCGGTAAAATTGTGCGATAAGCAGCCATGATTGGTTGAAAGACGTCCTTTCGTACCGTTTTATTGGTCAAAAGTAGTGTGATGTAGTAAAAGTGTAATGAATGAATGAAGCCACTGTGTCCCATGAAGGGCTAGGGCCTCCTAAAGGATGGGAAGCTCGATTGTGGTTCACATGATGAGCTATTTCACGTGAACAATATTCACATTCACATTCACTATATGAGATACACTAGAGTTTGTCAAATTTTAGTTCTATATGAGTTTGTTCACTATCTGTCTCCACTCGTTCCTGTTGCGGGCGATGGTTGACCAGTTCCCTCCCAGCTGCTGCCCATCTTCTTGGCCTGCCTTGTGTTCTCCTTCCTATGTACGGGTCCCACATGGTGGTTTCTCGCGCCCATCTGCCTTGTTGCTGCCTTGCTACATGACCACCCCACTTCCACTTCGTTATGAGGGCTTTTTCTGTGATGTTCTCAGAAGCTGTAATTTTCTGCAGTGCCGTGTTAGAGACCTTGCCTCTCAGTGAAACGCCAACTATCTTCCTCTCCATTTTCCTTTGGCATATTTCGATGTTCGTCTTTTGCCTCTCTGTGAGGGCCCAGATTTGGCAATCGTATGTTAGCACCGGGAATATACAGGAGTTAAGAGCCTCTAGTCTGAGTCTGTGGTTTATGGACCTGTCGAGGAGTATAAACTTAGCGCCCAGAAGGCTTTCCAGGATTGTGTTATTCTCCTTTGTATTTCTTTCTCCAACCCTTGGTTAAGTGAGACAGTCTGCTCTAGGTAGATGTAATCGTCCACGTGTTCTATCTCTGTTCCTTGTATATTATTTTAATGTACCGAAGTACATATGATATTTCCATGCAGATATTCTGCGTAATCATACGATGAAAGAGTAATGGAACGGAGAAAAATTCTCTCAGGCGCCGGGATTTGAACCCGGGTTTTCAGCTCTACGTGCTGACGCTTTATCCACTAAGCCACACCGGATTCTACCCCGGCGTCGGAAGAATTGTCTCTGATTAAGTTCCAACTCTTGGATTCCCTCTGGTGGCCGCCCTCTGCACTACGTCATAGATATCTATAAACCTAGGACCGAAGTCCACACATGTGCTGAGGTGCACTCGTAATGAGTGACTAGTTGGCCGGGATCCGACGGAATAAGCGCCGTCTTAAATCACGAAGTGATTTACGCATATCATATATATTATTTCAATGTACCGAAGTACATATGATATTTCCATGCAGATATTCTGCGTAATCATACGATGAAAGAGTAATGGAACGGAGAAAAATTCTCTCCGGCGCCGGGATTTGAACCCGGGTTTTCAGCTCTACGTGCTGACGCTTTATCCACTAAGCCACACCGGATTCTACCCCGGCGTCGGAAGAATTGTCTCTGATTAAGTTCCAACTCTTGGGTTCCCTCTGGTGGCCGCCCTCTTTACTACGTCATAGATATCTATGAACCTAGGACCGAAGTCCACACATGTGCTGAGGTGCACTCGTAATGAGTGACTAGTTGGCCGGGATCCGACGGAATAAGCGCGTCTTCCGACGCCGGGGTAGAATCCGGTGTGGCTTATGGATAAAGCGTCAGCACGTAGAGCTGAAAACCCGGGTTCAAATCCCGGCGCCGGAGAGAATTTTTCTCCGTTCCATTACTCTTTCATAGTCTGTTCCTTGTACTGAGATTGGAATGGGGGGGGAGGAAGTGTAATAGTCGAAATAAATTTATTCAAGTATCACGCGAGTTATCTGCTTGGATAATTCAGCTCCGCGCTCGAGAATTATCGACAAGATGACAATTCTTGTGAGAATTTGGACAGATTTTCGAACGCCTTAGAGCGTCCACACTTCATGGAGGATGTTTAATTTAATTTGCAGCGACAGGCACGAAAATTATTATGTAATATATTGTACGTATGTAGAGAAACAGAAGTGAGAGATGTAGTTATGTCCTCATCCGCCGCTGCATAGCCAATTCTTACGCAAGGTAATGCATAATGCCTAATTACACATAGCCAGAAACAAAACACGAGAATACTTCATATAACGCATATACTGCCGGGCTCTTCTGTTGTTGCCTGGAGACCACTTTCTCTTCGTACTTGGAACGAAGATTCATGTTGCTGCGTATTAAGGAAAGACAGCTGATGCAAAAACTTGAAGTGGAAACTGAACCAACCACTATTATAATTCCAACTATCATCGTGCTGTCGGTACAACTTTCTTTCGGATTGCATTGTGTGCCTTCATCGTGATCATCAACTCGAGCACGGAAATCCTTGTTACCTATATAGCAAGCTTCCTCCTCAAATAATTACATTCTCTCACTTCTCTCCATGTACTACGGGTTTTATTACGCAGTAACAACTCAGATGGAAAATAAGAGAAGAATTAATTGTCGTTTTATTAAAATCTAATAAAAGTAAATAATCGTTAACTTATGACACACCTATTTACATCTGTACCAGATTCAATATATCTTCAATACAATGCATGCACATTACCGGTTATGGAAATATTTAAACAATTCTCTATAAATTTCGAATTAAGAAATAAGAAGTAAAATGTGTAGGTCCTATTATTTAAATATTTATTTAAATATTTATCCATTTATTTAAATAGATAGATAAATATTTATTTATTTATTTATTTATTTATTTATTTATTTATTTATTTATTTATTTATTTATTTATTTATTTAATTATTTATTTATTTATTTAACCTGGTAGAGATAAGGCGATAGATCTTACATGAGCAATGAAGCTTTAAGATGTGGAACAAGTCAAAATTTTACAATATTACAATTACAATTTTTACAAATGTTTACAATATTTTACAATATTTACAGTTTTACAATGTAGAAATTTCCAATAAGATGATGAGGTGAGGTTCGAGGATTCGCCAAAAGATTTCTTGTGCAATCGAGCTATCATTTCTTCCGTTCTTGCCGAACTGGGTCTTCCTGAACGTGGATCACCATCCGTTGAAAAATGGCCACTTGTGAAGCGCTTGTGCCACTCACACACTCTATTCCGAGACATTGCTTCTTCTCCATACGCTTGGCGCATGAGTGCCAAAGTCTCAGCAAATGTTTCACCAAGTTTAACACAAAATTTAATGCTACCTCTCTGCTCTTTCGAGCTCATTTTGCCACATGTACCTACACGTCTTCACTTAACGAAGCGGAAAGCTGCACTGTATTACACGTCTTCACTAAACGAAGCGGAAAGCTCCTCTGTATTACACGTCTTCACTAAACGAAGCGGAAATCTGCACTGTATTACACGTCTTCACTAAACGAAGCGGAAAGCTGCACTGTATTACACGTCTTCACTAAACGAAGCGGAAAGCTGCACTGTATTACACGTCTTCACTAAACGAAGCGGAAAGCTGCACTGTATTACACGTCTTCACTAAACGAAGCGGAAAGCTCCTCTGTATTACACGTCTTCACTAAACGAAGCGGAAATCTGCACTGTATTACACGTCTTCACTAAACGAAGCGGAAAGCTGCTTTGTATTACAAGTCTTCACTAAACGAAGCGGAAAGCTGCTTTGTATTACAAGTCTTCACTAAACGAAGCGGAAAGCTGCACTGTATTACACGTCTTCACTAAACGAAGCGGAAAGCTGCTTTGTATTACAAGTCTTCACTAAACGAAGCGGAAAGCTGCTTTGTATTACAAGTCTTCACTAAACGAAGCGGAAAACTGCACTGTATTACACGTCTTCACTAAACGAAGCGGAAAGCTGCTTTGTATTACAAGTCTTCACTAAACGAAGCGGAAAGCTGCTTTGTATTACAAGTCTTCACTAAACGAAGCGGAAAGCTGCTTTGTATTACAAGTCTTCACTAAACGAAGCGGAAAACTGCACTGTATTACACGTCTTCACTAAACGAAGCGGAAAGCTGCTTTGTATTACAAGTCTTCACTAAACAAAGCGGAAAGCTGCACTGTATTACACGTCTTCACTAAACGAAGCGGAAATCTGCTCTGTATTACAAGTCTTCACTAAACGAAGCGGAAAACTGCACTGTATTACACGTCTTCACTAAACGAAGCGGAAAGCTGCTTTGTATTACAAGTCTTCACTAAACGAAGCGGAAAGCTGCTTTGTATTACAAGTCTTCACTAAACGAAGCGGAAAGCTGCACTGTATTACACGTCTTCACTAAACGAAGCGGAAAGCTGCTTTGTATTACAAGTCTTCACTAAACGAAGCGGAAAGCTCCTCTGTATTACACGTCTTCACTAAACGAAGCGGAAAGCTGCTCTGTATTATATGTCTTCACTAAACGAAGCGGAAAGCTGCTCTGTATTACACGTCTTCACTAAACGAAGCGGAAAGCTGCTCTGTATTACATGTCTTCACTAAACGAAGCGGAAAGCTACACTGTATTACACGTCTTCACTAAACGAAGCGGAAAGCTGCTCTGTATCACAAGTCTTCACTAAACGAAGCGGAAAGCTGCTCTGTATCACAAGTCTTCACTAAACGAAGCGGAAAGGTATCAACTAGTCCCTTCCGCCACTGGATGGATGGACGGCATCGCTCTACTCCCCCATCGCCATAACTTTCTCTCTCTTTTCACAGTGAGACAAAATACATCACACAGACTTAGGTAATCATTTGTACCCAACTTTTATTGTAAATGATTTCCTATGTATTCGTATCATTTATCTTAATGTTTTTTTTTCCCTTTCAAATTGTCGTACAATTGTTTTATATGATAATTCTTTATGAATTGATTAGTAGGCCGATCTATCGAACCCTTATTTAGAGCGGCTTTTGTTGATACAAATTTATTATCATTAAACAAGTCATAATTATCTTAAAATGTGTGATATTTTATTAGAAAGACACTTAAGAGCGCTGTTCGATAACTCACTTCTTAATACTTACACTAATTCTTTCGAACATTGTTCAAGGAGCTGGTAAAGAAGCTGGATTCAATATAATAGCTGATGACCTAATCATTAGTGATTTTTCGATCTTCTGACTTTTATGGTCTTCAAACAACGGAACTTTCGCAGATTATTTCAACTTGAAACACTTGAGCGCCGTGGTAATCAAACCGTAAGAAATCACTAAAAAATACAAGAGAAAGGACATAATAAGATCTGCGCTACTGAATTGTAGACACGTACATTCTCGTGCAACGTGAAAACAGCGAAACAATTCAGTAACAGATACAGCAATTTTCAACAACCTTGTGCTGGTAGCATTATTAACATTTAAGACATTGACATCATGCTTCCTGAGAGAAACCGTGTTTCACCTTCTAGCATTTAAAAATAATTACAGCTGTCGTCCTCCGTGGTGGTTGTGTGGTTACAGTGCAGGAACATGCTCCTTCTCCGGGAAATACAGGGCAACTACACGCAAAATTCGTCGGTCATTTCCAGCCCACGTTAAATTTTGACGCTGAATAACCTCTGCAATTGAAAACGTCATTAAATAAAACACTACAATTACTATAAACAACAATCGCCATCAGGACAACCGAAAAACCACCACCACTACTATAATTACAGCTCAAAATACGGCTATCAACCATTAGACAATTAGTGAAGTATTTAATGACCAGTTAAGAATGTGTTCTTTCGCAAACCTAACCTAGAAATTGTAGCAGATTGTGAAAACGGTTACCATAACACAACTAGCTGCCTCGTATTATCATAGTTTAGCACACTAGTTCTTAGGTATGTGATTACTCTCACTGCTGATTAGTAACGGAGATCTTGTACTACTATTACTACTTTATGCCTTTTCTTTTTTATATACCCTCTCTCTTCCAAAATATGGTATAGAAAGATGTCATTTATTCTGTTCCAAAATATGGTATAGTACATTTGTTAAAGTTCTCATTGTCAGTAATATAATCTAACTAATGCATTTTCTAGATACTTAATTCTATGGCAAATTAACACAAGAAAACCTAATAAATAAACTACATTTCATTCTAATTTTATGTTAAATTAATAAAAGTAAAAAATAAACATTGTTTTGAGACAGGCAAATTAACATAAAAACTGCAATAAGTTATAACTCGTGTTGGCTTCTTTTTTGATAATAATCTAAGTTGGAATTTTCAAGTTAAAGAAACGATAAAAAAAATCTGTTCCTCCATTCACTGTTTGAGTCGCTTGAGAAACTTCTTGCCCCAGCAACTAAAACTTACCCTAGTGCAAACCCTAGTAACGCCGCACTTCGATTATT
Organism: Periplaneta americana; assembly: GCF_040183065.1. Taxonomy (NCBI): domain Eukaryota; kingdom Metazoa; phylum Arthropoda; class Insecta; order Blattodea; family Blattidae; genus Periplaneta; species Periplaneta americana. Next base: position 8,819,268 of record NC_091129.1, on the reverse strand, counting down.
GTGACGTTTTGTTAAGTGACCTAAGTTCTGAATTGTCAGTCAAGTTACAGCGAGCTCAGAATATGTGCGTCAGATACGTGTGCAACATCCGACGGTATGATCACATATCACCGTCCTTCGCAAGTCTCTCGTGGCTCCGACTTAAAGAACGTAGAACTTTACACTCTTTGTCTTTACTCTTTCGAATTCTCCACACTTCAACACCAAATTACCTTTCGTCTCGTTTCTCTTATCTATACTCTAACCACGACGTAAATACCAGATCACTTATCTGTGGCACGCTAAGTATACCTCTTCATAGAACATCTTGTTATTCATCATCTTTTACGATATCCACCTCGCGTCAATGGAATTCCTTGTCACAAAGTATTAGGGGCTGCAAGACAATAAACACCTTTAAGAACAGCTTAAAAGATAACCTTATTAGCATTTCACTCCAATCATACTGATTTAAACTATCACTGACTACATTGTTACTTTTTTCTTTAGACATCATCCTGATTGTGCTGTATTTTAATTGTCTCGTAATAATCTCTTTCTATTATCTAATATTATTTGAAATATATTAACATTCTATGTATTTTAGTTTAATTCTGCTACACAGTTTATTTCAGTGTTTAATTAATAGTTCATAGTATTTTGTTGCTTAATTTGTAAATAACTTTTGTATACATGTAACTCTCATCTAAATCAAATTGTTGGATTCTTTGTAAGTTCATGCATATGTATATACACTTTTTGCTGGTTGAGTGGAAGAGAAGGCCTTACGGCCTTAACTCTGCCAGCTAAAATAAATCATTATTATTATTATTATTATTATTATTATTATTATTATTATTATTATTATTATTATATAAATACAGTAAGATACATCAATAATTAAGAGCGAAAATAATGTATGGAACTAAACATCCACTAGAAAGTTACCAAATCGAAAGTAGGAAACTGCATGTAACACCGAAAATCGACAAACCTAATTGCCTACATACTCGTATATTATGTCCAGCACACATGAAGTCGCAACTCCTCAGTAATGAGAACTCCGCTGTGGTCTGTCGAATCTGATTGCATGAGCTATTCTACAACCCTGGAAAAAGGGGGAATCTATCTGTTGAATCAGTTACCACGAGCTATTCTACAATTCTGAAGAAAGGGAAAATCTATCTGTTGTATCCGTTAATACGACCTATTCTTCAATCCTGAAGAAAGGGGGAATCTATCTGTCGAATCCGTTACCACGAGCTATTCTACAGGGACATCATTTTATTTTTACTAACATTTTTAATATTAACTTGGCTATACCTCTGGATCAACACCGTTTGCTAGCCCCTTCCACGACTGGAGTTCGATGATACTGGCGTAGAATACAAACAAATCACTTTACTAGGTATAGGAGGCAAGAAAAGTCGTTCATCCATTTACGTAAACTAGGAAATATCGCGATTTTGAGTTTGATACTTTTCATTAGATTTTTGTTTAATAAAAATACAGTACAATATTAAAATTAGTGTTTTTACTCACGAACTGAGCTGTCCATGTGTACGTATTCATTATGCTGTGTATTTTATACTGTCTACAGCACATTAGCGTACAATATAGTGAATGAAGTTAAATTGAAAAATAATCGTAATATGGATATTTAAACACATTTTTAAAATGGTGGCCGTACATTTCCATATAGACTTCAATTCTAATGTTAATGTTATGTTTTATTTAACGACGCTCGCAACTGCAGAGGTTATATCAGCGTCGCCGGATGTGCCGGAATTTTGTCCCGCAGGAGTTATTTTACATGCCAGTAAATCTACTGACATAAGCCTGTCGCATTTAAGCACACTTAAATGCCATCGACCTGGCCCGGGATCGAACCCGCGACCTTGGGCATAGAAGGCCAGCGCTATACCAACTTGCCAACCAGATCGACACTTCAGTTCTAATGTGTGTAATTTCAGTTACCAGTTTCGTCCTTCGTACTAGTAACTCATGTTGAAATAATTCTGTACCTACTCTATAAAAGAGTACCTTACGTACTGTAAATTCAATCTTCACTTCTGCCCGATCCGAAAAGATAAAATTACTCAGACATGCTATCTACTGTTCGTCCAAGTGGTTATGTCGTAGAGTCGTAGAAAGGGAGGGAATCACGTGACAGTTAATTACTTAACGAGCCCCTTTTATTTAAGCTATTTCAAACAGTTGTACAATATTACGTAGACGTCCAATTCCTAACAGAAATTAATGTTCTCAGAAAAGAGCTAAGACAGCCCAGCCACTAGCTGGCGAATAAAAGCTGGTGGGGGAAACCGGGATACGACGCAGGCAAATGGACGACAGTACCTGTGCGAAAATGATTCAATATTGAAAGCTCTTTCATCACTGGAAAACGCGAACATATTTTTGGAACGTAATGTTTACTATGACTGTATATGCGGTCTTGGATCTGTGTGCAGGACGATTGAACTTCATTAGTAGAAGGGGTGGGAGTGAAGTACATTCAAAAACTCAAGTACAATAAAAATTGAAGTAAAAATAAAATGATGACCCTGTACAACCCTGGAGAAAGGAAAAATCTATCTGTTGAATCCGTTACCACGACCTATTCCACAATCCTGGAGAAAGGAAGAATCTATCTGTTGAATCCGTTACCACGACCTATTCCACAATCCTGGAGAAAGGAGGAATATATATGTTGAATCCGTTACCACGACCTATTCCACAATCCTGGAGAAAGGAGGAATCTATCTGTCGAATCCGTTACCACGACCTATTCCACAATCCTGGAGAAAGGAGGAATCTATCTGTTGAATCCGTTACCACGACCTATTCCACAATCCTGAAGAAAGGAGGAATCTATCTGTTGAATCCGTTACCACGACCTATTCCACAATCATGGAGAAAGGAGGAATCTATCTGTTGAGTCCGTTACCACGACCTATTCCACAATCCTGGAGAAAGGAGGAATCTATCTGTTGAATCCGTTACCACGACCTATTCCACAATCCTGAAGAAAGGAGGAATCTATCTGTTGAATCCGTTACCACGACCTATTCCACAATCCTGGAGAAAGGAGGAATCTATCTGTTGAATCCGTTACCACGACCTATTCCACAATCCTGGAGGAAGGAGGAATCTATCTGTTGAATCCCTTACCACGACCTATTCCACAATTCTGGAGAAAGGAGGAATCTATCTGTTAAATCCGTTACCACGACCTATTCCACAATCCTGGAGAAAGGAGGAATCTATCTGTTGAATCCGTTACCACGACCTATTCCACAATCCTGGAGAAAGGAGGAATCTATCTGTTGAATCCCTTACCACGACCTATTCCACAATTCTGGAGAAAGGAGGAATCTATCTGTTAAATCCGTTACCACGACCTATTCCACAATCCTGGAGAAAGGAGGAATTCTGTTGAATCCGTTACCAGGAGCCATTCTGCAATCTTGAAGAAAGGAGAAATCTACCTGTTGAATCCGTTACCACGAGCAATCCTCCGACAATGAACTGATATGAGGCAAGTATTCAGAAATCTCGCATCATGACAATAAATAATACTCTTCAAAACTAAATTAATATTATAACATCGTAAATCTAGTGTCAGCCACATTTAATTTAGTTTATTTCATTCCTTCCCCAGTTAACAGTTTGCAGACTGCAGTGCCTAATCCTTTAATCGCGATGAAAATGCTAGAACAGCGTACATTTTGAAAACTGGTAACCGTATTATAACATCATGCAATACGTTGTGTAATGATAAAAATCATAATAAAGACAACTCCTAAAAGATAAAGAAAACTATAAATGAAAAAAAAAAACGAATATCAGGTTACGCCTTATGTGTTTTCAAGCCCTCACTCTGGCCTTCCGACTTCGATCCACGGCCACGTCGCGATAGAAATGTGGTGGACAAAACAGAATATGCAAAGAATTTTATCAAGGTACCCCCTTTTCATCAATACTCTCCACCTTATTCCATCTATTATCTGCAGTAGCTAAAAACAAACTGTGATGAAGTCTGGGGATGGTAAGGGTTTCCGATGCTGATATAGGTAGGGCTTGGGGCTCCGGGCCCAGGGGCTGATCAGGCATTACTCTGAGGATGGGATATGGCTCCGTAAGGGCTGGGCAGTATAGCCCATCTATCAGCCACTTTAAGCCTAAATGCAATAATCCGTCCTCGGTTGGGCCCTCGGAAAGTAAAGCCAAATGTGGTTATGTAACCACATTACTCACATGGTTAGTTACAGACAAATTGCTATTTAATTTCCATGTCTATGTCTAACAAGTAATTACCAGAAATTAACGCAATATATACTTACGGTCACAAAAGGGCAAGCTGAGCAAGAAGTCGTTATTACACAATGGCCAAGAACTCCAACGAAAAAACGAACTTGTAGGCTATCCACAATGAACAAAAGAGAATTGAATGAAATGCGAAAGCTCTTATTATGCCTTGCATACACGAATCTGTGACAAGTAGGTTAGTGTAATATAATATAATGTTATTTTATTTAGAGTTCAGTCTAATTGACACCTCATACATTCTGATATTTTATATCTCGTTACAGATAAACACAGCCCTACAAATTGTTTTAATGCAAAACTCAATACATATAACCACGCTTCGAGACTTTGGACCCGATATAATAAGTTTACTGTGCATGCACTGTAAGTTGTTGACTCGCTCAGGTAGATAGAGATGTGTTGAGGTAACAACGTTGCTATTTAGAGTAGAGTACGGTAGTATGGGGAAACACATGTACATTCTGAAAGTAAATATACATTACACAATGAAATGTCAAAAGAATGTGAAAATCATTTATTCTCCTGTCTTTTATAACTATTTGTGTTTAATTATACACAGTGTTAATGGTGGAAATAAGCATGTAGCAATTTTAATTTTTTCATTTATCCTATTGGTCGTCTTTAGGAAGTGCAGTTACAGTACCGAAATGCAATGTACTAGATGATACATTCTCAGTGTCTCAAACGTAAATCTTTTTCGGTTATCTGCCAAAGTTTGTACTGTAGAAAGCTGCGCTCTACGTCGCATGACGTGATAGGAGCAAAACGAAAAAAACCTAACATCATTGCAGTCTCCAAGAGATAGTCCTTTATTCTCGGGTAACTCTATGTCCACTAATTTGCTGTTTATGTTACACAATGTTCCATATCCGTTATTTTTACATAAAATAGATTTCCACTCCTGTTTTACATGTTCAGTAACCGGTGTACTTGATATCTCATTAATTATCTGCATCATTTTCTAAATTAATTTGAGGGCTTCCGGCATCTCTTGCTCTGACTTTTCAAACCGTGTAATAGTTTCAGACACAGTTTGTATGAAAACCAAATTATTCGTCAGAACCTTCAAATCCAGAGCGTTTTCCTTTGCGTATTTGTTGGCATTCATTCTACAGTACTCCCATCCACTGTACGCTTTATCACTATACTCAGCACGCCGTTATGCGGATTTCCCACTGAACTGCTCTATCAGGTCCGAAGTCTCGAAGCCTGCATATAACCTAGTGCAGTACATAATTCTCAAATGTAAGTATTCAAAATAATAATTTTATAATTTCCATTTGAATACATTAATAAAAGTTGCTAAAACAAATAATATATAGATATATGACTTGAGGGTTTCCCGGCGTTTGATATAGAATAACTCTTCACGGGTTCTCAGCCAGGTGAGTTGGAGATTAGCTTCCAAGCTTTCGACGGCTAGCTCTGCCATCTTCTTCAGGGATGAAGATGAAGATGAATGATTCCACCAATGGAGTGACAAATTGAGACCAATGCTTGCACTATAAACACCCAACTAATGGAAGTATATTTGGCCTATTATGAAGTTTAAAGAGGAATCATACGGTTTTTCATCATTTATTTCAATGTTCACAATTTTATAATTTGAAACATAAGATCTACACAACATTTTTAGCCACAATTTTATCATATATAATTTTAATACCTGTACTCATTTAAATTCTAGAATATGCCATTAAGAAAGTTCAGGATAATAGACAGAGTTTGGAGTTGAATGGGTTACATCAGCTTCTTGTCTATGCGGATGACGTGAATATACTAGGGGAAAATCTACAAACGATTAGGGAAAATGCGGAAATTCTACTTGAAGCAAGTAAAGCGATAGGGTTGGAAGTAAATCCCGAAAAGACTAAGTATATGATTATGTCTCGTGACCACAATATTGTACGAAATGGAACTATAAAAATTGGAGATTTATCTCTCGAAGATGTGGAAAAATTCAAATATCTTGGAGCAACAGTAACAAATATAAATGACACTCGGGAGGAAATTAAACCCAGAATAAATATGGGAAATGCGTGTTATTATTCGGTTGAGAAGCTTTTGTCATCTAGTCTTCTGTCAAAAAATCTGAATGTTAGAATTTATAAAACAGTTATATTACTGGTTGTTCTGTATGGTTGTGAAACTTGGACTCTCACTTTGAGAGAGGAACAGAGATTAAGGGTGTTTGAGAATAAGGTTCTTAGGAAAATACTTGGAGCTAAGAGGGATGAAGTTACAGGAGAAAGGAGAAAGTTACACAACGCAGAGCTGCACGCATTGTATTCTTCACCTGACATAATTAGGAACATAAAATCCAGACGTTTGAGATGGGCAGGGCATGTAGCACGTATGGGCGAATCCAGAAATGCATATAGAGTGTTAGTTGGGAGGCCGGAGGGAAAAAGACCTTTGGGGAGGCCGAGACGTAGGTGGGAAGATAATATTAAAATGGATTTGAGGGAGGTGGGATATGATGGTAGAGACTGGATTAATCTTGCTCAGGATAGGGACCGATGGCGGGCTTATGTGAGGGCGGAAATGAACCTCCGGGTTCCTTAAAAGCCAGTAAGTAAGTAAGTAAGTAAGTAAGTAAGTACTCATTTAAATTTCAGATTGTTATTTATCATAGAGTTAATCATGTAAATACTTATTATTATTATATACAAGATTGTAAAATTTCAATTATCTGGTACGCACTCCACAGCAAAGATATGAAAAATTGTATAAGATATTGTGAGTTAAATGCCTGATGATGCCCAAGGGCGAAAATGTTTGCATTCCAATTTCATTTGCATCTGTAAGTGTTATTGCTTTTAAACTGTGATATGTCAATTAGATTGAACTCTAAATAAAATAACATTATATTATATTACATTATATTGACTATCGGAGTATTTCTATCATCATGCTTTCTAAGTTAGGTTGGGTTAGGTTAGTTTAGGCTTCTATTATGTCCGCTACGAAGTTGGAGAACATCATGTTATGAAAATTAATGAATGTAAGATTGGGCGTAGAAAATTTGAGGCCGGTCGTGTTATTGAGGGTTCTTGTGTCTTGATAAATTATGTGCACGAAAAATAAATAATATTTCACATTCTTTCTTTTTGAAGTAACTCACTGAAATCTATTTATACACCGCCTCTGTGGCTCAAGTGCTAGCGCACTGGTCTTCCATCTAGGAGGCCCGCGTTCGGTCCCTGGCCGTGTCGTGATGGAATATGTGGTGGACAAAGCAGATATTACAGAAGGCTTTTCGCGGGATACATCCATTTCCTCTATCATTCTACCAATTTTCTCCACTACCTCATTTCATCTACTAACTACAATAGTTAAAAATATGCTGGGGTGGAAAGTATTGGGAGTACTACAGGTATCCGATGGTGATTCAGGAAGGGCTTGGGGCGCCGAACCCTGGGTACTTGTTTGAAGATGGGACCTGGAACTCTCAGAGCATCAAGATCGTCCAGCTGCCACGTGTTGGACTCGGACAATAATAATCGCTAATATAGGTCACGTCCCGCGCCATGGCGTCGCGGTCTAAGGCATCCCGCCTAGGACTCGCGTTACGGAATGCGCGCTGGTTCGAGTCCTTATGGGGAAAAAATTTTTCTCATGAAATTTCGGCCAGTGTATGGGACCGGTGCCCACCCAGCATCGTGATGCACTTGGGGAGCTACGATAGGTAGCAAAATTCGGTTGCGAATACCAGCTATAACGGCTGGGGGGATCATCGTGCTAACCACACGATACCTCCACTCTGGTTGGATGATCGTCCACGTCTGCTTCGGCATGTGGGCGTGAGGCCAGCAGCCGGCTAGTCGGTCTAGGCCCTTCACGGGCTGTAGCGCCACGGATTATTATTAATATAGGTCCCACAATGGGCCAAAGCTAGCCCAAGTACAAGGATCCGTTTCTGACCCAGCTCTCGAAAAGCCAAGCCACATGTTGGTATGACTTTTACAGTCGTTACCTTCTACTTTCTAGTTTCTGACCATCAACTGCAGCTAGCTGCGATTGTCTCAACGAATAATTTCCTTTTTTTCTTTCTCCTCGTCAGAAGAAAAATTAGATCTAATGATAAAAACGTCGTATGTTATTATACAGAGTGCCTTCCACAATATTCGTCCATAGGTTTCCTACTTGTACACATATACAGATGTTATAACTTGAATAAACGAATAGCCGGTGTAATAATAATAATAATAATAATAATAATAATAATAATAATAATAATAATAATAATAATAATTTATTATTTTTTATTTATTATTAATATTTGTGTGCTGAACAACAGCCAGAGGCCAATTATAGTTCAGCACAATACACAAACAGAAGATACAAAGGTACAAAAACAATTAAATAATATCTTATATATAATTTATTTCAAGAAATAGTCTGCCCAGGCATCCTGGGTTGCCAAAAACACAGAATAACACACATATAAGAATAGTAATGATTACAGTAAGATAGATGAGCCAAATTTAAATGTGAACTAGGAGCTTAAGTTTAAGAAATAATAAATTTGTACATATATTTGTAACAATCACACACTAACGAATAGAAAAGGGGGGGTATTATGATATTCCGTATAAATGATTTTTCAGAATTGCCACAGACCCTTTAATGGTTGAAGTAATTATTTTTGGAATGATGTCATGGATTCCAAATGTTTTGATAGTGTTTACAGTTGATCGTGGGATGGTGCCCCTCGCTCCGATCATTAAACCATGTACTTCCCAGGTGCCTTCCATCTGATATTTTTCTCGAAAATACGGAATAGTAGGCTCATAAATTTGTTGTTTTTCTTTGTTGACCTCGGATGGTTGGGTCTGGCTCATCTCAAATCTAACAGTTGGGTCCAGTATAAAGCCTTTACTATTAGTCTTGTCTAGAGCCACGATGTCCGCTCTTCTAATTCCGCCGCCTTCAGACGCAACGCAGTGCACCTCTTCATGGACCTCGAAGGATTTGTTTCTAAGGGCTTGTGCTATTAGTTTTCGGATGTTATGATGGCGTGAATTTCTCAGGAGTTCTCCATGCTGACAGGATCCTAGGACGTGTGCTAAGGTTTCAATCTCGTTGCAGTATCTGCAACGGAAACCGTCCAAGGATCTCCCATGAAGACTTCTCACTGGTGCTACGTTAGCATTCATCTTAATTGCGTCCCGCCATTCAGAGGAAGATACAAAACAAAAACATACATAAATAAAATAGATAACAAGAACAGTAAATACTAATAATCAAAACGAAACTATACCTTAAAAGGATTTAAATTGTGCCCATGCAAATTGGCATATTTTATGCATCTACAGACTGGAGAAAGTGATTTAGAATTTCTGTTATAGAAAATTTTTTGAAATCTTAAACCTTTTGTAGGAATACGAAGGCTGATATTGTTTATGATAGACTCACAATCAATATCACCATTGATAACTTTGCAAAGAAATTGATAATCAAGGTTTTGACGTCTAGAATAAAGGTTACAACAGTTAAAATATTTACAGGTAATCTCATAGTTAAAGTCAGAGGAATTGGGTATAAATCGAAAAGCACATAAGGAAATAAATTTTCTTTGAATATTTTCCAATTTAACCGAATCTGTCGAAGTAATGGAATTCCAGGCTACAGATGCATATTCAAGTTTAGATCGAACCAAAGTAAAGTATAGAATTAATAGTGACTCTGGAGTAGAAAAAGAATAAGTTATAGACCTTATTAAACCAAGCATTCTTATTGAATGATTATAAATATATTGAACATGATCGTGAATGTATAATTTAGAATCGAGTAGTACACCAAGATCTTTAATAGAATTTTTACCTAATAATACAGACGTTATCTGTAGTAATAGTAATAGTAATAGTAATAGTAATAATAATAATAATAATATTAATTATTATTATTATTATTATTATTATTATTTATTTTAGCTGGCAGAGTTAAAGCCGTAAAGCCTTCTCTTCCACTCAACCAGCAAAAATTATACATACATATGTATCAACTTACAAATAATTCAACAATTTGATTAGGTAAGAGTTACATGTATACAAGAGTTATTTACAAATTAAACAACAAAATACTATGAACTATTAATTAAAACTGAAATGTAAACTATGTAGCAGAATTAAGCTAAAATACATAGAATGTTAATATATTTCAAATAATGTTAGATAATAGGAAGAGATTATTATGAGACAATTTTGCAAATACAGCACTATCAGGATGATGTCTAAAGGAAGGGTTGGTGGGTTGACAACCCTGTTCGTGCGTCAACTGTTTCTCTGATACAATGTCTTGAAAACAGCCCTCGTTTTGCCGAAATGCAGTTAATATGGCAACAAGATGGAGTACCATACCATTTTGGTATAGAAGTGAGGAATTTCTTGAATTAGCAATTCCATGCATGGATTGGTCGTCGTGACACAACAAAATAGCCACTCAGATCATGTAACCTGACGCCATGTGATTTTTTCGCTGTGGGGTATCCTGAAAAAATGATGTTTTTGTTCAGAAATCTCAGGATCTACATCAGTAGCGACAGATGATCAAACAGTCATTCATGAAAATCTATGAAAATTATGAGTTATGTTCTGCCATCTGTAAATCAGTGTCTAAACGTTGTGAATTGTGTATCGAGAAACAGGGCCTCCATTCTGAACAAAATCTGTAAGGGAATGTGTAGTCAAATGTAAACTGAATGGAATTAAATGTAAGGAAGTGTATGGGGAAAGTTACTTTTGACCCACCTTGTACTTCAGTAATGGTCAAACCCAAAAAATATTATCCACTTCATCCTACTTACTCCCTCGTGAAGGTAATCTGGTTTTTGTACTCTAGTACTTAATGTTTGGGATTTCACAGACAAGTAATGACGCAAACAGCTCACTTTCTCATTTTCTTCAGTTTTTGCGAAAAGGTCAGGTGATTGCGATGTACGTACTAGAAATAAAATAAAAAAAAATAGTTCGATTCAAAAACAAATGCCCAGCTCTAAAACAATGTTACATTATTCAGTCTATCATTCAATATGGTATAATTGTTTGGGGTGGAAGTACAAAAAATAATCTTAGTCCGTTAAATTTCTACAAAAACGAATAATTAAAATTCGTTTGAAGAAACGTTTCGATTATCCAACTAAATTAATTTATTCTGAATTTAATGTATTTAATATTGAACAAATTTATAAGTATACACTGTTAAAATTTTATCATAAAAACCGTAATAAGTTTGTATTACAGACACACAATTATGACACAAGACGAAATATTAATTCAACATTAATAGAACCTAAATGTCTCACATCTGCTGGTCTAAAGCATAGCATAAATTTTGGCCCTCGGTTGTACAATGCTTTAACTAAATTACACCCAGAACTTCTAACATGTAACCCACTAACATATAACAAGAAAATTAGAAACGTGTTAATATCTTCAATTTGATTAAATAAATTTATAGCCTATGTGTATGAATTAATCAACCTATATTATATTTGTATTCTATAATTTTGAAATATATATTAGTCCTACTTTTCACGTGCGATATTATTCTTCTCTAGTATTAATATTATATTATATTATTCCATTGCCGCTGTAATTATATTTTAGTTCCTATTTTATTTTACTTATTTATTTAAATTATTATTTTTTTTATTTTAATATTATATCTGAACTGCGACCGAGCACGAGCGCTGCTCATTCGGTCTCAAATTTTGTTAATACTACTGTATCTTCTTTTACTGTATATTCTTTTTATATTCCTTGTATTATTTTATTTCTATTTCTCTTGTTTGTTTTGTAATTATATTCTTTATTCTGTATATTTAAATTTAAATAAAATACATTAAAATAAAATGTAGTTGGATTCGGAAACAAATATCCAGCTCTAAAGCAAACTGGAAATAATAACATATACTTCGATTCGAAAACAGATGTTCAACTCTCAAACAAACAGGAAATGAATATCTTACATACAGCTCAATTTCTCATTTTCTTCAGTTTCACCAGCCATATTAGAAATAAAATATGTTAAAAATAGCTCAATTCGAAAACAAATATTCACCTCTGAAATAAACTGCAAATAACTAAACTGCTCGGGAAAAATAGAGTATGTCAAAATGTACCACTTTTCAGTACAAGCAATTAAATAGTTTACAGTCTTACTGTTTGCTAATGTTACATTCTAGAAAACTGATTGTATTTTAATTGAATAATTATATTATTTTACTTATATTGTTTATACCAATCTGTAGAACATGTCATGGTGCAACATGATATTGACTTATTTTATTTTGGCCTTTTTTTGACGTATACTCTTTTCCCGAGCAGTCTTATATGTTACATGTATTTCGATTCGAAAAAAAAAAGTCCAGCTCTGAAACAAACTAATAAAAAAAATTACATATAGTTCGATTCGAAAACAAATGTCCGGCTCTAAAGCAAATTGGAATTAAATATGTTACATATAGTTCGATTCGAAAACAAATGTCCAGCTCTGATTGGAAAACAAATGTCCAGCTTTAAAACAACTGGAAATAAATATGTTACATATAGTTCGATTCGAAAACAAATGTCCAGCTCTAAAGCAACTGGAAATAAATATGTTACATATAGTTCGATTCGAAAACAAGTGTCCAGCTTTAAAACAACTGGAAATAAATATGTTACATATAGTTCGATTCGAAAACAAATGTCCAGCTCTAAAGCAACTGGAAATAAATATGTTACATATAGTTCGATTCGAAAACAAATGTCCAGCTTTAAAACAACTGGAAATAAATATGTTACATATAGTTCGATTCGAAAACAAGTGTCCAGCTTTAAAACAACTGGAAATAAATATGTTACATATAGTTCGATTCGAAAACAAGTGTCCAGCTTTAAAACAACTGGAAATAAATATGTTACATATAGTTCGATTCGAAAACAAATGTCCAGCTCTAAAGCATCTGGAAATAAATATGTTACATATAGTTCGATTCGAAAACAAATGTCCAGCTCTAAAGCAACTGGAAATAAATATGTTACATATAGTTCGATTCGAAAATAAGTGTCCAGCTTTAAAACAACTGGAAATAAATATGTTACATATAGTTCGATTCGAAAACAAGTGTCCAGCTCTAAAACATCTGGAAATAAATATGTTACATATAGTTCGATTCGAAAACAAATGTCCAGCTTTAAAACAACTGGAAATAAATATGTTACATATAGTTCGATTCGAAAACAAGTGTGCAGCTTTAAAACAACTGGAAATAAATATGTTACATATAGTTCGATTCGAAAGTAAGTAAGTAAGTAACATATTATGTACTCAAAAATAAACTAGTTTAATGAAGTAATAAATCCCTCATTATCTGCAATGACTAGACTCTAGAGTTCCTCTATAATGAGACGCTGCATGGACTTTGATCCCATCAGCAGTAATTAAAATTGTATTTACTAGAAGCGAAAGTGCTTGCGGGATTATGCAACAAGGTAGGTGATGTTTTGATCCTGTCTCTCACCTCTTATATTTAATTATTATCGAGTAACTCGTAAGAGTTTACGGTAGGCATCTACATCAGTAAATCGACCTACTCAAGTGATTCTGCCCTTTCTTTGAAAGAGAAACAAATATGCTGTACATTATTTGGGTACCCTTTAAGCTTTCCAAAATGCCCCAAAGGGCTTGAAATTGTTGGTAAACGGGTTGGTAATTTAACCCTTCCCCCACATCAGTCGCCCTACCGTAAACTTGCTTTATCCGTTTCAAAGTAGCTTTAAAACAAAGTAAAGTTTTACTAAATACTACATCAGTCTTCAGTGTACATTAGGATAAAAGTCCTTTGAAATTAAGAGATTAACAGAGTATTAAGTTTAACTGCTAGTGCCTACACCAGGCCTGCAGAACTCGTGAGGGAAAATATGACGTCAGCCTCACTCCACTTCTATTGGGGATGATCGACTTTCGCGTAGGGTTATTTTACCTTCTCATGTCGTCAAAGGTCTATCAGTGGCGGCATGTAATTTTCAAAAATGATTGTAACAAATTTATTGTTTTTATAATGCGTTATCTCGTTTCAAGGTTTACAATTATGCTAGATTTCCTGTCGGTAGTTTCTTTGAGATTTCTTTGCACCTAACCTGCTTTAGATTTTCGAAATCTCTCCTCCTATCATCACCAACGGAAACATAAATTTGTAGCATTTAAGTAATGAACCTTGAAAGTCACTATTAATTTCAATTCAAAATGAACACAACGAGTGACGTCCTTAATTTAACAGTATACAAATAAATAATCAATATAGGCTACAGTTCGTAATAATGAACTTACCCGAAAGTTTGTGTATTCCATAATTCTTAATATGGACTTTGTAGAAATGTGGTTTAATATTGAAATGACGAGTGGAAATAAATTGGATGGGGCACAGTAAACAAGCAATTCTTTCGTCTTCAAGAACAAAATAATCATATTCCCATTTCTTTTGGAAGTAGTATTCCTTCAAGGGTTTAGATTTCGCCATGTTCCAGTTCTCTTTAAACTGCAGTACGCATATTATTTGTTTGTTTGTTTGTTTACTTATTTACTTACTTATTTAGGCCTACTTATATACTTTTTTACTTATTTATTTATTTACTTATTTATTTACTTTCTTACTTATTTACTTACGTATTTATTTATTTATTTATTTATTTATTTATTTATTTATTTATTTATTTATTTGGCTGGAGTGCGTTACAATGTTGAATGACAGCATTGACATCCGGTCATATAGCTATCACTCACTTATCAACGTACAATTTATTTATCGTCCTATTACTAGTAAAACCAGTTAAGACCAGTAATACAAGTTTTGTAAAAACAGGAATTAAAACTTTATTAATGCACGAAAAATCATAATAATTTCTTCAAATAAAGTAATTGGTTTTTTACCTGCAAGCAACATTTCGGGCCTATTTCATTTTAGTAAAATACAGAGCACGGAAAGAAAAGTCAGGGACTGTACTTAACAACTTATTTTACACAAAAAGTGGATTTAATCGGCTTTACTAGTAATAGGACAATATATACATAGGGAGACCTTTTTACATTATATGCACACATAGATTTTAAAATTTATTTTACATGTCTTTTAATTTATTTATTTCCCTCATTCATTTTCCTCTTACTTTCTAAAGGTATGTTCCTAAGGATTTTATTATCTGTTCATTTGTAATTCTTGATAGCGTATTGTATACCTGCCGCCGCGAGAATGAATGTTAATGCAGCCGAGCGTAACTAGAACGTCATGACCGCACTGGTAGAAAAGGTGGGTGGGGTAAGAAAGGGGAGTATAGCAGTCGCTCTCAAGAGCTACAGTTCTGCAGGCCTGACCTACACACACAATTTTATATTGCAAACTCACTCCTAGTTTCAAAATAGTTCTTCTGGATTAGAGTGGTGAGTGTTCTAGAGGTTCAGCAACAAAATGTCAAGGGGTATCATTTCTACACAGAGTATTTTCTAATCACAGTATAGGTCATACGTTAATGTCACTTCAACTTTCCTTCCTTCTCTATTCATCGCTTACTATAAACAATAATTATGACTCGTCATGGTTGCCATTAGCTCTGGTGTTGCATCCACATGGCAGGAAATATAATCTTGACTGGTGAAATGAGGACACACACTCTAGTCTTCTAATTCTGACATTTCGTTTACGTATGAGGTAATAAGAACACAGCTGCTTAAGGCAGAGTTATCATGTCACGAATGCAGAGACGGGTTCAAAGATGTTTTTGATAAACATGAGAGAACAAATATTTGCCTAGTTCTTTTTAAAATTTTAACAAAAATATAATAAAATAAATACAAAAATTACTAATTCCATCATAATTACATATAACTTAATAAAAAATTCCAATAAAATAAATAAATAATAAATAGTATTAATATTCCTCCTAGGAAGATTAAGAATAGAATGTATGGGAATCAAAATCTTTGTGATAATGAGCCTGTTATTATACATACAATAATTGTTTGAATTAGTAATATAAGTCCTATTGCCAATGGGTGTCTTATTTGTGTGAAGATTATTCTTGTAGTTAATATCATAATTATAATATATTTAATATCAGAAAGTAGTTTATTTGAAATATTAGTTTTGAGAATTAATGAAAAGATATAATCTTTTTTCGGTATTTATTTCTTACTTTATTAGCATCTCTACCCTTATTGGTTGGTATATTTTATATTTATAATTTTTTAGGCTTATTATATATTCCTTTATTAGTTAATAATTTTTATATTAATAATTTATTTTATTTATGCATGATTATAGCATTTTGGTCAAGATACCAATATTTTTAGTTCATTTGTGATTACCTAAGGCAATATATTCATGTAAATCATTATCTTAATATCAGTTACTATTGGATCTATTGGCGGATTAAATCAAATTTCAATCCGAAAAATTTTAACGTATTCTTCAATTAATCACATAGGGTGAATATTAGTAGCCATAAACATTGGAGAAAATATATTAATTATCTACTTCCTAATTTATTCAGTATTAACCATAACAATCATTGCAATTGTTAGATCTCGTCAAATTTCATTTATCAATCAAACATTTTTTATAGGAAATGAAATATCTACAGTAAAATTCCTAATATTTACAACTTTATTATCACTAGGGGGGTTATCTCCATTCTTAGGATTCTTACCAAAATGAATTATCATTCAACACCTAATTATTAACGGAATAAACTTCATTATTTCGTTTATAGTAATTATATCTCTAATAACATTGTATTACTATTTACGAATTCGTTACGCAAATTTCATAATTTTATATGTTGAACCAAAATGAAATATCCAATTCCTAATGATTTAAATAACTAATGATTCAAAATAGACAAGTCATCTCTAGACGGAAAGACATAAAAGCAATGCACTGAGTGAATCGGCAACTTCAGAACTAACTATATTGTATGAAAACCTCAATGATTGACATTTATTCAAGTTTCCCCCCCCCCAAATTCCTGTATATAGAGCTTTTCTTCCCCTTCGATAGTTTTATAATGAATTCTAAGATATAAAGATTTTCTTGATTACTTTTACACTTTCAAAAAAACTTGCAGGGAATGTACTTCTTTCACTTTTAAATAAAAATCTACAAAAAAAATGTTCAGTTCATTGTTTAACGACGCTGTATCAACTACTCGGTTATTTACCGTCGATGGGATTGGTGATAGCGACATTATATTCGGCGAGATGAGGCCGAGGATACGCCATAGATTACTTGACATTCACCTTACGCAGGCACGGTGAACTCGGCTTCGGTTGGGAGCGAGGTCATTTACTTGACGTTCTTTTGGCATAACATACTGCCGTACTAACTTCGAATACCAATACACTCTACATGTTCGTCATTGCTTTGTACTGTAGGCTATATTGTACAGGGACATCATTTTATTTTTACTTCAATTTTTATTGTACCTGCGTTTCTAAATGTACTTGACTCCCACCCCTTTCACTAATGTCCTTGCTAACGTCAGTCACACAAACTTACGGCCGCTGTTGCTAGCAGTGAAATAAACAGTACGGAGAACAGTGTGGTTCAGAAATACAGCGGCATCATTTTATTTTTAATAACATTTATAATATCAACCTGTCTATACCTTTAGAGAACCGGAAACACCGCTTGCTCCCCCCTCCAAGACTGGAGTTCGATGATACTGGCGTAAAACACAAATCACTCTACTAGGTATAGGAAGGAAGAAAAGTAGTTCATCCATTTACGTAAACTAGGAAATATCGCGATTTTGAGTTTGATAATTTTCATTAGGTTCTTATTTAATCAAAGTACAGTACTGTATTAAGAATAAGTGTTTTTACTCACGAAGTGAGTTATCCATGCGAACGTATTCATTATGCAGTGTATATTATACTGTCTACAGCACATTAGCGTACAATATAGAGAAAGAAGTTAAATTGAAAAATAATCATAATATGGATATTTAAACACAATTTTGAAAATGGTGGCCGTTCATTTCGATACAGGCTTCAGTTCTTTTGTGCATATTATCTCACTATAGATTATTGCATCTAATTCCAATTGCCAGTTTCGTCCTTCGTACTAGTAACTCATGTTGAAATAATTCTATACCTACTCTACGTACTGTTAATTCAATCTTCACTTCTGCCCGACCCGAAAATATAAAATTACTCAGACATGCTATCTACTGTCCGTCCAAGTGGTTATGCCGCATGATTGTAGAAAGGGAGCAAATCACGTGACAGTTAATTACTTAACGAGGCCCTTTTATTTAAGTTAAATTAAACAGCTGTATAATATTACGTAAACGCCCAATTCCTAAGACAAATTAATGTTTTCGGAAAAGAGCTAAGACAGCCCAGCTTTTACAGAGGGGCGAGTAGAAGCAGGTGGGGGAAATCGGGATGCGACGTAGGCAAACGGAGAGTACCTGTGCGAAAATATGATTCAATATTGAAAGCTCTTTCGTCACTGGAAAACGCGAACATATTTCTGGAACGTACTATACTCAGTAACTCAGTACTGCTTACTATCTGCGGTCTTGGTTCTGTGTGGAGTTGGAACTTCATTAGTACAAGGGGTGGGAGTGAAGTACATTCAAAAACTCAGGTACAATAAAAATTGAAGTAAAAATAAAATGATGTCCCTGTATATTGCATTTTCTATAGAAGAAAGAGCTTATATTATTGAAGTTTATTTTCACACAGGTATGGAGTGTAGCATAACTGAATTTATCTGTGTGGACTGAGCACAAGTGAAGATTAGATTTACCGATATAAGGTACCCTATAATATGGCACGGTACTTAACAGCATTATTTAAACAAGAGTTTTGTTTTACTGTTTGTAGGTATGAAGGATGATGATGGAAACTGGAATTACAATATAACGGAATGTGAACAATAGTTTTTTTTTTTTTTTTTTTTTTTTCCACAATTTCCTGGTTATATTATTACGGAAAATTTTCGTAGATATGTCATTAATCTGGTAGATAAATTTAGAGCAACAGAGTGTATAGAAAGAAAGAAACGTGTAAGATGGCCAACAAAGGTGACAGAAGATGCTAGAGAAAGGATACAGCGAAGTCCTAATAAGTCGGTCAAGAAGTTACCTGTAGAAATTGGGGTTTCTTACGGAAATGCTCACAAAATTCTCAGGAATAAATTAGGTTAGTAATATGCTTAATAAAGTAGACATTACATAATGTATATAACCGCCTGAAGACTTGAGTTTGTAAAAAAAAAATGTTACTATTTTACTGTTTTTTGATAAAATACTGTAAAGTATTGACCAAACTGAAAATCGTAATACTATATTTCCCTGTAACATAAATAGATACACTACTTTTCTCTCCTCCTATAGCTAATAAAATGATTTGTTTACATATTGCACTAGCAACTCCAAACTCCTGCAATACAAGGGGGGTAACAGTGCTTCCGAGTATAGCCAGGTTAATGTTAAAAATGTTAGTAAAAATAAAGTGATGTCCCTGTAGTTCTTATGTAAATAGATAGTGTAGCCTAAGTGCTATAAATTTTAATTACAACAAAAATATCATAAGCAGTTATTAATTTCTAGTGAAACATTAATTCAATCAAACTGACCTTAAACTAAATACATAATCTCATTATTTACAAAATTACATATCACTAAAAAGAAACAATTATTTTTACAAGTTCCTTACTGCGCTCTCTATTTGAAAACGGATGTTGATTTATGATTAACGCTCGTATATATTCGTATACATTATTATTATTATTATTATTATTATTATTATTATTATTATTATTACTACTACTACTACTACTACTACTACTACTACTACTACTACTACTACTACTACTACTACTACTACTACTTACTTATTGGCTTTTAAGGAACCCGGAGGTTCATTGCCGCCCTCAAATAAGCCCGCCATTGGTTCCTATCCTGAGCAAGATTAATTAATCCACTCTCTATCATCATATCCCACCTCCCTCAAATCCATTTTAATATTATCTTCCCATCTACGTCTCGGCCTTCCCAAAGGTCTTCTTCCCTCCGGCCTCCCAACTAACACTCTATATGCATTTCTGCATTCGCCCATACGTGCTACATGCCATGCCCATCTCAAACGCCTGGACTTAATGTTCATAATTATGTCAGGTGAAGAATACAATGCGTGCAGTTCTGTGTTATGTAACGTTCTTCATTCTCCTGTAACCTCATCCCTCTTAGCCCCAAATATTTTCCTAAGCATCTTATTCTAAAACACCCTTAACCTATTTCCTCTCTCAAAGTGAGAGTCCAAGTTTCACAACCATAAAGAACAACCGGTAATATAAATGTTTTATAAATTCTAAATTTCTGATATTTTGACAGCAGACTGGATGATAAAAGCTTCTCAACCGAATAATAACAGGCATTTCCCATATTTATTCTGTCTTTAATTTCCTCCCGCGTATCATTTATATTTGTTACTGTTGCTCCAAGATATCTGAACTTCTCCACCTCTTCAAAAGATAAATTTCCAATTTTTATATTTACATTTCGTACAATATTCCCGTCACGAGACATAATCATATACTTAGTCTTTTCGGGATTTACTTCCAAACCTATCGCTTTACTTGCTTCCAGTAAAATTCCCGCGATTTCCCTAATCGTTCCTGGATTTTCTCCTAACATATTCACGTCATCCGCATAGACAAGCAGCTGATGTAACCCGTTCAATTCCAAACCCTCTCTGTTATCCTGGCCTTTCCTAATGGCATACTCTAGAGCAAAGTTAAAAAGTAAAGGTGATAATGCATCTCCTTGCTTTAGCCCATAGTGAATTGGAAACGCATCTGACAGAAATTGACCTATACGGACTCTGATGTACGTTTCACTGAGACACATTTTAATTAATCGAACTAGTTTCTTACAAATACCAAATTCAAAAAGAATATCATATAAAACTTCTCTCTTAACCGAGTCATATGCCTTTTTGAAATCTATGAATAACTGATGCACTGTACCCTTATAGTCCCATTTTTTTCTCCATTATCTGAAGAATACAAAATATCTGGTCAATAGTCGATCTATTACGTCTAAAACCACATTGATGATCCCCAATAATTTCATCTACATATGGAGTTAATCTTCTCAAAACAATATTGGACATCATTTTGTACGACGTCAACAAAAGTGATATTCCTCGAAAGTTACTACAGTTAGTCTTGTCCCCCTTCTTAAAGATAGGTACGATTATGGACTCCTTCCATTGTTCTGGTACAATTTCCTTCTCCCAAATAGCAAGTACCAGCTTATAAATTTCGTTAGATAATGCGCTTCCACCCTCTTGTATTAATTCTGCTGGAATTTGTTCGATACCTGGAGACTTATAATTTTTCAGATTTTCTATCGCAATTTCGACTTCAGAAAGTGTAGGTTCGGGTATAAATGGCTCAGCAGTTTGTATTTCAATTTCGTCCCGATAATTTCTATTTGGCCTATGTATATTTAGTAGTTGTCCAAAATAGTTTTTCCATCTGTTCAGGATTGAATCAGCGTCTGCAAACAAGTCACCATTCTCATCCTTGATCACGTTTACCCTTGCCTGATATCCATTCTTTAATTCCTTTATGTTTTTATTTTTACTATTTGTTTTTACCTCATTCAGTTTTTCCTTCAAGTAATCTCTCTTTTTATTCCTAAGCGTACGATTTGCTTCCCGTCTTTTATTGAAATAATTATCTCTATTCGCCTCAACTGGATCCTGTAAGAAATTCAATTTTGCCTGTTTCCTTCTTTCTACTACCATGCAACAATCTTCATCAAACCATGGTTTCTTTTAGTTAGTTTCATAATAACCTATGCTCTGCTCAGCTGCAATTTTGATATTATCTCGGATATTTTCCCACATGCTATTAACATCTAACTCTTCCTCAACTTCGTCGGAACTTGCTAATACAGCAAACCTATTCGAAATTTCCACCTGATAATGTTGCTTAGTTTCCTCGTCCTTTAATATCGAAATATTGAATCTTCTAATATTAACTTGTTGCTCTACTCGTTTGGCTACTGATAGTCTTTCTCTTAGTTCAGCAATTACCAAATAATGATCAGAATTACAGTTTGACTCCCTGAAGGTTCAAATGTCCACTATACTAGTATGTATTCTTTTATCTATCAAGATCTGATCTATCTGGTTGTGTCAATCCATCTGGAAAAGTCCAAGTATATTTATGTATATCCTTATGGAGGAATGTTGTACTTTTGACAATTAAATTTTTTGATATGGCAAAGTTGACTAACCTAACTCCACTGTCATTACTAGTTATGTGTAGGCTCTCTTTTCCAATAGTCGGTTTAAAAATGTCCTCCCGTCCTACTTTAGCATTGAAATCCCCCAATAACACTTTCATGTGATATCTTGGTAACTGATCAAAAGTCTGTTCCAATTCCTCATAGAAGCTATCCTTTATATGGTCGTTTATAAAAAAACATCATTATCAATTAAGTCAAACACTATTTCTCCATTTGACTATAATTATTTATTTACTGTGCCACCTTTGCTTATCTTAAAAGTTAATACCTTACATTAACGTTTTCGATACATTTGTATCATCTTCAGATGTAAAGTGTTAAATAAACATTTATGATGAAAACCTTGCCTTGTGGTATGGAACTTATTATGATTTTCGGATCTTGTTAAAGTGAATTGCTCTAACTTAACCTAATTTAGTCTATAATACACATGTTACATTAAGTTAAAATCATTTGCAGTCCATGTAGTACAATTTAAAAGATTTAAAATTATTTAAAAGTGATATAAAACTATAAATATATTCAGAGGAATATAAAACGTTTTAGGACACTTTAAAACACTGTAAGCACTTATTGACTCTGTTTGCCAGTTTTTAACATCGTTAGATGGGGCTGCTTCTGTTGATCTTGATTTTAACAACGAACTAAAACGGAGTACTGTTTATATCACTAACATGTCTATAATTATTAACGATGTGTATTATTAAAGCATGTCATTCGATTTTGGTCAATAGATTGATGTGAAAATCATAGCTATATGTTGCTATGTGTCGGTGGTTTGACGTTATTGGTACAAGATGGATGTTGTCGAGTCCATGAGTTTGATACAGCCTTGCGTGTCTGTAACAATATGAGTAAATATTAATAAATTGAATTGAAAAATGGCTGGTGTTGTTTTAGTTGAAACTGTTTCTGGTAGAAACTATTGCAAGAGAATAACTTACGATTTGACGTGTTTTGAACTGCTCCTACTTGATGCTTGGCTGATATTAAACTGGTGGGCTCGCTCACAATATTTCTTAGGTTACGTCGTCTAATACCGGAAGTGGAGGGGGGGGGGGTTGGTGGAACCTGTGTGTGTGTTTGTTTGGGCGGGAATAATTTAAATAAGTTGAAAAGTGGATTGTTTTTGTTAGCTATTTGTTCGTTTAGAAGGGGTTTTCCTGAGTTGAATTCTTTTATGATGTGGAATTATTCGGCTGTTTCTATTGTGGGATCATTTGTGATTTTTAGTATTTTCAAAGTTTCGTTTATATTTGTTAATTCATGATTCTCGTCTATGAGATGTGCGAATTTGGATCTGTTCCTATTATAAATGAAATCGGAGGTATGTTCACGGAATCTTATTTTAAAATTGCGCCGGGTCTGCCCTATGTATGTTTTAGTGCAATTTTCTCCATGTTCTGACTTCAGTCCTCTGTTCTCTGTTGGATTTTTGTTTCGACATTCTGATACAACCTCAGGTCACTTAAGAAGGTCTACTACTGAGGAGAGTCTGATGTTCTCTCTCTGCTCCTTCAGACAGACACCCGACAACGCGACGCATTTTGTAAACAATGTATATAGAAATAATTATTTACTACCCTGATATCAATACTTTTCTTGAGTCCCACTAATTCTGGTCATGACAGACTTCCGTTGCATTAACAGCAATTTAAAATAAAAAAATCAGAGACAAGCAGTGTATACAAGTCTCGTAATAAGCTACAAATACAACTTGCGAACATGTTCAGAGGATCGTATTTCATTGCATTAATACAATATACATAAAAAGAAACGTTTCCTTGACTCTTTATCTGTAATTTATGAAAACTTGCTCGATCTCTTTCTAATTGAAATTTTACCACATAGACTATTATGCGGTTAAGAACCCGACTAAAACCTGCATTAGTAAGTCTTGTGGTTTATCTGACGTCAGTCTTCTCTCTAACACTGTTTAACGACGCCGTATGAAATGACACTGCTGGAAATGGGGACGAATATACTAAATACAGTAATTTCATTGTGCGTCAGAAGCTAGTGAAACAATAAAGGTCAACCACAATGTTTGTTATTACCTCTGAAAGTGATACCACCAAACGTGCTTCTGCATTAAACCAAGAACATACAACCTAGTAACCGAAACCTAAATAACTAGTTCTAGAGTAAGATGGACCCAAAAAAAGTTTATTTTACGCAATTAAAAGAACAGAGATAGCATTTCAATTTATCTAACTTTTTATTGCATTCTAATTGGTACGTGAATCACAGTGCGACCTCATATAACGTTGGCTAACAACCACTGCAATTCAAGGCTCTAAAGGAGTTATTTAAATTTGATCAGCATACTCAGCTAGACCACAAAACAAGGAGCACATTACCAACGTTTTATGATGCATCTAAAAATAATACATACATACATACATACATACATACATACATACATACATACATACATACATACATACATACATACATACATACATACATACATACATACATACGAGCTATTCCATCTCAAATCAACCGAATTATAGAGAAAATTAACCTTACAATTTCTAAATACAATGAAACTTTTTTTATATACATAGAGCACTGTGATACAATGCTTTGTGCAAAGTTTGAGGCATCAGAACTTCATAGAGTTTAAATTAAAAATATTCTAATTTATCGTATTTTCATAAAATTAGCAACTTTAAACTGTTGTAGCTCCGAAACCCTTTCACCCAATAATCAAAATCATGGTTTATTTTGATGCTTAGAAATTAAAGTGCATATTGACATATAACAGATTTTCTTACTTTTTATGGAAATGGAGAAATTTAGATTTTTCCTCATTAAGACGCCTTTGGCCACGAAAAAATATTTTTAAAATATATAGTTACATTCCGCATTGAAATTACAAATAAACACATTTTTTTACTGATGGTATGTTGATAAGAAATTATTGAAAATATCAAATAAAGAAAATAAATAGTACGCGCGTGAAGTAACCAGCTGACTGTGAGGCGGGAGCTAGCCAGAGACAAACAAAGCCAGGAGACAAACACGTGATGTGTCGTCTAGCAGTCATGGCTGTGCTAGCTTTATCACAGGTTTTCATAAACATAGGAGTAAAATGACGCCCAATGCTCGCTTATCTTCAGCTCTCGGCCAGTGCGTGCGGTATAAGCGCCGTTCAAGTCTAGGCGTGTGAAAATAATTTAATACCCTTGACACTTATTGCTGTACCAATATGCAAACAATGCGGAATCCCTCTTAATAATGCAAGGTTTTTTCTCGATTTTTTTTTATATTTTTACAAATGGCCAAAAAGCCTAAAAGCAAGTAAAATGCGATTATCTGTCTCTCTGTGTACAATAAAAATAAGGATTACTTCTTAACATAACCTACCAAATGTCAGCTTCAAAATGAGCTCTCGTTCAATGTTCTGCAGTAAATGGTTCCAGAGTTCTGAGCGCTGAAACAGGCTTGTTTTTATAAAATACGCTACATTTGTCGCTCAATAGTACGAAAACCGTTTGACTTTCGATAGTATATTTTTGAAAATGCACTCTCCTCAGCACCTTGTATAAGTAGGCAAAAAATTAGAGTATAAAAAATACGAGGTTTTTTACTGCTCCATTTCATACGGAATAGCCCATACATAACACATACATACATACATACATACATACATACATTACATACATTAGACTTTAATATGTGTAATATCACTTCCAATAACATACAATCGTATACTTCGCTTACTGTACAAAACATATTGATGGAATAACGGTCTATGTGTCCGTCCGATAGTAAATTTATGACATTTTTGTTCTTCCTGCACAATTAGCAGATTGTAACATAGACCGTTATTCGGCCCAACGTTTCATTTATAAAATAAGTGGAGGTATATCACAAGAGAAAAATTGAAACTGCAAGATGTTTGAAGTAAAGACGCATAATATAGGAACGAATAATTAAGATATCTTAAAGTCTAGGCACGAAAAGACAATAGCCAATTTGGCTGTTTGAAGATTCGAACGCGTAGGAACTAATCTTCTTAACGGTAATAGCCAATTGGCTATTTCATGATTTTTCTCAGATCATGAGAACAGCCAATTGACTCTTTGATGACTCCATTGATCTAGACTTCTGCCACTCTCCTCCTAGTTGCTACCATCGCGTTTCTAACTCCTCTGCATCAGGTCGCTGAACTTCTCCTCCTCCCCCCCCCCGTATGTTGTAGCTAATCAGTTACGTCCATTTTCGGCTTTCCCCATCGAAATTTTCTAGCGCTGAGGCGGCGAAATCCGAAGTGAGACAAGTGGCCAACAGGATTGGAGCTCACATATTCAGTTTTTCACAGCCCGAACTCCCCCTGTTTTCACGTACCTTCAAAGTTTCTCCTCCCATTTCCCCTCTTTCAGTCATTCAGCCACAGGACATCTTAAAGTCTGATTTCATAAAATAAATAAATAATGTCTTAGTAAATGTATATGTAGGCATTTATAGGGTAGAGTGGCATAAATCGCACCGCTTCCTAAATGGCACCATTGCTAGTTTAAAACAAGTTACTGTAGTAGTGTAACATCTAGTGGTATTGATACAATCTACCATATGAACTTCCATGCCACTTGATTTCTGCCACTTCTTTGTGCTAGCAACGTGGTGATAGAGTATTTAATATAATCGCTCAGGTGGATGTATATTTAGCTAACATTTTGTAACTAAATAACGGATTTGTATGCAAAAGAGTCCATAATCTTAAGATGTTATTGCTTAAAAGAATTATTAAAGAACATTTAACTTAGTACGATTTTCGAACATGTGGTGATTATAGGCTACAATGAAGGAAATAATAACTTATAACGTAGTTTCTTAATTCGCACCACTTTGTAGGTGCCTAATTCGCACCGGTGCGATATGAGCAACTGTAGCAATTTTAGTCGTACAAACAAAAGAAGGCCCCAAAAATTTTAAAATTTTAACTGAACGAGGAATGCATCAGGTGGGTGCAATATCAAGTGGTGGAAAGGGCGTTAATACGACAAGTGTGTATTGTACAAGCGCACCAGATATTTTGTGCCAACTATGAAAATTTTTAAACGTCAAACAGTCCATCCTACATTATCAGCTGTTGTTCTTCCAGGATCGTTATTTGTTTGCTCTGATTCAGGGTACATCAACAGAGAACTATTTGTCGAATAGCTCAAACATTTTATTTGCCTCTCAAACCTGCCATAGATAAAAGTGCTGCTTCTGTATTTCCACCTATACGAACCATTCCAAAATTTAGACGCTAGATTATCTCGGGAAAATGATGTGCTCCTATTTCAGCTTCCTCGTCATAATACTCAGAGGCCCAGCCTTTAGATGTTTCTATCTTCAAACCATTTCAGACAGCTAAATCATGAAGCAGTTCTTAGGTGGCTTTGAGATAATCGTGGAGAAAAGGTGACGCAGTTTACAGTTTGAACTGCCTGGTGAAGCACATGGCAAATGTGTAACAATAAAAAACGCATTCAGGAAGTTTAAATGTTAGGTAATTCATGGTCCATTTTTTCAGTTTCATTTGAAAATGCGTTACTCTATTTAATTAATTTCAATAAACTTGTAATCTGCATTTATTACATTATTCATATTAAATACTGTTCAATATTTTCAATATTAAAAGCTTTCCTTCATCCTGTTCCCTGCAGTTAAAGATTTAAGAAACCGCAGGTGCTATTTAGGAAACTAGTTGCCTAAATGGCACCATTGACGAGTGTTTCGAAAATGTCATTCTACATCAAAAATATTAAATCAAATTCAGGATTCTTTTTTACATGAAAGGTAAATGTTCTGGGAATGTATTTATGTAAAGGAATGCAGAAAATAAAAATTGTATTGTTCAATAAAAATTATAAATGCTAAAGTGGTGCGATATACGCAACCTTACCCTATTAAATATTAAAATTCTAGTCACTTTCTTTTGATTTGTCACGTTTGGAGTACTTAAAATAATTCTAAGGTGCATCAAGCTTTCTGTGTCCTGTTAACTGATTCCTAGTCATTCGAAAATTGTCTTATTTTGTTTGTAATTTAAATAACTTCCCTTCAGTTGCGTACAATCCAGGTCCAAAACGAAGAAGTCATTCACAGTTGGTGAGAAGCTAGTTAAGCCTCGTATTATAGCTGTCGCAAGTGAAATTTTTGACGGGGGAAATGCTGTGTGTACGAACGATGCCGTGAGCATGACTGGGCAGCACTCAGGTGTAGTAGCGAAAATAAAAGTTCTCACTCATGCAAATATCTTACACACGCACTGCACTATCCACAAGGAGCACTTAGCAGCAAAAAAACTGCCAGCTGAGTTCAACGTAGTCCGAAACGACATGACGAAAATCGTAAATTAAACTTCTAGTCGCGTCCTACAGGCTATTTGAGCCTGTTCGAACTATATGAGGATCTACACCAGCGGTGACCAAAATTCGAACTGCAATGATTACGCGCGACAGACAGCCTATGAAGTAAGGACACGGAGGAAAGGTACTTGGCATGAAGACTACAACCAGTGGTGCTTACTGTACTAACATCAAGAATGCTGGGTAACTTTCGGTGCTGGACCTCGGACTCATTTCATCGTCATTATCACTTTCATCTCATTCAGACGCTAAATAACCTAAGATGTTGATACAGCGTCGTAAAATAACCTACTAAAAAAACATCAAGATCAATCCCGCGGATAAAAATCTCAAGCTTTGCTGTATCAGTAATGTCACTGCTGTCATCAAGAGCCACTGAATAATATACGATATATACAGGGACATCATTTTATTTTTACTAACATTTTTAATATTAATCTGGCTATAACTTTCTATTAACGACTGAAACAGGAATCACCGCTTGCTCCTCCTTCCACGTCTGGAGTTCGATGATACTGGCGTAATATAAAAACAAATCACTTTACTAGGTATAGGAGGGAAGAAAAGTAGTTCATCCATTTACGTAAACTAGGAAATGTCGCAATTTTGAGTTTGATAATTTTCATTAAGTTTTTGTTTAATCAAAATACTGTGCTGTATTAACACTTAGTGGTTTTACTCACAAACTGAGCTATCCATTCAGACGTATTAATTATGCAGTGTATATTGTACTGTCTACAGTACATTAGCGTACAATATAGAGAATGAAGTTAAATTGAAAAATAATCATAATATGGATATTTAAACACATTTTTTAAAATGGTGGCCGTTCATTTCGATACAGGCTTCAGTTCTTTTGTGCATATTATCGCACTATAGACTATTGTACCTAATTCCAATTACCAGTTTCGTCATTCGTACTAGTAACTCACGTTGAAATAATTCTGTACCTACTCTATAAAAGAGTACCTTACGTACTATAAATTCAATCTTCACTTCTGCCCGATCCGGAAAAATAAAATTACTCAGACATACTATCTACTGTCCGTCCAAGCGGTTATGTCGTAGGGTCGTAGAAAGGGAGTAAATCACGTGATAGTTAATTACTTAACGAGGCCCTTTTATTTAAGTTATTTTAAACAGTTGTATAATATTACGTAGACGTCCAATTCCTAACAGAAATTAATGCTCTCAGAAAAGAGCTAAGACAGCCCAGCCACTAGCTGGCGAATAAAAGCTGATGGGGAAAACCGGGATGCGACGTAGGCAAATGTACGACAGTACCTGTGCGAAAATGATTCAATATTAAAAGCTCTTTCGTCATTAGAAAACGCGAACATATTTTGGAACGTACTGTTTACTATTACCGTAAGGCTACTATGAGTTTGAACTTCATTAGTAGAAGGGGTGAGAATGAAGTACAGTCAAAAACTCAGGCACAATACAAATTGAAATAAAAATAAAATGATGTCCCTGTACAACTTTCATTTATCAACTCTCTGTACTATATGGATCATGGCCTACTGCAAAGGTTATGCTTTTATACATGTTTCATGACTTACTCTACAGTACAGAATTTAAATAATAATTTCAGCCAAATAAGAAATTGCCTTACATATGCAAAATCATTACCAACTGCTGTTGAGTAATTAGAATAGTATTAACGACAGTTAAAGTTAGTGTTGGTTATTTTAAACGAAATTATGTTGAAGAAATGGAAAACATATTAACAAAACGTTAAAAATAAACCAGATGTTAATTTAACAATTGCTTTTTTTTCCGTTGTTGATAACTCTATAGCATCTATTAGATAGCTTTATGGTTGTGCTAACAGATGGAGTTACTTGTCAACAATGTGACGTGAAACGTGTGTTCAGGTTACTGCCCAGCGACAGTCCTGATGTATTTTTTTTTATATTCGTTATGATTGGTTAATTAATATTAACCTGGCACACTCACTTCCATAAAAATTTCCAGACACTAGACACCCAGGGAATTCCTCTTCAAGAAAAATTCACCGAGCCCGGGAATCGAACCCGGGACCTCCCGATCTGGAAGAAAGCATGCTGACCAACAGACCACGGAGGCAGTCTTAACAATTGTTAAGCGAAATTAAACATTACATCAACATCATGGATTAGGCCATTTCGGCCTGTTCCGGCCATGTCTCAGCAGGGTGTCCATCTCTTCCAGGGTCTTCCCACCTCAGGCTTGCCTCTAGGATTGTAATTTAAGGCTAACTTAGGCAATCTGCTGTCATCCATTCTGAATAGATGTTCTGTCCATTTATGTTTATAATCATGGATTTTTTCTTCTATACTTTGTATCTGCAAATTTTTACAGTTACTTGTTTACAAATTATATTGTAAAAACAAGAACAGAACTAAAATTAATGAATCACAAGGGAGAGTTAGGTCTACCTTAACGCATCGTGTGTGAACTATCTCTTCGTGTTGCAAACATTCATCATCTCATGCGAGACGTCATTAAGAGAATGAATGGTGTAATCATATTATTCTCTACAAATATAGTGAGAAGAATACAGAGAAATTTTCTGCTTTATAATTGTTAAGTGACGTCGTGGTCATTGTGTTCGCTGAGTTATATCGTCGTTGATTCCCGTCACGGTTCGCTGCCAAATACAGGGTATTCCAGAAATAAATCCTGGTAATCTGATAAAATCACTGTTCGGTTTAGAACACTTGGTCATACGAAATTAAATGTTCCTTTAAATAAAACATTCACGACAAAGTTTGCGAATGAAAAACTTCGCTTAATTATTGTAAAATATTCTTCTGTTTCTCTCATTCTATTCATAAAAGAAAGTAGGCATATAGGAAAAATACGTAAGAGCAGTGTAGTGTTCCATGGCTCGTCTTCTCTTTCACTTCCGTAAAAGGTGGTGGCGGTACCGAAGATTTGACAGTTTCTTTCAAATAACAGATCTAACTCTACGACAAGTAGGGCTGGGCACATTACGTGATTCTGAGAAATGAGCGCTTTGTGCCTTAAAGAGCGGGTCTTGCGAGCGATGCGCTGTGACGTATGCTTACTGTACGTCATTCAGTGTCGGTGCAGTGGTGACTCTGCAGTATGATGGCGAACTTTGAAGACGGAGCTTCCGCTCATACACTAAAGCGTCCCGCTACTCCCAATGCTTTTAATGTATCATGGGAGAGGGAGTTCTTTTTGGTAGAGAGCAGTGGATTAGCAAAGTGTTTAATTTGGCATAAAACACTCCAACTGATTAAGAAGTTCAATATCCAACGACATTATTCTTTACAACATGCTACTGAATATGAAAAATATGTTGGTAACGAACGCCATAAATTAATACAACTCAAAGAAAATGTCTCTCAGGTGCATTATATTAGAGTATCTATTTGATATTTACATTGCATTGTAAGTTATTATACATTTTAAATTATACAAGTATTATGATATATCATAGTATAGTAATAGGCCTATACGTTACAAGAGCGGTATGTTGACGTTTTCATGTTCTCGGAAATTAAAAAAGCTCAACTACGTTTCGCTTTTTAAATCTTTTCCTCGAACATGAAAACAAACATACCGCTCGTGTATCGTACATTATTTTGTGCGAAGATCGTTTATTACATACCTGAAAGACGGATTTCTAATTAGTTGCAATGAAATCTCCATGTTGGTTTCTGTTTAATGACGCCAACTTCGGAACACCAAAATATCTTTCTTCAACATCGTTGCTATAAAATGTTTTCTGTGTTTACTATACTCCAGCAGGCCGTGATATACGCCTGTCTTTTTTTCCCCCAGTCTATAAATGCGAAATTAAAACAAACGGTAAGGTTATGTAATGATTTATTTTTCATTTTAATATTTTAACAATATTATTTATATAACATATTGCAGTAATAACATCGGCATCTGGAATCTTGTTGATTTTTTCACGGCTTCCTTAATGTTACTTGTATCAGGAATGCAATAAGTTTCGTGGAGTAGTAGACTTTACTTAATTTTATGCAAATATTTCAGAACAATAATTAACATTGCAATTTAGGTGAAATTGCAGTGGTAAGTTTCCAATTTATAATTATTACTATGTTAAACGTCTCTAGAAATAATATGTTGAAAGCCTAAAGCAGTAAAATGGATGTCGCGCTTAAGCGGTAAGAAGAGGGGAAATTGTTATGTGTGTTAGGTTGGGAATGCTGAATGTGGTATTTCACACTTACCGCGTATTGGTTTTGTGCGGAAAACAAGCAAATACACACGATCTCGCACAAAGGAGTCATGTGTACCACTTTGACATCGTTCAGAAACATTGGTATATTTCGTTGCAGGAGTTCGACGTTGAAACCGAGATTCTGAACGTAAGTCAGTTAAGGAAGAGCTCGATTGTTTTAAAAGCACATCCATGACGCCTTCTCACCACTGTAAGTTTTCCAAAACATTTAAATCAGAAGGAAAAGCGCATCATAGCAGAAATAACGAAAGAGAAAGCAAGTACCTACGAGCAGAACTGACAACTCAGTTCATAGAGGTATGCGATGTAGTGAATGAGAAATGTTACTGCTTGGATTCCGAAGGACTTGAAACACTATATTGCAATGAGGGTGCTAAGTTGGACGGAAGCCATATTACATTCACTTTGCTGCATGAATACATACGACTGTCAATTTGAAGAGCTTAAAATATTTAACAAGTTTGCCAAACTGTTCTATCTGCTGCTATCTACGAAGAAAATTCTAGTAGTTCTCTTTGAAATAACTTTCCAATGGCGGATGTAGGTAATATAATTTTGTGCCAGATCGTGCGTATTTGCTTGTTTTCCGCACAGAACCAATACGCGGTAAGTGTGAAATACCACATTCAGTATTCCCAACCTAACACACATAACAATTTCCCTCTTCTTACCGCTTAAGCGCGACATTCATTTTACTGCTTTAGGCTTTTAACATATTATTTTTAGAGACGTTTAACATAGTAATAATTATAAATTGGAAACTTACCACTGCAATTTCACCTAAATTGCAATGTTAATTATTGTTTTTAAATATTTGCAAAAATTAAGTAAAGTCTACTACTCCACGAAACTTATTGCATTCCTGATACAAGTAACATTAAGGAAGCCGTGAAAAAATCAACAAGATTCCAGATGCCGATGTTATTACTGCAATATGTTATATAAATAATATTGTTAAAATATTAAAATGAAAAATAAATCATTACATAACCTTACCGTTTGTTTTAAGTTCGCATTTATAGACTGGGGGAAAAAAAAGACAGACGTATATCACGGCCTGCTGGAGTATAGTAAACACAGAAAACATTTTATAGCAAGAAAGATATTTTGGTTTTCTGAAGTTGCCGTCATAAAACAGAAACCAAGATGGAGATTTCATTGCAACTAATTAGAAATTCCTCTTTCAGGTATGTAATAAACGATCTTCGCACAAAATAATGTACGATACACGAGCGGTATGTTTGTTTTTGTTTTCATGTTCTCGGAAATTAAAAAAGCTCAACTACGTTTCGCTTTTTCAATCTTTTCTTCGAACATGAAAACGTCAACATACCGCTCTTGTAACGTATATTACTATTACTTATTTGTATAGGCAATAGTGATTATATGCCATTGTTATAATTGATGATAGCAAGATGTCTCCAAAAAAGGGGAATGGGATTACCTGACTTTCACTTTACAGTTAGGAAAAACAGAGAAGAACTCAACCAAGTGCTGATTACAGTTAGGCTTGCCAACCGTCCCGTTTTTCCGGGACAGTCCCGATTTCGACCATTGCGTCCCGAAATAATTTGCTCATGTATCAAAATGTCCCGATTTCATGACATATTAGACAGTTACAGCTGATTTTCGTTCTTATCAGATTGTTGGATTCAGTCTGGATTGGAAGATATTTCCACAAAGTCTCATACAGATATGCTTAAGAAATGGAGAAATGACTCTAGTACGCATGCTCAAGGCAGAAATTTAATTCTCGTTGATGTGTCAACAGAGTGACGGGTGCAATGATCATAATGCACAAGTTAGAGCAGGTTTGATCCCAGGATACTTACTGAATCATCTATTTTCTGTGCTCATCTTATGCACTTTGACTTTACTTTAGCGCCATTCAGTATTATGTCCACCTTATTCCACTTGATGCGTCATTCATTGATTTCGGCGGAAAAGTGGAAAAATGAAATATTTATATGACCAGTTCTACGATAGATATAGATTAGATTAGATATAAGCGAGGACAACAATAAAGACTTGTAAAATATCGCAGCCCCTCATGTGTGATAAGATCTGATAGCTCTGGTGATAAATCGCGTAAACGTCTCTGTGTTTTCCGAGAAGAGTGGCTGGAATCTTTTCTGTAGGTAGGTTAGGTTAGGTTAGTTCAGATTACGTTAAGTTAGGTTAGTTCATAATTACTTCAATAAGATGGTTTCTAGTTTCCATTTCTTTTATAACGGATTTATACTGTTTTCCAACTTGTTCTGTGGTCATTTGACAAGTTTTGTCATTTTTTTTTTCATATGAAATGATGTGGTTATTAAAATACACATAATACATACTGTTATAAGAGTACTACTGTTGAATATGTGGATTGATAGGTAGAAATAATTAATGCAATAAAATTGTCAGTAACGTTTGTGTCCCTAATTTTTACTTACGAAAGTTGGGAAGCCTAATTACAATCCAAGCAGAGCACAGCCTCCAAGTTAGAATTCCATTCCTGATGGTCATTTAATGTTCCTCCCAGTATGAGTCTCAGTGAAATATAGGTAGGCCTATGTAATTTGATTAAAAGTGTTCTATAGTCATTTCAGTAAGCCTTTTGAATGTAACGCTTTAACTCTTCAAAAAGGACATCAGGTTGGGCTATTCCATCTCAAATCGACCGAAATATAGAGAAAATTGACCTTCCAATTTTTAAATACAAATGAAACTTTTCCTGTCCGTAGACAACTGTGATGCAATGCTTTGTGCGTAGTTTGAGGCATCAGAACTTCATAGTGTTTAAATTAAAAATATTTAAATTTATCATATTTTAATAAAATTAGCAACTTTAGACTGTTGTGGCTCCGAAACCCTTTCACCCAATGATCAAAATCATGGTTTATTTTGATGCTGAAAAGTTTAAGTTTATATTGACATGTAAACAGATTTTCTTAGTTTTTATGGAAATGGAGAAATTTAGATTTTTCTTAATTAAGACACCTTTGCACACGAAAAAATTTTTTTAAAATATATGGTTAGATTCCGCATTGAAAGTACAAATAAACACACATTTTTTACTGGTGCAACGTTAATAAGAAAGTACTGAAAAATCAAATAAAGAAAATAAATAGTACGCGCGTGAACTAACCAGTTGACTGTGAGGCGGGAGCTAGCCGAGGAAAGCAAGGCCAGAAGGCATAAACACGTGATGTTTCGTCTAGTAACGCATAGCTGGGCTAGCTTTATCAAAGGTTTTCATAAACACAGGAGTAAAATGACGCCAAACACTCGCTTATCTTCAGTTCTCGGCCAGTGCGTGCGGTATTGCGCCTTTCAAGTCCAGGCGTGTGAAAATAATTTATTTAATACCCCTGAAGCTTACTGCCATACCACTAAGCAAACAATGCCGAATCCCTCTTAATAATGCAAGGTTTTTTCTCAATATTTTTTTTACATTTTAAAAAATGGTCAAAAAGCCTAAAAGTAAGTAAAATCAGATTATCCGTCTCTCTGTATATAATAAAAATAAGAATTACTTCTTAACATAACCTACCAAATGTCAGCTTCAAAATGAGCTCCCGTTCAATGTTCTGCAGTAAACGGTTCCAGAGTTCTGAGCGCTGAAAGAGGATTGTTTTTCTAAAATACGCTAAATTTGTCGCTTAATAGTACGAAAACGGTTTGACTTTGCACTCTCTTCAGCACCTTGTATAAATAGGGAAAAAATTAGAGTATAAAAAATGCGAGGTTTTTTACTGATCGATTTCATATGGAATAGCCCGGTTGTGGTACTGAATTTAATGGAAGACAGCTATATGCCAAGGTATATGGTGCCCATAACAGTTGCCACGCAGAAGACGGGTCAAATGAATTCATTTTGTGACACAGAACACCGAACTATGAGCTTACAAACTGTCTCGAACGTGTTCAATTAGACCTAACGTGTATGGATGGTGTTTCTGTGCCCAGAAGTGGACATTATGGCGATTCACCTTTCCTGGCGCATGAAAGTTGCCTCATCGGAGAAGAATGAAAGTCTTCGAGAGAAATTCGGGATCGGCACCTGGACTGCTAAGCACATCATTGGCAAATTTAACTCCTTCGGGTTTATCGTTTGGCTGTAGCTGATGTATTAACTGCAATTTCTATGCATACAGTTTTAGTCGGTGCCATTCGGTGTAAGTGTTCCCTTGAATGTACAACTCTGTGAATGCTGCTGGGATGTTGCCAACCAGTCTCCTCCAATATTTTATAGCAGCCGCCACCATGCTCCTTTAACACACTTAAAGTTGCTAAAACGCCATTTCCTTTTAGGAACTGGTGAATCCCTGTTAAATACTTAAACCTAGCAATACCAATGCCTCTAAGATCCACAGGTTCAATATTTCACTATTAACTCATTAAGTATTTGGAATCAAATTATATATATATATATATATATATATATATATATATATATATATATATATATATACAGTAGAACCTCTGTTATCCGTGGTAATGGAATGGGTAGGCTGAACGGTTAATCGAAAAATCGGATAATCCGTACCATAAAAGTTTTTCGTAAATTTACTGAATAATATTTTTACATTTTCGTAATTCTCTTCGTGGTGTTGCGTTTAACATGCTAGATAGTGGATCAGAAGTTCACTAATTTAAGTCTGATTATCAACGACGGGTTTTCAAGGGGCAAGGAAACTCCTTGTAATGGCTATCTGTGGAAAGATATGAGTAGTGGTGGTCTCGTGTTGTAGATTTACGTACTTTATACACTCCAATCTCGTATTATGATGGGAGATGAGCCATGGTTTCTCTTTCCCCAAACCATTCAATTATTTACACTTTTTTCCATTCTTAGCACAATGAGATTTCTTTTGACACCCGTACAAAACATTAAATAAAATGTTCATGTAGAAGTTATACAATACGACAATTCGAACAGTAGGCCATAATGTGTAAAGCAAAAGGCTTGTAATAACACTAACTAGAAAAAATAACGCGCTAAATGTGCAGCACTTAATATATTTCTGCAGAAAAAAAAACGAGACAAAGACAGACGGTTAATCCACCAATCGGTTAATAGAGTGACGGATAATCGAGGTTATACTGTATAGTCAGTTGGACCGTAAACTGACAAATTGTGAAATCTTTTTTAAATTATTTTCAGTTGGACCGTAAACTGACAAACTGTGAAATATTTTTTTAATTATTTCCATAAAAATAAATTTTTTAATTACAAACTTATTATGGGCTTTGGAGCCCCTCCCCCCGTTGGAAAAATAAAGTGTTGGAAAATTCAAGTTTTTTATTTGTATTTTATTTTCCATTTTGTTCCCGTTAAATGCTCAACCCTAGGAATACCAATGCCTCTAAGACCCATGGGTTCAGTTTTTCACTATTAATTCATTAAGTACTAGTCGTACCCGTGCGCTCCGCTGCACCCATGAGATAAAATAAATATAAAGTAATTACATAATTAAAACAGGACATTTAATCCAGGGAACATTCGTGTTTGATAGAAGGATAAATCGTTTAATATGTTACTTAATTTAAATTGCATCCAAATAATTAAAACGCTAGGCCTATAATTTTGGTCCAGAGACAATCATTTGGTGTAATGACAATTCCTTTCACATGTTTCTTAATTTTTATTACATGCAACCATAGTTTAATGAAGATTGACATCATTTAGATTTAATGTGTATACTTTATTTTACTTGCTATATGTTTCCATTGAATTATGGTAATAACTTAATTGTAACCCTTGTTTTCTACATATTCAGTAAATGGCGCTTGGCCCACTATAGTTGCCAACCCTTCAAATAACTTAAATTATATTATATTATATTATATTATATTATATTATATTATATTATATTATATCAGAAGTTACTGTAATAACATTATAGCATTATGTCCATCTAGAGAAACTACACTTTCCAATGGTAAAATAATAATTAATTATACAAATCGGTTAATTTAGCTTCCGATATTACTTCATACAAACACAGAAACATTCTCTGTAGGCTATCTTTCATAGCTTTCGATTGAGCTGTCCAAGGCCCCTTATAGACGAAGTCATTTGTTTTTTAATTCATTACACGGCCTTAGATGGCAGTTATTTTAATTTTAAAACTCATTTATCTCATTAAATATCAGTCCTATCAAAATTTTTTAAGGAATAAAACGTATCGCAAATTATTTTTAAAGAAACTTTTGTTATGTAACATTTTGCTGTAACAATTCATGCTTTTCATTTTCCATTCTTGTTTGAACGTTTGAAATAGATATTTCTCCTCAACGATGATATTAACAGCTAACGGGTTTTCATTACAATTTCCTGCTTGTTAAGAGAACTTGTCTTTCTTATATTTTCTGTTCACAGACATAGACAGTTATGTCGGCGTGTGCAATTCGTGAAACCCCCATGGAGAGGGTAGTCAATTATGTCTTAGACCAGGCCTGCAGAACTCGCAAGTAGGAGAAATATGACGTCAGCCTCACTCCACTTCTATTGGGGATGATCGACTTCCGCCGCGAGAAAGAATGTTGATGCAGCCGAGCGTAACTAGAACACCGTGACCGCACATGTAGAAAAGGTGGGTGGGGTAAGAAAGAGGAAGAAAGCAGTCGCTCTCAAGAGCTACAGTTCTGCAGGTCTATCTTACACGAATCAGATACAGAAACAAGTGAAGTTGAGGAAAACTTTCAAGAAGTTTGATTGTCTAATTCTTAAGTTGAAAATGAGGATGCACACAATGTATCAGTCAATGGAGAAATTTATACATCAAGATCTGAACGTGTATATGTTACACGACCTCCAGCACGATCCTAACGCTAACCTGCAAGGTCGACAAGTCTATTACGGAGCAATGAATCGAACTCGGTTCTTTGAACTAACCAGAATTGTTAGACTTCACGACATAAGGGAATTACGCCGCCAGAATGACAAGTTTGCACCATTGAGGGAATAATTTCAGAGCCTCAATAAGCCCTTTCCCTAGTAGCCTATTACGTTCCTATAATATGAATACCGAGTCTTGTATGTAATGTTTCTTTAATTACAGCAAATAAATAACATTTAAAATCTTAATTAATGGATATAAAAACAAAATACGGTAATTTGAAAAAGATAAAATAAATATTTTGTGCGAGATCGTGCGTATTTGCTTGCTTTCCGCACAGAACCAATACGCGGTAAGTGTGAAATACCACATTCAGTATTCCCAACCTAACACACATAACAATTTCCCTCTTCTTACCGCTTAAGCGCGACATTCATTTTACTGCTTTAGGCTTTTAACATATTATTTTAGAGACCTTTAACATAGTAATAATTATAAATTGGAAACTTACCACTGCAATTTCACCTAAATTGCAATGTTAATTATTGTTTTTAAATATTTGCAAAAATTAAGTAAAGTCTACTACTCCACGAAACTTATTGCATTCCTGATACAAGTAACATTAAGGAAGCCGTGAAAAAAACAACAAGATTCCAGATGCCGATGTTATTACTGCAATATGTTATATAAATAATATTGTTAAAATATTAAAATGAAAAAATAAATCATTACATAACCTTACCATTTGTTTTAAGTTCGCATTTACAGACTGGGGGGGGGGTGGGAAAAAGACAGACGTATATCACGGCCTGCTGAAATATAGTAAACATAGAAAACATTTTATAGCAACAGTGTTGAAGATAGATATTTTAGTTTTTAAAAGTTGCCGTCATTGAACAGAAACCAATATGGAGATTTCATTGCAACTAATTAAAAAATTCCTCTTTCAGGTATGTAATAAACGATCTTCGCACAAAGTAATGTACGATACACGAGCGGTATGTTTGTTTTCATGTTCTCGGAAATTAAAAAAGCTCAACTACGTTTCGCTTTTTCAATCTTTTCCTCGAACATGAAAACATCAACATACCGCTCTTGTAACGCATATTACTATTGTGGACCTGAGTGGCTCCCCAGTTTGTAATACACGTTACAGATTATGGGGTATTGCTAGAGTTAATTAAACTTTCCTTCCACCTATGGCGAAGCCGTGACTGACAGAAATGCTCACGATGCGAAATTGAAAATATCATCATCATCATCATCATCATCATCATCATCATCATCATCATTGTCGTCGTCGTCATCGTCATATTCTTCACTACTTGGGCATAACATTCTTGTTCCGGTTTCAGAGTTAAAGAGAAAACATCTCGCCATATTTTAATTGGGGGTGATTAATTGTCTTTTCAGAAACCTTACATAACAAAACTGTTCCATCAGTTGAAAGCACATGGGCACCAAATTCACTAACGTAAACATGAAGTTTACTTTTCAAGTATGCAGAAGTAAATACAGGGAGAAAGGTTGTCTGATAAATACTCAGGCAAGGAACATATCCTTCATTTCTTATATATTGTAACTTTTTTAAACTAAACAACAATGTAACTTTATTTTCTCAACAATAATTCCTTTCTACAATTCACCTTAAACGCTCTCGTCAACAATAGGATTTTCACTCAACACAGTATTCGTTATAGCACTCCACTGACGACAATGACAATTTACTTGGACTATTACGAACAGCAATGAACTGTTAATCTTAACTAATATTTACAAAGCACTATTTACAAATCAGAACTGTCAGTTCTCAGTTCACAGTTCACAGTTCTTCTAGCTCAGTCACTCGAGTTCACAGTATCTCGAACCACAGACCTTCAGAGACAGTTCACTGTACTCGAACTCAGGTCCCTCCAACTGCGGTCCACTGCACTCGAACTCAGGTCCCTCCAACTGCGGTCCACTGCACTAGAACTCAGGCCTTCGGATGCTGACACAGTTGCGGACGCACACTCGAGTCGAACTTCGGTACACAAGACTGGCTTGCTTGCTCTGGCTTACTCACTGGCTGAATAAACTGCCCAAGTTCGCTCGCGTTTCTTCTTTTATAGCAAAATCATAGTTGCGAGAAATTTCTACGGGTGTGCAGAGATAGCTCTCTCGAATTATCTGGATATCTCCACTTCGACGGACTTCTGGAAGAGTCGGGAGGGTCCGTCCCCCCTTCACTCCGCACACAGCA
The DNA here is from genome assembly GCF_040183065.1 of Periplaneta americana. Taxonomy (NCBI): domain Eukaryota; kingdom Metazoa; phylum Arthropoda; class Insecta; order Blattodea; family Blattidae; genus Periplaneta; species Periplaneta americana. Next base: position 8,776,990 of record NC_091129.1, on the reverse strand, counting down.
GTTGCGCGCGCACCCTCCCCTCGTCGCGTTGACGTAATACACCCCCTCTGCCCTTCAGCATGCAGATGCTCACCGTACCAGCGTTTCGTCTGCCGCGCGCCCTCTCGGACGCGTGTTCAAACCCCGTTGCAGCTGTCACAATATTAATAGTCCAATGATTCATCTGGGGTCCACACCTTTGGAGTAACGGCCAACGCGTCTAGCCGCGAAACCAGGTGGCCCGGGTTCGAATCACGGTCGGGGCAAGTTACCTGGTTGAGGTTTTTTCCGGGGTTTTCCATCAACCCAATACGAGCAAATGCTGGGTAACTTTCGGTGCTGGACCCCGGACTCATTTCACCGGCATTATCACCTTCATATCATTCAGCCGCTAAATAACCTAGATGTTGATACAGCGTCGTAAAATAACCCAATAAAATAAAATAAATTCATCTGGATCAGAGGTGGATAAAATCGGAAGCTCCCCCACCTACACAGGCAAAGCTAGAAAACTACAGTTGGGCTAAAATGAAAAATTTCCTCTTACATATTACATATTGTATTTGTCCAGCTGAAGGTATATACAATATCATTAGCAGCCTGTATATTTAAAGAAAATGCTGTATAATACCTAAATATTTGTTACCAGCATCTAGTTCATTAATTATTTTGTGAGTTAATTAAAACATGGCATCACTAATGCTTTATTTAGAAAGCGTATTGACTACTGAATAAAATATTGTTTTATTGATAGCATATGTTTAATCATTTGCTATAATTTAGCCAAGTTTTACATAAGTGAAATGGGTCTATAATTATTCATGATATTTTTTATTTTCTGATTTTTTTTATTGTAATGGATGTTATATTTTTTTAATTATTTGGATGGATACCTTGAGATAAACGTAGATTAGAAAAGCTCTGTGATAGTTTCTCGCTCATGTCACAGTTCAAGACTGCCAGTCATTGCCTCAGCCTATAGTCATAGGGAGAGTCGGGTAGCATCGGACATCGGGTAATATCGGACAGTGCGTTTCTTTCATCTACCACCATATGGTAGTACCTGAATGACATGGTTACGTTTCTCTATGCGACATCACAGAAACGTAACCATGTCAATCAGGTACTATCATCATGTGGTAGATGAAAGAAACTCACTATCCGATATTACCCGATGTCCGATGCTACCCGACTCTCCCCTACTACAACAAGCAGCGAATTACGCTATATGGACCAAATGATTCACATCAGAAATAGAATCAATATGTGAAGCTAGCAGTCAGGTCTAATGCTAGGGTGAGATTTGAAGATCTGTGATACTATAGGTTTGTCAATGGTTCAGACTGTGACTACAGTTCCAAAATCATAGCTCCGAGAAATCTTCATCTCTGACCAAAATGTGACTCACAGCGAAGGCCATTTCATAAATAATGCACAGGTTGGCAGAACTGTGAAGTGGATAATGCAACACCAATGAAAATTATGTCAGTTGAGGTTTAAGGATTGAGGAAGAAGCACGTGTGTTTACGTAACGAGAGCTAGAAATGGAGCCTACACGAGTCTCGGGTACTGTGACGATTGAAGACCAAAGATCGAACCCCTTTCCCCCACAGAAATCTACATTTCCACATTGCTTTCAGTGAAGTTTGTGATGAACTTACAGTGGACCGTAATACAGTTTCTCGTTCAGCTACTCGTTTTCGTGATGGTCTGTCAGTAAGTTTGCAATTTCCAAACGTTTCTGCTTCTGTTCATGAGTCAAGCAGTAAGGGACCCATCGCGCAGAAAATTTTCTCTTCTTCAAATTCTTTGTCAAAATACGGAGTACTGAATTTGGTGAAATTCCTGTAGCTTCTGAAACTTCCTCCCACATCGCTCGGCGATCTTCTTGAAGAGCATCCGCCACAAGTTACACACTTGTTCGTTTTCGACCTTCCTGGTCTTGCATCGTCGTCTAAGTTAACGCGAAGAAGAGTTATGTTGATATAATTTGAATTTATTGCTAAAATATATTATGTCCTTTTTAAATTTATAATGCTTTTTTTCAAAATTTATTGAGCCTTTCTTTACCTTTTTATTGCCTATTTTACCTGTTATAAATGCCTAAACATTCGGGCTCTAGTAATGAGAAACACTGGAAGCCTATTTCTCGTGGTTTGTTCAGAGATAAGTAGGTTGCATTGAAATTGGGTTGTAGACAACTTGGAAATCTACAGACAAAAAATGAAGCCGCCAAGAACCATCCGAACACAAAAATCACACTGTGACAAAATCACTATTATCTATCACAGCCATTTCTCCGGATCTGTTACAGTTGGAAGCTGTGATGACAAAACCTCTAGTCAGGTCTGAATTGTAACTGGAGGCGTTAAAAAAAAGTTCAGTCTTGCTTCTCGCATCACGAATCAACACTCTTTAGTTACGCTGGAATGCGGCCCGCGTCACAACGCATGTAATCACGTGATGTCATTTGAATCAATAAGCTTCAATGAGTAGTCACTTGCTAGCTTTCTTTCTTGATTTCTGGCGAAATTGTCATTATTAAGTTTAGGATTGTATTTACGGACCAATTTCACTGTATAAAAGCTATTGTAACAGCAAAGATTATTAAATTTCTCCGTGGAAAGTGGATGTAACAGATGTCACGATCTTCAAGGCAAGCCAAGAAGATGCTTTTCTCTGTTTATCGTTTCTGAATCAGCGGGATCACACGCTTCCACAGTGCAGTAACTTAATGCTAAACGCTGTACAGACAAATACAAGACCATGAACTATCATTCCCAATGGCAAGAAGATAAATTTACATTTACTTGAAGATTAATCAGCCTCCGTTTCTGATTAACAAGCCACACTCAGCGCGTCTGGCCGCGAAACCAGGTGGCTCGGGTTTGAATCCCGGTCTGGGAAAGTTACCTGGTTGAGGTTTTTCCGGGATATTTCCTCAACCCAATACGAGCAAATGCTCGGTAACTTTCGGTGCTGGACCCCGGACTCATTTCACCGGCATTATCACCTTTATTTAATTCAGACGCTAAATAACCTGAGATGTTGATACAGCGTCGTAAAATAACCCAATAAAATAAAACAAGCCACACAGACATTACAATTTGCAATCAAATTCGTGAGGCGTCTTCAAAGCAATAGGTACCGTCGAATCACTGCTGAATGCAGCCCGCAACACTTGTCTACATTAATTAAGGAGTGGGGATGAAGAAATACGTGTAGCTGATGCAAATCACAAAGTGTAACGGTGGTGAATTACTTCATTTAGCTGCCTAATTATCAACGTACCTGGTTATTGCCTAATTATCAACAGTAATCTCACTAGAGGTTTTGATTTATCTAGAGAAAATCAAAACTCGAGTGGGATTTAATTGACTATTACACGATTACAAGAAAGTATATAAAGATTAGAAGTAACGAAGTACTTCAATACAATAAAATATTAATTGACTTACGAAAATACAACTGTCTTCAAATGTATTATTGTACCATCTCAGCATTACAAATATTACGCTAGATGCATACTAGATGGCAGTAGTGTGCAATGCCTTCTCGTCGAGAAGTTCTCGATCTATATCACGATGGCAGTGTTACTAGTCAAGAAGGCTTTGTTGATTCAGTTTAATTTTTATTAAAACAGTTGCATTCCACTTCAATTATCCGAATCCCAGTAATCAACGTCACTTGACAGATGATTTTCAATAAATCTTAATATTAAACAATCTCTGATACGTGACTATCCATAATATCATATAGCAGAAGCTATAACATAACCTAAATAATATACACAAGTGTTAGAAAAGTTTTAATCAACAACGATGACATAAAAATAAACATGAATAATTTTAAAAGGAATAATTATTAAATGTACAATTTTCAAATTTGAGTGTGGTTGGTGGTTCAATTGATGTTATATTGGACGTGTGCGTAATAGAAGTGGAACTCGTTGATTTAGGCCTACATGGTGTATTCAACTTATTCAGGATTTCCGAATGGTGCTCTTCATTTATTTGTAAATAGGATTTCAGAAGATGCATAGGTATGATCAGTGATTTTTATTAATTCTTTTTCTTGAATGCCAATGCGAGTCATATTTGAAACTGCTGTGCATCGACTGGAGTGGTTTGTAATTTTTTTTTTTTTTTTTTTTTGACGTCCAGACCAGCGCAGTGTGAAATGTTGGCAAACAAAGAAACAAATGCTAGGGACGAGATAAAATTAAACAAATGCTAGGGACGCGATAAAATTGTGCGATAAGCAGCCATGATTGGTTGAAAGACGTCCTTTCGTACCGTTTTATTGGTCGAAAGTAGTGTGACGTAGTAAAAGTGTAATAGTCAACATAAATAATATATCTTGACACAAAATTTATTTCAAACATGGCAAAATAAAGATTTCTTTAAAAATGAATATAATCCATGTTACTCTCTTGAGTGAGACAATAATGTTTCTTATATAACATTTGACATATTAATGGAATGTTATTAACTAATTATTAATTACGTCGTTCCTATATCAATCAATAATTCACCGTAAACAACTTAGTTTATAAGGGGCTATAAGTGTAATAATCTATATTAATAATAAATCTGTAACTGAAACTTTTCTCGTAATTTTGGCTTTTCCAAAAATAATTGGTGCTAACATGTATAATTAATCATGCTGAGACCGAAAATCGTATTTCTGAAATTTCTGTTTGTAGGTATGTCTGTCTGTCTGAATGTTTGTTACCTTTTCACGCGATAATGGCTGAACCGATATATATGAAAATTGGAATATAAATTAAGTTCGTTCTAACTTAGATTTTAAGCTATATGGCATTCAAAATACTTTATTTTTAAAGGGCGGTTATAAGGGGACTTGAATTAAATAAATCGAAATATCTCGCTTATTATCTATTTTCATGAAACATGTTTTTTTAGTGGGTTATTTTACGACGCTTTATCAACATCTAAGGTTATTTAGCGTCTGAATGAGATGAAGGTGATAATGCCGGTGGAATGAGTCCGGGGTCCAACACCGAAAGTTACCCAGCATTTGCTCATACAGGGTTGAGGGAAAACCCCGGAAAAAACCTCAACCAGGTAACTTGCCCCGACCGGGAATCGAACCCGCGCCACCTGGTTTCGCGGCCAGAAGCGCTAACCGTTTCTCCACAGGTGTGGACATGAAACATGTTACATAACAAAAGTTTCTTTAAAAGCGATTTCCGATAAGTTTCATTCTATGAAAAATTTTGATAGGAATGATATTTAACTACATACAAGAGTTTTAAAATAACAAAACGTTTTATACCGCCGCCTCAGACTAATACTCGTAGGCTATAATGAAATGAAAACAAATGACTCCGTCTATTTAAGGCGGTCTTGCACACAACAAACGGAGAATATTGTTGATTTAACACTATTTTCATACGGATATATTTCTATTCTAAAATGGGTATATAATATAAATGTTTATCAATATTAATATACAGAGAATGTTTGTGTTTGTATGAAGCAATCTCAGAACCTAATTAACCGTTTTGGATAACTCCTTCAATATTTGAAATTTATAGTTTCTCTAGTTGATGTAATGCTACATATGAGGGCTGAGGTAAGATTAAAAAAGATCTTTACGCACATAAAACTTGATATTCTGTCGAAATATTGTATAACTTTATTTAAACTTTATTTGGTCCACATAAAATACTCTAATTTTATACACTTCAGTTTCTTTTTGTCCACAGAACATAACAGTACGTTTAAGAGTTTTGTCGTAAAGATGAGTATTTTTACTGGACCAAAAATACAGTACATATAGAGTGAAAATAAGTATTTTACCGTTGAGCTCACTGAAAGTGTATTATTTTAATAAGTGTCACCAAATGATGTTCCTGCGCTCATAATTTATCCATATTCATTTCCTGTGTTTCTTCAAATAATATTTATGTACAATATTCACTTTATTATTTTTTTTTTTCATAAATAATGATGCACAACCAAGCGAGTTGACTCAGACGGTAGAATTTGAGACTCGCATTCGGGAGGTCACGGGTACAAACTCTTGGTCGACCAATATGACTGGGGTTTTTCATGGTTTCCCGTAAGTCATAAAGACAAATGCCAGATTGGAAATTTCAGTGCACACACATCGTTTCTGTTGAAGTAAAAAATTAAGAATACTATTAATGTGAAGTGGCTGCAGCAAAAAGATGAAATTTACTATAAATTTCAAGATGTAGCTGAGTAAATTAAGGGAGTCCGTAAAAAGTCTAAGCGAGGATTACAGTATATAACATTCTAGAATTGTCCAAAGTTTGTGTTAAGTAGAAATTATAACTTTGTAAAGCATATTCAAAGTGAAAGTTTTATTCTTTTATAATACAGGGCTTAATTTAAAATATTTATTGGAGTATATTAATTTACTCGTTACAAACAAATCCATTTCATGGCTTGATACTAAATACAGTTCTAAATTAATTTTGTGCGAGATCGTGCGTATTTGCTTGTTTTCCGCACAGAACCAATACAGGTAAGTGTGAAATACCACATTCAGTATTCCCAACGTAACACACATAACAATTTCCCTCTTCTTACCGCTTAAGCGCCACATTCATTTTACTGCTTTAGGCTTTTAATATATTATTTTTAGAGACGTTTAACATAGTAATAATTATAAATTGGAAACTTACCACTGCAATTTCACCTAAATTGCAATGTTAATTATTGTTTTTAAATATTTGCAAAAATTAAGTAAAGTCTACTACTAAACGAAACTTATTGCATTCCTGATACAAGTAACATTAAGGAAGCCGAGAAAAAATCAACAAGATTCCAAATGCCGATGTTATTACTGCAATATGTTATATAAATAATATTGTTAAAACATTAAAATGAAAAATAAATCATTACATAACCTTACCGTTTGTTTTAAGTTCGCATTTATAGACTGGGGGAGAAAAAAGACAGACGTATATCACGGCCTGCTGGAGTATAGTAAACACAGAAAACATTTTATAGCAACAATGTTGAAGAAAGATATTTTGGTTTTCCGAAGTTGCCGTCATTAAACAGAAACCAACATAGAGATTTCATAGCAACTAATTAGAAATTCGTCTACGTTTCGCTTTTTCAATCTTTTCCTCGACCATGAAAACGTCAACATACCGCTCTTGTAACGTATATTACTATATTATCGATAAATTAGGACAAGTCAAGTGACCTCAAGTCACCCCAATCCGGTGAGGTGATTTTGTGTCATGGCTTGATACTAAATACAGTTCTAAATTAATTTATTATCGACAAATTAGCACAAGTGAAGGGACCTCAAGTCGCCCAAATCCGGTGGAGTGATTTTGTGTCATGTTTCATTACAATTTTTGGATATAAATTGAAAATATGAAAAACTTCTGCCAAGTTACACATAATTCCCATGTTCTAAAGATACCATAAACAATACCAGTTTACCAAAATAAAAGATCTAATCAAAACGCGACACGAAGTCACCCAGTCTTGGTTTATAACTTCTCAAATCGATAGAAAATGATGCTAATTAATATCAATAGCTTATTTGGTGATCTATTCCCGGTAGGGCAGTGTACATCGAACATCCACCTCACAGCATACCGACTGGATCTGTCCTTTGCTTTGTATCTTACGTGATAGCTTTTTACGATACTTATCGTATGAACAAGAACTCCCACTGCTTGTAGATGTTTCGCAGTCTCCTGGTTCAAAACTCCCACGAGAATGTGAGTGTAACGTGGCAAAGGGCACAAACCTGAAACAAGAAGAGGACAATGATTAGCTCATTATTGTATTTCGATAACATATTTTAATTATGTAGGAAATAAAGTTGTATTTCGTGTTTAAAATAAGTACGCTTCTTTCTTGCTATATTTGGTAGTGTATATTTCTTATTATTTTTGGTAGTGTATCTTTCTTGCTATTTTTAGCAGTGTTATATTTCTGACTATTTTTCGTATTCTTGCTATTTTTAGTAGTGTATCTTTATTGCTGTCCCGCGCCGTGGCGTCGTGGTCTAAGGGATCCTGCCTAGGACTCGCGTTACGGAATGCGCGCTGGGGTTCCAGTCCTCATGGGGAAATAAAATTTCTCACGAAATTTCGGCCAGTGCATGGGACCGGTGCCCACCCAGCATCGTGATGCACTTGGGGAGCTCCGATAGGTAGCGAAATCCGGTTTCGCAAACCAGCTATAACGGCTGGGGGGATCATCGTGTTAACCACACGATACCTCTATTCTGGTTGGATGATCGTCCATCTCTGCTTCGGCATGTGAACGCGAGGCCACCAGCCGACTGGTCGGTCTTGGCCCTTCAAGGGCTGTAGCGCCACTGATTTACTTTACTTTTTATCTTTATTGCTATTTTTGGTAATGTATGTTTCTTGCTATTTTAATAGTTTATGTTTCTGAAAATTTTTGGTAATGTATATTTCTTGCTATTTTAAGTAGTTTATGTTTTTTTGCTATTTTTGGTAGTGTATCTTTCTTGCTATTTTTGATCCGGATGTTTAAGATGAGCAGGGAATGTAGCACGTACGGGAGAATCCAGAAATGCATATGGAGTGTTAGTTGGGAGGCCAGAGGGAAAAAGACCTTTGGGGAGGTCGAGACGTAGATGGGAGGTTAATATTAAAATGTATTTGAGGAAGGTGGGATATGAATGTAGAGACTGGATTAATCTTGCTCAGGGTAGGGACCGATGGCGGGCTTTTGTGAGTGCGGCAATGAACCTCTGGGTTCCTTAAAAGCCATAAGTATGTAACTAAGTAAGAATGTTTCTGGCTATTTTTGGTAGTATAGTTTCTTGCTATTTATTTTTTGGTAGTATAGTTTCTTGCTATTTATTTTTTGGTAGTATATATTTCTCGCTATTTTTGGTAGTGTATGTTTCTCGCTATTTTGGTAGTATATGTTTCTCGCTGTTTTTGGTAGTGTATGTTTCTCGCTATTTTGGTACTATATGTCTCTCGCTATTTTTGGTAGTGTATGTTTCTCGCTATTTTGGTAGTACGAGGCCTGTCTAAAAAGTATCCGACCTTAAATTTTCCCGCGCAAAGTAGTGATTCTAAGGCGGCGCCACTGTGCACGGTGGAAGGAGGAACCGTAATGCGCATGCTTGAATTTTTTCACCGCATTCGCTTGTGCCAGTCACTGGCTGGTGGTCGCCAAGTAAGGTGCTGTTCTAAGTGTTTGTCGGATTTAGTTTCTCGCAAGATAACTAAACGAATTGAGCAAAGATACTGCATCAAATTTTGTCAAAAGCTTGGTGATTCTCAAAGTCAAACAATTCGTAAGATTCAGCAGGTGTTTGGGGAAGATGCGATGGGTGTAACACAAATTAAGGAGTGGTTCAACCGATTCAAAGATGGCCGCACATCAGCGGAGAGTGAGCAGCGTTGTGGCAGGCCCCAAACTGCTCGGAGTGCAGCTGTTGTTGAGAGGGTGCGAAATTTGATGATGGCAGATCGTCGTTTGACCGTGCGGGAGATTGCCGAAGAGGTTGGAGTGAGTAAAGATTCTGCACATGCAATTTTGCGTGATGATTTGAACATGAACCGAGTGGCTGCGAAATTCATGCCCAAGTTGTTGTCCCCGGAACAAAAAGACCTCCGTCGTGACGTTGCACAGGACCTTCTGGACACCGCCAACACTGATCCTGGGTTTCTGAACACCGTGATAACTGGAGATGAGTCATGGGTGTACGGGTACGACCCAGAAACAAAAAGACAGTCGTCGCAATGGAAGCATCCCAAGTCTCCAAGGCTGAAGAAAGCGCGGCAGGTGCGAAGCAAAATCAAGGTGATGCTGACTGTTTTCTTTGATGTCCGTGGAATTGTGCATCACGAATACGCACCGGAAGGACAAACGGTGACAAAGGAGTACTATCACGATGTTCTCCGGCGACTCCGTGATGCAGTTCGGCGCAAAAGACCAGACATGTGGACGGCGAACAACTGGCACTTGCATCACGACAACGCCCCCCCACATTCATCCCAATTGATCCACACTTTCTTGGCCAAACATGGAATTACAACCGTTCGTAAACCTCCCTACTCTCCAGACCTGGCTTCTTGCGACTTCTGGTTGTTTCCAAAATTGAAGACACCACTGAAAGGATCCCGTTTTGAGAGTAGAGAAGAGATAATGCGGAACGCGACGACGGAGCTGAACACCATTCCAAAAGAAGACTTCCAGAGGTGTTTCCGGCAGTGGAAGGATCGGTGGGCTAAGTGTGTGCAAGCACAAGGGGCCTACTTTGAAGGGGATTAGGGTCCCAACCCCGTCAGGCATTTGAAATATTTTTTCTGGCTAAAGGTCGGATACTTTTTAGACAGGCCTCGTATATGTTTCTCGCTGTTTTTGGTAGTGTATGTTTCTCGCTATTTTGGTAGTATATGTTTCTCGCTATTTTTGGTAGTGTATGTTTCTCGCTATTTTGGTACTATATGTCTCTCGCTATTTTTGGTAGTGTATGTTTCTCGCTATTTTGGTAGTATATGTTTCTCGCTGTTTTTGGTAGTGTATGTTTCTCGCTATTTTGGTAGTATATGTTTCTCGCTGTTTTTGGTATTGTATGTTTCTCGCTATTTTGGTAGTATATGTTTCTCGCTATTTTGGTAGTATATGTTTCTCGCTGTTTTTGGTAGTGTATGTTTCTCGCTATTTTGGTACTGTATGTCTCTCGCTATTTTTGGTAGTGTATGTTTCTCGCTATTTTGGTAGTATATGTTTCTCGCTGTTTTTGGTAGTGTATGTTTCTCGCTATTTTGGTACTATATGTCTCTCGCTATTTTTGGTAGTGTATGTTTCTCGCTATTTTGGTAGTATATGTTTCTCGCTGTTTTTGGTAGTGTATGTTTCTCGCTATTTTGGTAGTATATGTTTCTCGCTGTTTTTGGTAGTGTATGTTTCTCGCTATTTTGGTAGTATATGTTTCTCGCTATTTTTGGTAGTGTGTGTTTCTCGCTATTTTGGTAGTATATCTTTCTCGCTATTTTTGGTAATGTATTTTTCTTGCTATCTTTGGTAGTGCATGTTTCATGTTATTTTTGGAAATGTATGTTTCTCGCTATTTTTCGTAGTGTATGTTTCTCGCTATTTTGGTAGTGTATGTTCTCGCTATTTTTGGTAGTACATGTTTCATGTTATTTTTGGTAGTATATGTTTCTCGCTGTTTTTCGTAGTGTATGTTTCTCGCTATTTTGGTAGTGTATGTTTCTTGGTATTTTTGGTAGTGTATGTTTCTCGCTATTTTGGTAGTGTATGTTTCTCGCTATTTTGGTAGTGCATGTTTCATGTTATTTTTGGTAGTGTATGTTTCTTGGTATTTTTGGTAGTGTATGTTTCTTGCTATTTTTGGTAGTGTATGTTTCTCGCTATTTTGGTAGTGCATGTTTCATGTTATTTTTGGTAGTGTATGTTTCTCGCTATTTTGGTAGTGTATGTTTCTCGCTATTTTGGTAGTGTATGTTTCTCGCTATTTTGGTAGTGCATGTTTCATGTTATTTTTGGTAGTGTATGTTTCTCGCTATTTTGGTAGTGTATGTTTCTTGGTATTTTTGGTAGTGTATGTTTCTTGCTATTTTTGGTAGTGTATGTTTCTTGGTATTTTTGGTAGTGTATGTTTCTTGCTATTTTTGGTAGTGTATGTTTCTTGGTATTTTTGGTAGTGTATGTTTCTCGCTATTTTGGTAGTGTATGTTTCTTGGTATTTTTGGTAGTGTATGTTTCTTGCTATTTTTGGTAGTGTATGTTTCTTGGTATTTTTGGTAGTGTATGTTTCTCGCTATTTTGGTAGTGTATGTTTCTTGGTATTTTTGGTAGTGTATGTTTCTTGGTATTTTTGGTACTGTATGTTTCTTGCTATTTTTGGTAACGTATGTTTCTTGCTATTTTTGGTAGTGTATGTTTCATGTTATTTTCTGGTAGTGTATGTTTCTTACTATTTTGGTAGTGTATGTTTTTCGCTATTTTGGTAGTGTATTTTCCTTGCTATTTTTGGTAGTGCATGTTTCATGTTATTTTTTGATAGTGTATGTTTCTTGCTATTTTTGGTAGTGTATGTTTCTCGCTATTTTTGGTAATTTATTTTTCTTGCTATATTTGGTAGTGCATGTTTCTTGTTATTTTTGGTAACGTATGTTTCTCGCTATTTTTCGTAGTGTATGTTTCTTGGTAGTTTTCGTAGTGTATGTTTCTTGGTAGTTTTCGTAGTGTATGTTTCTGGCTATTTTTGGTGATGTTGTTTCTCGCTATTTTGGTAGTGTATGTTCTCGCTATTTTTGGTAGTGTATTTTCCTTGCTTTTTTTGGTAGTGCATGTTTCATGTTATTTTTTGGTTGTGTATGTTTCTTGCTATTTTTGGTAGTGTATGGCTACACAATATCTACTAAAATAAAAAAAAGAAAAACAATGTCTTTTGGAACGAGTACTAATACTAACTTAAAATGCTTTATTTCAGAATATCAAATAGATACATGTCCTGCGGTAGGAATGAACTTCACCATAGCAAAACATAATATGATACTGTACGTTCTTAACTTAGAGTCAAAGTAACAAATATAAAATACGAGGACTAATAAATTAAACGTATATACATTATAAATAAGAAAGAAAATGTGTTAATTCTGTTGAGAACTTGAGATTCCGAATGTTCATGCAAATTTTATAAGAAACCTGAAGACACGTTAGAACACATTTATTCCATTCATGTAAAAATAAAAGGTTGTTCAATCAATACGCACAATAAATAATTAATGATTACAAAAAAACGCCATAGTAATGAAAGAATATAAATTAATACAGTGGACAGAAATTTTCTCTCTTGCTGGACATGACACGAAAGAATCACTCAGTAGTAATACTGTAATGAACTATACAGTACCTTCAACTGCAGAGGTTACTGTATTGAAATCCAACATTGACAGCACTTTTGCAATGTATAATTAACTATTCTGAAATATTACATAATGTAATTGTTTTCTTTTGTGTTTACAGGCAAAAACGGGCGTATCCCTTAAAAGAAGCCATTAGTCCATTAGAAGCCACATCTGGACAATGAACGAAGAGCTCCCGTCATCCAAACGTAACAGTGGGAAGATGTCATCCCCTTGGATAAGACTCGCTGCACCGTTACGAGATCGACCACCGGAACACTGCATAGAACTATTCACCGCAATCAGTGTGTGGCAGTATTCTTTTCAACTGACGTAAAATCATAAAACATCTGAACCAAAGACAGCAACACCACAAATACCACTAAAACAAAAGTTCGTATCGTAAAAGTTACCAGTGATCTTTAGTCTTTTATAACCCCACGAAGTGAAATTTTACTGTGATAAAATAGCTTAGCACCTCTAAATAGGCTTAAATGGATCCACAACATTATCGGAGTCTTACTCTACTGATAAAGAATGTAATACAGTGCTACTCTGCAGTAATCGCTCAAAACAGCTTGTGAACTTGTTGCAAGGCTTCACTGAACTAATTATATAACAAGCAAAATATTTATTTTCTTTTGTCAACTCAGGAAAAACAATTTACTATCAATGAAACCTTTCTGATGTTGTTTCATTCACGTTTCAAGAAGTTACTATATATTTGTGTCTACTACTCTAAAAGACATAATGTTGCTCAGTATCATCGCCACTACAGCTGCACTCAAAACTGCATTGGGAGTCGTCGGGACAAGCCTCTGGTTGATACCTCTGCTCATTGCAGGGATCGCCTACTACAGATACGATTACCTTGACCCTGAATCGCGTCCAATAGACCAATATCCACTTTACAAAGAATACGACTTCGTCGTAATCGGTGGAGGTTCCGCTGGTGCTGTTGTTGCAAATCGTCTGTCCGAAATCCCTCACTGGACAGTGTTGCTACTCGAGGCAGGACCGGACGAGAACGAAATCAGCGACGTGCCTTCGCTGGCCGCATACCTGCAGCTGTCCAACATGGACTGGCAGTACAAGACCGAGCCCACGGGGAAGGCGTGTCTGGCAATGAAGGGAGGAAGGTGCAACTGGCCGCGTGGGAAGGTGCTCGGAGGCTCCAGCGTCCTGAACTACATGCTGTATGTGCGAGGAAACAGACACGACTACGACCACTGGGAATCGTTAGGGAATCCGGGATGGGGCTACAAAAACGTGCTTAGATACTTCAAGAAATCAGAGGACAACAGGAACCCCTACTTGGCACCGTCCAGATACCACTCCAGGGGCGGCTACCTGACTGTTCAAGAATCACCTTGGAGGACACCGCTGTCTCTCGCGTTCATACAAGCGGGACAAGAATTAGGGTACGAGAACAGGGATATAAACGGGGAGTTGCAGACGGGTGTTATGATTGCTCAGGGAACAATACGGAGGGGAACGCGTTGCAGCACAGCCAAAGCTTTTCTGAGGCCGGCGAGACTTCGTAAGAACCTGCACGTCGCCATGAAGTCGCATGTTATAAGGATACTCATCAATCCCTTTACGATGAGAGCTTATGGAGTGATGTTCGTGCGTGACGGTGTCAGACAGATTGTAATAGCACGAAGAGAAGTGATACTCTCAGCAGGGGCTATCAACTCGCCACAACTTTTGATGTTGTCAGGCGTTGGTCCCAAAGAACAACTTGCAAAATTCGGTATCCACACTTTAAAAAACTTAAAAGTCGGTGAAAATTTACAAGATCATGTGGGTCTCGGAGGAATGACATTCCTCGTTAGTAAACCAGTAGCAATTGTACAAGAACGTTTCCAAACAATTCCAGTGACGGCAGAGTACCTAATCCACGAGCGAGGGCCAATGACGACACTGGGTGGACTGGAAGGACTCGCGTTTGTCAACACAAAATTTGCCAATATTTCAGGAACGTATCCTGACATACAATTTCACTTTGCTCCAGCGTCTGTGAATTCAGACGCAGGTTTGCAAGTTAGGAAAATATTAGGGTTAACAGATCAGGTATATAACACAGTGTACAGACCAATCGCAAACCACGATTCCTGGACACTCCTACCATTGTTACTCAGGCCTCGGTCCAAGGGTTGGGTACGTCTGAGAAGCACTAATCCTTTTCATTACCCAGTCATACACGCAAATTATTTCGACGACCCTTTCGACGTCGCTACGTTGGTGGAAGGTGTGAAGATTGCAGTGAGAATGAGTGAAACGAAAGCATTTCGACAATTTGGATCAAGACTACATCGCATACCTATTCCTAGGTGTAGAAAACATCGATTTGGCTCAGATTCGTATTGGGAATGTGCTGTGAGAAGTATATCAATGACAATATATCATCCAGTTGGAACGTGTAAAATGGGTCCTTCCTGGGACCCTGAAGCTGTAGTAGATCCTAGACTAAAGGTGTATGGTGTTAAAGGACTTAGAGTTATCGATGCATCAATAATGCCCACAATCGTAAGTGGCAATACTAACGCTCCAACCATTATGATTGGAGAAAAAGGTGCTGATTTAGTCAAAGAAGACTGGTTGAACAAGAGAAGCACTAAGCTGGCACCTGTTAGAGCGTAGGTCTTGTTCTGACTGGTCATCGATTCGCAACAAGACAACTGTTATAAAGCAATGTAAAATATACACCCAGCTGAACAAATAAAACTCGAAGACAAGCAGTTGCGATCAATGTGATTGTATGGTATCTCTTGGGAAAATAAATGAGGAGGTTAGTATCAAAGTTAGACAACTCCATTTTTTGCGATTTCGAGATAGTTTCCCATAGAATTTTGTGTGCTAGAACTGTTTAATTTGCAGTTCATTTTTATGTTCAGATAAGTCTAGTAATATAGTACAAAATATATATGTTCAATCATAAGACATATCTCTTTGCAAATGTTTATTTGCTATGAAGGTATTAAATATATATTAACGTTTTCGCCTTATTTGGCATCATCAGATATAATAAAATACGTGATCTCAAACTTGAATGAATTGACAAACGAACAGTACAATATACATGATAAATGAATCTTCATGAGTGTTATGTATGAAGCTATGTATCAGATTGTTATAATTGATTTCAATACAATACACGTTTGAAAGAATTAAAGTAATGTATATACATATAACTCATGCTACAGGTATACATACAGATTAAATAGTGAGCAATTGAATTATGCAAATATCGGCAGTGTTAAGGACATCAATTAAAATTTGATTGTGAATGAAAATGAAGAAAATATCATAGATTTAAAATTTATGAATGATAAAATGTGTTAAAATACTATATAATTAGTGTGATATTATGTTACAAATCTTGTGTTTTATGTTGACAAATAATCATTATCAAGAACATATGCTTGTGGCATCTGCTGTGATGTACTGAAAATAAAGGGGGAGAAGATATGAATCAATTGTAAATCGTAATTAACGTATGTTGTACACTTGTGAACCTTATACATAGCTTCATACATAAAACTCATATATATATATATATATATATATATATATATATATATATATATATATATTGTACTAGAACTGTTTAGGTTTAAAAACGGACAGAACAGACCGAAAATAGCACTTAATTGTGCGCTTTAGAATCAAGATATAGACAACTCCACTGTGGCTTGGTTTCAAATTAGGACAATTCCTTCAGTAGCCAATGAGAAGCCCACATTCGTACCACCTTTACCCATCACGCATCGCGCATCAACATAGCTGATTGTTTATATAATCGATTTGTGGATGAATAAGTAGCTACTGTTTTGCGTAAATTTCCTTTGAAACCGACGTTTTTTTTATTATCCAATTTAATAAACTCTATTTCAACCTGAGGTATATTAGGGTTATAGTTGGCATCAAAATACATATTTTATAACCAAAAAAAAATAGTAAAATTATAATATAAAATTGTGGTCACAGATACAATTCACATGAATTATGTAGAAGAATGCACCTTAATGAAAGAATGGCTCCTGTTAAAGATTAATGAGATGTTTGAGGAATAATCAATGTAAGAGATATAAAAGAATGTCTAACCGTTTCAGAGTAAATACATGACCTTAAAAAGATAATCAATAGTAGATTAGTATAACAAAGTTTGACTTTCACTTTCAAATTAATACTTAATTCATGAACAATGGAACAGTTAAGACTAATAAAAGGATATTACAAGCAATGATTTACGTTTACAAGTTACATACGTGATTCTGGAACAAGTACAATAATTAAAATAATAACACAAGTAATGACTTATAACTAACGAATAACGAAATTCTTGAAGGGCAATATATAATAGTAGGGGCAATACAAAAGATTTAAAAACAAATGTAAACTGCAAAGGAATAGTTTTGAAACCGAGTTAGAAGAGTCTTAGATTGAAAAGTACACAATTTCACTTTAAATATGGCTACATTTGGTTTCAAAAACAGACAACTCCATGACTTAGTTTCAGAGATTGACAACTCCACTTTTTAAACTTAAATTTCGACCTGAATATTAATTTTAATCAAATTTTGAGACTGAAAAAATGTTTCTATGCCCCATGAGAATGTTTAAAAAATATACAGATAATGGTGACATTGGTTTCCAAGGATCTAGTTTTTCGCCCCTCCGGTTAAAAAAAAAGTGCAGTTGTCCAACATTGATATCAAGCTCCTCAAATGTTTTTTGCGCCTCAAACGAAGGCACTGACACATTCCAAGTAATATTTAAGAAACTTCTATCATGCTTTCATTTATTTCATAAAGTAAGGAAAATGAACAATAATTTAATTATTAAATAGAAATAGTAGTTCAATTAAAATATAGTGAAGATGATAATATAGGAAAAATACTTCGAATGAGCCAGTACTAGTGTTTGAACATTATCTCATCTCATAAAGAGGTACGAACATCACATAGCTGACCAGTCAGAATCTTAATGAAGTCCTCGAATATGTTATACGTGGTACAGTCATTAAGTTCTGACACTGACGCCTGAAGGGTAGGCACCCACAAGAATCTGTATGTCTCAGAAGATGCCGCGTGATAGGGCGTACACTTAAACAGATCGACATCCTCCCTCAATATAGTCGCCGCTATGCACGTCTGCCAACATTGGTGTAGCTGCTGCAAGCACCGCTGAAAGATGTTGGCAGGAAGATGCCGTACGGCTTCTATTGTGGCAGTCATGACCTTTTCGGCCGCATAAAAATTACGCCCTCCTAGGATTGATTTCATGAGGGGAAAGAGAAAAAAAATCGCATGGTTAGAGATCAGGTGAGTACGGAGGGTGTGACAAAACAGCGACCTGTTGCCTTGCAAGTTCCTCTTGGACAAGGATGGAGGATGTGCAGGGGCGTTGTCGTGTAGCAACAGCCAATTCTTCCTATGCCAAAGCTCAGGACGCTTTCGACGAATTGAATTGCTTAAACGGCCAAGAATCTCTTTGTAGAGGATCTTGTCTACAGTTGCACCTTGTGGGATGAATTCTATATGAACAATTCCATTTGAATAAAAAAAAAAAACTGTTAAAGCATCACCTTGCCTTTTGACCTGTCTTGTTGCGGATTTTTCTGTCGTGGAAATAATGGCGTTTTCCAGGTGGCGGATTGTCGCTTCAGTTGCGGATCGTAAAGGAAACACCATGTTTCGTCTCCAGTTATGATCGGTTATAGCAGTTTCGCCTAATTTCTAACAGAACGTGACGTTTGCCCGTTGCTCAAACTGCAACATACTCGAGTTCCGACGCGCGCATTCAAATCACCGTCACAACAAAGACCGTAGTTCTGCTTACAGTGCATGCACTCAACTGTCTCTTGTTGGGTCGAGAGACTAACTGACAAGGTGTCATACCATGGCGCCACCTATGCGCTATAATGCACCACAACGCCACTATGCGCTCAGTATTAGAACTTAATGACTGTACCACGTATATTAAGTGCATTTGAATTCGAATCATTATCTTAATCTCTATTATATACAGATAACTTTTCAAAATCGTACAATAAAAATAAGCAATTACGATTGAATCAACTTTTAAGCAGTTAATAATGTCATATTAATAATGGAAATACTGATGTTACATTAAGAATACGTATTTCCAACACGCTACAATTCCAGTTGAAAATATAACAATCGGCATTCCACAATACATTTCCCAAAAAAGATGAAAGGATTATACAAAATGTTAACGCCATAAATGAACAATTAATTGCACTAAAACAACTTCTATTATGTTTTGTGTTACCTGACTGTATTATTAAATTTTAATAATATAAATTTTCTTAGGACGTAAAATAGCCATATCCAAAACGGGTTACTGTGGAAATTAGCAAACCATAACTCATGTCTATAAATCTGTATACATAAAATTGCCATCTAAAGTGCACGTTTACTTAATACTATATTGCAATAGTTAACAGCTGTTTTGTTAGTAACGGGTCGACAGCATGATATGAAATTACTCATGCTGGGAGATAAGGTTAGGTGGCATAGTTTACTTCCCCCGTTCTCTATTGTAATTACCCGCATACCCAAATACAGTTTCTATTAGAAGTTCAAGGACAACTCTTCCAAAGAGATGTTGCATTCCTGTCCTTATATTTATGTGAAATCCCCTGATATTTATAAAGGGACCAAATGCCTATGAATAATGAAGTTTTTTACTGCAAACCTAATCTATTTTCAAGCTGTGGAATATGTAACAATTTTTCTGGTATGAAACTTACTGAAAAAAATTAATTACTCCAAAATGGATGTATTTAGATCAACGAATTTTGGGACAGAGTTAGATATTATCCCAAGTCATTCTTCCACATCCCAATAATCTGCCACTTCACGTCCAAACTCCTGAATTTCGACCCATTTTAACTTTTTTTTTTTCGATGAAGGAAGCTAACCTTTCCACACTTGTAGCAAACTCCACAACTGTTTACTAAAATAGCGGGAATAATCTGACTGACCAGTATTAACAACTCCCAAGGTTATGATGTAAGTGGCAATGGCGGTCCTGGGTCAATTTGCTGCGAATTTCAAACTCGAGAGAATTTTAGAAAAAAAAATTTTCCTAAAGAAAATAAAGAAAAATCTGGATTTTTAATGCGTAAACGAGGTGTCACACTTTGTTTAAACAAAAAGTAATATTTGCACAAGAAGTCTTTCAGGTATTTCTAACTTTATCTCAAAATTCATTGAGGAATTGCTAATATTTACGGCCATCATGCACTCAGCTGTGAGAGGAGCAAGGGTCGCATTCCCAGACATACATCAGTAAATGATATCATTAAAAGATCTCTGACTTCTTGTGGCATCCCGTCTCTTTTGGAACCACCAGGTATTAGTCGCGCGGATGGTAAACGACCCGATGGTCTCACCTTAATTCCATGGTCTAGAGGAAAATCTTTAATTTGGGACTCCACTTGCGTTGACACTCTACCTCCATCTCACTTGCCGAATACCTCCAGACACCCAGCATCTGCTGCTGAATTAGCCGTGAAGAAGAAAGTCAATAAGTATGCTCATCTTTTAGACAATTATATCTTTGTCCCCTTTGCTGTGGAGACCTTCGGTCCTTGGAGTCATGACGCTAAAGTTTTGGTATCTCAAATAGGCCAAATTTTGATCTCCATTACCGGTGATCGTCGTTGCACTACTTATTTGCGTCAACATTTAAGTATTGCAATTCAACGCGGAAATGCAATGAGCGTTTTGGGTACTCTTCCCGAGTCCAGCCCTTTGGATGAACTCTTTCTCTTGCTAAAAATTTATTTAGTATGCCGTATGTAAATATTTGTATCTGTATTTAGTTTTATATACTGTAGTGTTCAAAATGTAAAATTTATTGTTAAACTCATAAACTCAAGGTTTCGTAAGTTATTTATAATTAAGTCCTTAGCAACCATGTATAAAATCCACAAAATGTATATACAAGGGCTGGATAAAAAGTAATGGCAACAGTTCGATATTTCTCACATGGCTTTATTCACAGGGATACAACATTTACGTACCTTCTATATAGTCGCCCCCCCCCCTTACTTATTACCTTTTGACAAATGTTTGGAAGGCGTCGTACATCATCAGTGCGTCCATCTTTGTTGATGTTCCTTATTGACCACCCTATAGCACGGACAAGTTCATCTCTGATATTGTACCGGGTCCCTCGCAGTGGTTCTTTCACTTTGGTGAAAAGATCGTAATCGCATGGATTCATATTGGGTGAGTACGGTGGATGTTCCAGAATCTCCCATTGCCAGCGGCGCAAGAGGTCCTTGACAGCAGCAGCGGCGTGACTCCTTGCATTGTCATGAAGAATGATGGGGTTCTGTACCACCAAGTGTCGTCGTTTTCTCCTGAGGGCTGGACGAAGGTGGTGCCACAGGAACCTGCAGTAGTAGTCCGCGTTTGCCGTCTGCCTTGGAGGTACAGCGTGGTGCAGTATTATCCCATCAATGTCATACGCCACAATGAACATCACCTTCACAGCACTTTGTGTAGGGCGCACTTTCTTCGGACGAGAAGAACCTGGATGCTTCCATTCATTTGATTGACGTTTCAAGTTTGGTTGGTTCGTATGAGCGAGCCCAGGTTTCGTCCATAGCGACGATTCGTCCAAGAAAGTCGACATCTTTCCTTTGGTACTGGCCCAACAATGCCTGTGCGACTGCATAGCGGTGCCATTGTTAAACCTCGGAAATTTCATGGGGTATCCAACACCCTGTAATTTTGCGGTAACCCAGAATGTCTTGCAGAATGTGGAGCACAGTTTTGTGACATACTCCGACTTCCGCTGCTAACCCACGCGCAGTCTATCGGCGATCAGCATCCAACAGGGAAGCAAGGAGTTAAACTGTGTTGTCCTCCACGCGGGGTCGTCCTGTACGGAGGATGTCCTGAACGGCATACCTGCCTTCCCGGAACGCTTTAACCCATCGTGCCACTGTGCGATATGGCAACGCTGCATCGCCACATGCTTCACGCAGTCCCTGAAAACATTCTTGTGCACTACGACCTTGTGTCACTTCAATTTTGATCCAGGAACGTTGCTCTAGTGTTGTAAACATGGTCCTAGGGCGCTCGCACTATCCCTATGAAAGTCAACGTTCTACACACTGCAGTAGATTGATAGAGTACTGTCGCCGCTAGCTGCACTAACTCATCTAACAGTCCCTGTTCATGTCCACACAGCTGGCAGCTCTCGAACACACCATCGTCACGTGACAGCAGTGTTGCCATAACTTTTTATCCAACCTATATACAAGTAATTTTCATCTGAAGGAATAAAAGATAACCGTCACATATACTGTATAAATAAAACTATCATCTTCAAATTGATCTAAGTACATTCATTCTGGAGTAATTAATTTTTCAGCCTACAAAAATGTAATTTTTCAAAGTTTTAATAACAGAAAAATTGTTATATAATCCAGAGTTTGAAAGACAGAGAAAGTGCATTTGCAGTAAAAAAAACTTGAATTCTTTTCACAGGCACTTGGTCCCTTTATAAACAACAGGTGATTTCACTAAATATGTATAGGGACAGGAGTGAAACATCTCTTTCGAAGCGACCTCCTTAAACTTTTCGTAGAACCTCTATAATTAACTGAAAACACAATAGCACCAACGTCTTTATCGGAAATTTGGAAACACATTGTCTGTACAAAAATATTTACAAGATTTATAATATTCCAATATTGTTTTAAAAAATATGACCGAAAGCAAATCAAATATACATTGTATGAAAACAAATATATTCTCCTAGGTCTCTCATACAAGGAATATTTTGTGGTGTATTGTTAAAACGCTCTAATAAATACTCTTCCCTACGGACAATAAAGCAAGGTAGGTACTACTAAATTTGTGTAATATTTGACAATTTCAAATAATGTTACTTAGTAAGCTACTGTTGCATGTTAACAGTCAATTTTATACACAGTGGACAATAAAAATACTGCGTGTTAATGTGTATAAACCACAGTGCTGTATGTGTCTGTATGAATAAAATGTCATTTTGTGCCATATGGGAGTATTAAGTTCTGTAAAATTGCAGAGATCCACATTGGAAGCATTTTACGCTGTTCCATTTGTTACATGATTTAATATTTTACATAATACAGAAAATAACGAAGAACTGCAAATTACAAATAGAGAAAAAGTTATGACGTACAGAGATTGCAACATCCGCAAGACAAATGAAATTGAATGTTTGCAATCATAAACATTGTATAATTCATATAATCTATTTTTTTTCTCAACTAAATTAATATGTTCCAATTCTTATATCTATACTATTCCTCTCTTTCGATAAATATGACGCAGGCAATATTGTTACGTTAAAAAATAAACATTTTCTTTATTTTCATACAAATGCTCATATTCAGCATCACTGACATTGAAAAACTGGATATAGATCTGCTTGTCTGTGTACAACCAATTCCTAAATATTTTACTTCTTTTTTTTCTTTTCTTCATTTTCAGTATCTACGTATTAGTCAAGTCATTGCTGCATAACATATATCCAATATAATTTTGTGCGAGATCGTGCGTAGTTGCTTGGTTTCCGCACAAAACCAATCCGCGAAAAGTCTAAAATTCCACATTCAGTATTCCCAACCTAACACACATAACAATTTCCCTCTCCTTACCGCTTAAGTGACATATTCATTTTACTGCTTTAGGCTTTTAATATATTATTTTTAGAGACGTTCAATATAGTAATAATTATAAATTGGAAATATACCACTGCAATTTCACCTCAATTGCACTGTTAATTATTGATTTTAAATATTTGTAAAAATTAAGTAAACTCTACAACTCCACTAAAGTTACTGCATTCGTGATGCAAGTAACATTATGGAAGCCATGAAAAAATCAACAAGATTCCAGACTCATCATAGACTGGGGGAAGAAAAGACATACCGGTACGTATATCACGGCCTGCTGGAGTATAGTAAACACAGAAAACATTTTAAAGCAACAATGTTGAAGATAGATATTTTTGTTTTGCAAATTTGCCGTCATTGAACAGAAACCAAGATGGAGATTTCATTGCAACTAATTAGAAATTCCTCTTTCAGGTATGTAATAAACGATCTTCGCACAAAATAATGTACCATACACGAGCGGTATGTTTTCTTTTAATTCTCGGAAATTAAAAAAGTTCAACTACGTTTCGCTTTTTCAATCTTTTCCTCGAACATGAAAACTTCAACATACCGCTCTCGTAACGCATATTAGCTATTTTGTACGATCGTGTTTTCTGTTCTATTTACAGCTACTGTTGCTAGGATCAAATTTCTGCGTATTTGAAGGACAAAGCTCAAATTCTTTCAATCATGTGTTACCACAATACACCGCGCTCTTAAATATACTGAGCACATTGGGAATTAAATCAATTGTTTTCCCAAATAACTCTATGAAATGTTTCACATAAAACACTTTTTTTTTTCCTTGAAAACAAAATAAAAACAAACAAAATTGTATTTTAAGCTTTATTGTTTGAAATATCTGAAAGAATAACACCCTGAAATTAAAGATATTACTTACGGTTCATCCTATATATTTGTGTGTATGTATATACACAGTACAACTCCAATTATCCGTCACCTTATTAACCGATTGGGGGATTATCCGACTGTTTCTCTCTCTCTCTCTCTCTCTCTCTCTCTCTCTCTCCCTCTCTCTCTCTCTCTCTCGCTCTCTCTTTACAGCACAAAATATGATGTCCTAGACCAGGCCTGCACAAGGTTATGCCACAGTCTACTATATACAGTCGCGAAGCTCAATATGTAGTAAAAATGCAAACATGGGTAGTTGCCCACCACTAGGATCGCTACTAATGCCTCATCATCGCAGATCTCTCTCCTAGCAGCCGACAAAATATGTTACACTTTCGTTGTCGTGTTCTTTTGGAAAAATTAACACCTTCCTTCCATTATTGAAATATTAAATGCATAAAGTTAATTTATTATTTTAATGAAGTATATTAAATTCCACCATAAACTCGAAGATACCTGCAAGAAATAAGTTAATATAATTTTTGTTTGTGCAAAACGAACTGAAATTTACTATAATCGCTTCACTCATTCAAGATTATAGCGATAATTAACTATGAAACCAATAAATATTAATTTGCATTTCCCTTTACAACAATAATAATGGAAATATGAATTAATGGAGTAACTTACGTGTACCGGTACTTGTAGTGTAGGCTTACGTAATTAACAAAGTGGGATGAGGTTAAGCAATAATAATCACACCAGAATTGGAAATAAAACGTGATCAATAAATTTTATTGTAACAGACTTTTTCTACGTCTCTAGTAAAGCAACAAATAAAAATAACAACAAAATTAACAGCTATAATTAAAAACATATCCTTTGAAGAAAAAAATAGGCCTAAGCAATAATAATCCCACCAGAATTGAAAATAAAACGTGATCAATAAATTTCATTAAAACAAACTTAATTTTTCTACGTCTTTAGTAAAATACCACATAAAAATAATAACAAAATTAATAGCTACAATTAAAAATATATCCTCTGAAAAAAAAAAGTAGACCTAACCTGTATTTCTCTGGAAATTTAGCAGCCTAAGTGACAGAACTTTAACCGGTATCTAATGTCCTTTCGGTTAAACTGAAACATTTCATTGTGAAATTTAAGGATATAATGTATTCTAACAGTCACAAAGAACTTCAAAATTAACAGTTTTGTTTCTGCACAGCATTCTTGTGGAAACCCAGGAACCTTTCTGAATCTTTCGGAAATCGGAAAAAGGATAACTCTGGCCTCTTTCTTTTACTGTTGCTACAATTTATAGCACTACAAACGTCTCCTCCTTGACCCATATTATTATTCCAATTATATTTTAGCCATTAACATTTTCATTATAAGCAATAACGAACATTTCACAAGCATCAATGTGAAATACGACACAGTCCAAAGTCGACCACGGACAGTCTATTGTTTCTAGTTGCTAACCGCTTGGAGCGCTTTATCACGAAATTTGCAAAAAAGCACCTCAAGCTTCGCGACTGTATATAGTAGACTGTGGTTATGCACTCCGAGCTGGCTCACAGCTCATGAGCGGAATGCAGATATTAGCTGCGCTCTGTATAAGGGTGGACTGGAAGAAGGGGTGATCTCGTACAAAATATATACAAAAGGAAGTACTATTACGAGTGCTTATGAAATGAATTCCCGTTCAGTGTTTGCAAAACTATCTTGGACTATTATTAATTAATAAAGAAATATTTATTTTACAGAAATAATAGAAATTCTATAGCTACTTGTTAAATTTTTATTTATCAGTACATCAAAACGAGGTTTTACGCTGTTGGCAGCTGAAAGGAACAGTAACATACTGATCGTAATGAAACATCAGTTACAGATGTTGGATGTCTGCCTTTACTAAAGTTGATTATAGAAAACAGTTGCTCACAAATATAAATGTTGAGCCAAACATAGCAATCATTTTCACAGCCAGCCTGTGTAGTCGTGGATATTATTGCTAATGTTTAGTCTTGTAAAACTCAACCAGGCTAGTAGTATTATTCAAACGATCTTTAGCCCTTAGATCACATTGAAGATCAATAAGTCCGAGCTGTAAATCGTTAAATATTAAATGTTACGTTCCGTCTTTTAGATTCCTCCATGCTGTACTGTAGCAGTAGGTAAGCAACGTGAAACAGTTACTGAGAATAGGCCTACACACTGCACTCCACTAGATAACTGAGTGGTCGTTTCCCTCTCCTCTACCTACAGCAAGTCTATGTCATTCAGACGTATCTTCCTCTCCGTTTCGGCGAGCGGTAAATACGGCTCGGAGCGCGCGCGCTCGTTGAGCGCTGTTTGTGCAGGTATGTCCTAGACAGTTACTTATTGGAGGGGGTGTTTTCCCCAACTTGTAAAATAGTCACTACCTGCTTTCAAAGAAGTGACCCCAAGAACTTCCAAATTGCAAAACCCGTGTACAATTCAGTCCTCCTTCTATTGTTGGAATGGACGTTCTGTATAACATAAGTAAAATATCTTCCATGGGTGTTGAAAGAAAACGTGTTGTACTAAATATAAAAAGACCAAATAATTTAGAGATTTGGTAAAGCAGAAAATTTATCTCATACCGAGTCGGAATACGAGATTGACGTTACAACTTTGCGCGATTTAATAAAAAAAAAATGGGTAAAGTGTATAAAGTACGAGTGTGTAAATCTACAACACGAAACCTCTACTCCTATCTTTCGGCAGACAACCATCACATTGAGTTCCCCAAGCCCTTAAAACTCGTCACTGATAACCAGACTTAAATTGGTGAACTTCTGATCCAGTAACTAGCATGTTAAACACAACACCACGGAGGAAATTACGAAAATATAGACCTAAATATTGTGGACTTTACTTATGAAAATCTTTTATAGTACGGATTATCCGATTTTTCGATTAACCGTTCAGCCCATCCCCTTCATTACCACGGATAATAGAAGTTCTACTATATAATGGGTGGGGCATAGGAACCAAGTGTTTTTAAAATAATCATAAAACAGTTAGTTTTTGTTTTCAACACATTTTATTCGTAGAAAAACGTTTGTGAGAACATACCATTTCAATTATGAGCGGAAAATTACATCTGGCATGTGATGTACGTCTGTGTTGACGCATTGTTTAAGGCGCTGACGAAAATTCATCTCTATTCTTTCCAGGGGATCTCTGTTGATTTGGGTGATGTGCTGACGTACTGTGTCCTTTAATTCATCTAATACTCGGGGCTTATCCTCGTAAACTCGTGCCTTTAGTTACTCCCATAGAAAAAAATCACGTGGACAGGTCAGGGGACCGAGGGAGCCATGGAACATCACCAAATCTCGAAATGAGACGATTGGAAAACAGGAGGCAAAGAACTGCCATTGACGCTCTGGAGATATGCGCCGTGGCCCCATCTTGCTGAAACCACCTATCTTGTATGGGTGTAAATGTAAATCGCCTTGCAAAATCCGTCTTACCGTACGATTGCTGATTACAAGAGCAGCTGAATGTCTTCGAGCAGAGCGGCCTGGGCTGCGCAGTATCGCTTATCTGACTGAACATTTTCTGGAGTACGCACTCTGTGTTGGGGGCCGGGCGATTTATTCTTCAGTATTGCGCCTATTTCTTTATAAGATTTTTGAACCCAACATAAGATTGTGTCACGCACGGGAACAGAATCATTGCGATTAATATTGAATCTGTAGCAAAACTCACGCCGTATCGAGGTCACCGACTCGCCATTCCTAACAAAACAATCATACGCAAACTTGCGTCCACTGTTCCATGATGCCGACTGCAGGTGAAATGCTATGAGCCACGGAATGGACTGTCACATGCCGCACGTCTCTGCCTTTCATAATGACCGAGTACAAGAGCCATTTAAAAAAACACTTGGTTCCCATGCCCCACCCTGTGTATGTGAGGGGAAATCAAATATGAACAGGATCTTTTTAAATTTGATGTAACCAACCAAAACAAAAAATACAACCACCTCATTTTTCTACATACTCTCCTGACTTTGCTACACATTTTCCCCATCGAATTGACAACTTTTTACGCCATCCTCGAAGAAAGAAGAAGGACGTGTGAGCAGCCACTCATGCATGAACTCTCCTACCGTTGCGTCGTCATGGAATTGGCGTCCTCTCAGTTCTTTTCGCGGTCCGAACAAATGGTAGTTGCAGGGTGATAAATCTGGACTGTAAGGAGGATGTTCCAAATTTTCGCAATGAATTTCCTCCAGTTTTTCATGCGTTAAAGCAGCGATGTGCGGCCTTGCATTGTCGTTCAGAAGAATCACATCTCGGATCGGTTTCCGGCATTGTTAGGAGCGGTATGCGGCTTTTGCCTGAACCAAAAGACGGCAGTATTGGCTGCAGTCACCGTTTTTCGTTCATGCAGGAAGTCCACCACAAATGTAAGTTGTAGCGAACATGGCTTCAACAGAGCAAGAGAAAGAACGAAGCTTCGGATATTTATTTTTTGGCAAAGATTTGAAAAGTTGAACATTTGTCAAGTCCTTACATCTAGCTTACATTTGACATCACATTGAAAATCTGTGAGTTTAAATTGAAGATCTAACCGCATTATTCGTACGTCTGCTGAAAAAGGATCGACGTACAGAGATAATAATAATAATAATAATAATAATAATAATAATAATAATAATACCAGCTAAATTTATATTACATTTATTCACATTGTTACAGACACGTCAGGCTGTACTAAATTTATGGACCTGACAACCTCCATATTGTATCAGTAATATATCTATGATTTACATCAATTCATCAACTACAATGGGATGAAACGTCTTAACAACACGCATTTTAACAAAATATAAACATGTTAGTGACAAAACGACACTGCGCTTTAGTTCAACGTCAAACATCAAGATCAACAGAAACTGCCCTATTCAACGAACTTTAAATCGGCAAATACAGCCAACACATGTTCAACGTGATTATAATTTTTAAAAGTGATTTTACAAAGTGTTCACATTTCAATGACTACGCTAATAGTGGTTACAATTCTTCAACAGTTTTAATTTTTTATATATTTTAGATCATATCACATGACTTGCAGTGATTTAAATCGGCAAATACCAGCCAACACATGTTCAAAGTGATTTAAACTTTTAAAGTTTTTATACAAAGTGTTCACATTTCAGTAACTACGCTAATAGTGGTTACAATTCTTAAACAGTTTTATTTTATATTTTAGATCATATCATATGACGCGCAGTGATTTAACCTAACATAGCATGTATATCATAGATCAACCTAAGTTAAGTCCAAGCAATCACACTAATATGACCCGAAAATTACCACATTAAGTTCCATCTAATAGGCAAGGTTTTCATCATATCACTCTAACATTTCACATCTGAAGATGATACACATGTATCGAAAACGTTAATGAAAATTTATTTATTTTATGATAAGCAAAGGCGGTTTTGTACACATATAATTATAGTCAAAAATAATAATAATACTAATAATAATAATAATAATAATAATAATGATAATAATAACAACACTTAACCTTTTAATATTTCATGAGTAACATGTAGTATAATGCCGTTTTATGTTATACAACCGTTTTCCTCGTAATACTTGTGAACAAATCATACATTTAATATTCTCCTCATATTGGCAGCAAAGAAATGCGTCCTCCCATCCTGCTTGAAACTTCCGTTTTTTATAGAGGTACATGGTTTCGAGAGAGACATATGCCACTCGCAGGTCAGAGACAAATACAAAGGGAACAGAGTTTGACTCCAGTGAGTGAGAGGGTGGGGGTTGGGGAACGTAGGAAGTAAGAGAAATGCACAGCTATCATTGCGAGCCACAATGTGCTCGTGGGTCACATTTTCGCCACGGCTGTTTATGTGTTGACCGAATGGCTTAAGCCACAGTTAAATGGGGAAAGTGCTAAATATCTGCGCAGCCTCGTCCTATTTTCGCAATGAGATGCGAAATTTCTTGAACGACAATCTGCCGCAGCAGTGGAAATGACGCTAGCCAGAATAACTCCCTGGTCGGCTTGTTCCCGTGACCTTCCACCATGCGATTTTTTTCTATGGGGTTACGTGAAGCATGAAGTTTACGTCCCTCCTCTATCCCAGATCATGGACGAACTGAAGGTACTCATTAACGAAGCCATCCAAACCATAACCAGGCACATGTCTCGGCGAGTGCGTCAGCAGGAATAGGAATATCACATTGAAATCTGAAGGTTGAAAAGAAGGGAGCATACTGAACGTTTGAACTTACTTACTGGCTTTTAAGGAATCCGGAGCTTCATTATCAACCTCACATAAGCCCGCCATTGGTCCCTATCCTGAGCAAGACTAATCCATTCTCTATCATCATATCCCACCTCCCTCAAATCCATTTTAATATTGTCTTCCCATCTACGTCTCGGCCTCCCCAAAGGTCTTTTCCCCTCTGGCCTCCCAACTAACACTCTATATGTATTTCCGGATACGCCCATACGTGCTACATGCCCTGCCCATCTCAAACGTCTGGATTTAATGTTCCTAATTATGTCAGGTGAAGAATACAATGCGTGCAGCTCTGTGTTGTGTAACTTTCTCCATTCTCCTGTAACTTCATCCCTTCTCGCCCTAAATATTTTCTTAAGAACCTTATTCTCAAAACCTCTCAATCTCTGTTCCTCTCTCAAAGTGAGAGTCCAAGTTTCACAACCATACAGAACAACCGGTAATATAACTGTTTTATAAATTCTAACTTTCAGATTTTTTGACAGCAGACTAGATGACAAAAGCTTCTCAACCGAATAATAACAGGCATTTCCCATATTTATTCTCCGTTTAATTTCCTCCCGAGTGTCATTTATATTTGTTACTGTTGCTCCAAGATATTTGAATTTTTCCACTTCGAAGTATAAATCTCCAACTTTTATAGTTCCATTTCGTACAATACTGTGATCACGAGACATAATCATATACTTAGTTTTTTCGGGATTTACTTCCAACTCTATCTGTTTACTTGCTTCAAGTAGAATTTCCGCGTTTTCCCTAATCGTTTGTGGATTTTCTCCTAACATATTCACGTCATTCGCATAGAAAAGACGCTGATGTAACCCGTTCAATTCCAAACTCTCTCTGTTATCCTCGACTTTCCTAATGGCATATTCTAGAGCGAAGTTAAAAAGTAAAGGTGATAGTGCATCTCCCTGCTTTAGCCCGCAGTGAATTGGAAAAGCATCAGATAGAAACTGGCCTATACGGACTCTGCTCTAAGTTTCACTAAGATACATTTTAATTAATCGAACTAGTTTCTTGGGAATACCACACTGAAAAAAATAGTGAGTGAAATTTTAAAATGAAGTTTCCATCTCACAAGCGCAAGTCACATCATTTTTATTAATCTTGACACGCATTTTAAAAAACCTAACAGGCGCCTATTATGTTTATTATTTTTCACTCTTTCCACCATAGGAAAACGTGTAATTTTAAAATAACTGTGAGCAAAATGATATTATGTAAACATGTTTCAAAATGATAAACATGGACTTATTTTCTTCCTAAAAATCTATAATATGATATATGATATATTATGAACTGTAATATTCTATACTATGATATACCATAATACTTGTATAATTTAAAATTATATATTACTAAATGTATAATAACGTATAATGCAATGTAAATATCAAATAGATACTCTAATATAATGTACCTGAGAAACATTTAGTTGTACAGGGACATCATTTTATTTTTACTAACATTTCTAATATTAACCTGAGTATACCTTTGGCTGAAAGGTTGTGAACCGGAAACACCGTTTGCTACCCCCTTCCAGATTGGAGTTCGATGATACTGGCGTAAGATACAAACAAATCACTTCACTAGATATAGGAGGGATGAAAAGTAGTTCATCCATTTACGTAAAGTAGGAAATATCACGATTTTGAGTTTGATAATTTTCATTACGTTTTTCTTTAATCAGAATACAGTAAAGTATTAAAAATTAGTGTTTTTACTCTAGACCTGAAGTGTCCAATCGGACGTATTCATTATGCAGTGTATATTATACTGTATACAGCACATTAGCGTACAATATAGAGAATGAAGTTAAATTGAAAAATAATCATAATATGGATATTTAAACACATATTGGAAAATGATGGCCGTTCATTTCGATACAGGCTTCAGTTCTTTTTTTGCATATTATCGCACATAGACTATTGTACCTAATTCCAATTACCAGTTTCGTCTTTCGTACTAGTAACTCATGTTGAAATAACTACAAAAGAGTACCTTACGTACTGTAAATTCAGTCTTCACTTCTGCCCGATCCGAAAACATAAAATTATCCAGACCTTCTATTTACTGTCCGTCCAAGTGTTTTGTCGCAGGGTCGTAGAAAGGAGGGAAATCACGTGACAGTTAATTACTTAACGAGGCCCTTTTATTTAAGTTATTTTAAACAGTTGTATAATATTACGTAGACGTCCAATTCCTAACAGAAATTAATGTTCTCAGAAAAGAGCTAAGACAGCCCAGCCACTAGCCTTTGCAAAGGGACGGGTAGAAGTGGGTGGGGGAAACCGAGATGTGACATAGGCAAGCGGACGACAGTACCTGTGCGAGAATATGTTTCAATATTGAAAGCGAACATATTTTGTGGAACGTACTATTCTCACTAACTCAGTACTGTTTGTGTTTACTATGACCGTGAGGCGACTTTGACTGTATACGCTTGGTTCTGTGTGGAGAACGGGGTGGCAGTGAAGTACATTCAAAATCTCAGGTACAATAAAAATTGAAGTAAAAATAAAATGATGTCCCTGTATTAATTTATGGCGTTCATTACCAACATATTTGTCATATTCAGTAGCATGTTGTATAGAATAATGTCGTTGGATATTGAACTTCTTAATCAGTGTAGTGTTTTATACCAAATTAAACACTTAATCCACTACTCTCTATCAAAAAGAACTCCTCCTCCCATGATACATTAAAAGTATTGGGAATAGCGGGACGGTTTAGTGTATGAGCGGAAGCTCCGTCTTCAAAGTTCGCCATCATACTGCAGAGTCACCACTGCACCGACACTGAATGACGTACAGTAAGCATACGTCACAGCGCTCCCAAGACCGGCTCTTTAAAGCACACAGCGCTCATTTCTCAGAATCACGTAATGTGCCCAGCCCTGGTATACACTGTCTGTCTGCAGGCAGCCCATCTCGTACGAAAATAAACACGAAAACGTTCCTGAGTCACGGCTACACTCTTTGTTTCCACGTAAAACAACACACCGTCTTCAATTTCTGTTCGAGCGTCAACCGGCCCTTGTCCGCCATGTTTCACAAACCTCAGCAGGTGGCACTGCGCATGCATGACAAATGCTGCCGTCTATTGAACCATGCATGGACTAAGGCTACTCGTCACAAAATTTGAAAGTTCTAAACCCTAAATTAAACGTTTTATTAGCTATTTTCAGTGAATGACATTTCATGCGCCACTCTGTATATCAATGGTTGCCCATCACCACAAAATTGTGACGTAACAGAAATGCAACCCGCACACCACTATCGCAGGGAGAGGGGTGGAGTGGGTATCTCCTCAGGTAATGCAGTGAATAATAGTGCAGAGACGGCCTGTGACCAAAAAAACAAAAGCAATATAATATTCTTCTACTTATTAACTACACACACTTTTTTCCGTATTAACTTTTATCCTCCTATTCATTATTTTTGTTTTACTTGAAGCAAGTAAAGCGATCGGTTTGGAAGTAAATCCCGAAAAGACAAAGTATATGATTGTGTATAGTGACGAGAATATTGTACGAAATGGAAATATAAAAATTGGAGATTTATCCTTCGAAGAGGTGGAAAAATTCAAATATCTTGGAGCAACAGTAACAAATATAAATGATATTCGGGAGGAAATTAAACGCAGAATAAATATGGGAAATGCCTGTTATTATTCGGTTGAGAAGCTTTTGTCATCTAGTCTGCTGTCAAAAAATCTGAAAGTTAGAATTTATAAAACAGTTATATTACCGGTTGTTCTGTATGGTTGTGAAACTTGGACTCTCACTCTGAGAGAGGAACATAGGTTAAGGGTGTTTGAGAATAAGGTGCTTAGGAAAACATTTGGGTCTAAGCGGGATGAAGTTACAGAAGAATGGAGAAAGTTACACAACACAGAATTGCACGCATTGTATTCTTCACCTAACATAATTAGGAACTTAAAATCCAGACGTTTGAGATGGGCAGGGCATGTAGCACGTATGGGCGAATCCAGAAATGCATATAGAGTGTTAGTTGGGAGACCGGAGGGAAAAAGACCTTTAGGGATTCCGAGACGTAGATGGGAGGATAATATTAAAATGGATTTAAGGGAGGTGAGGTGTGATGATAGAGACTGGATTAATCTTGCACAGGATAGGGACCGATGGCGGGCTTATGTGAGGGCGGCAATGAACCTTTGGGTTTCTTAAAAGCCATTTGTAAGTAAGTATTCATTATTTTTGTATTATTAACAAAATAAAATATATTTTCCTATTTACCATAAAAAAGAACGTGTACTTTACATCAGCAGATATTTTAAATTAGAAAATCGTACCACGCTGGTCACGAAGTTGTAAACTACACTACATACTTTAAAAAAAGTCGAAGTATTTCATCCCGATTAAGACATAGAAGCCGTTACTTTTTATTATTTGTTTATTAATTAAATATTCAAATTACACTACATACGTCGAAAAAAACGTCGAAGTATTTTACTCCGATTAAGACATAGAAGCCGTTACTTTTTATTATTTGTTTATTAATTAAATATTCAAATTACACTACATACGTCGAAAAAAAGTCGAAGTATTTTACTCCGATTAAGACATAGAAGCCGTTACTTTTTATTATTTGTTTATTAATTAAATGTTCAAATTACACTACATACGTCGAAAAAAACGTCGAAGTATTTTACTCCGATTAAGACATAGAAGCCGAAACTTTTTATTGTTCGATTATTAACAAAATATTCAGTTTACATGTAAGGGCTTGGTAGTCTTTATATTAAAAGAAGAATAATGACAACGTACATTGTTCTTTTATACTTCATTTAAAATTTTACAATAAATTAACTATCTCATATTTTTGTCTGCACAAAAGAAATACTTTTGCTCCCATCCTCCTTGAAATTAAATTTTCTGTTTTGGAAAAGACATCGAAACATTTTATCCTACACACTTATGTACGTGATAAATGTCTTGTCTTATATCGAAGTGAAGGCTGTAAACAGAGGGTGGGGGTATGATGCCATGGTTACGCTTGAGTGGAGGCAGGGGCATGTGTCGCGACACAGCTTTCGGCGATCACTGCTGTATATTTTTATGTAACTTTGAAAAACAATTAGACCTACAGGTAACATACAGATGCAATCAAAGTTTGTACAGAACAAATATATGCTACTTGTAACTTCTATACAAAGTTTAAAAAATCTGTTAGATAGGAGAGAAGTTATTAATTTTGTCTAAAATCACTCCCTACAACGGGGTAGTTCCTCTTATATACTCTGTATACAAAAAATATTTGCAACTTGTAACTTCCGAACAATGTTAAAAAAAAATCTGTTAGGTATGAGAGAAGTTATTTTGTCTAAAATCATCCCCTATAAAGGGGTAGTTCCTCTTATACAAATGTAATCAGAGTTTGTACACAAAAATATGTGCCATGTATAAGGTGTGTACAAAGTTTCATAAGAATCCGTTAGAATGCAGAGAAGTTATTAATTTTGTCCAGCTAGTTTTGCGTTTTTGCACACTATGCGGCGGTTCAGAAACACTGCTTTAGAAAGATTCTGATTTAAAGAAAAACACAAAACGTCTTATAAAACATAACTTCTCTCTTATTTAAAAAAAACACATGCATTTTGCATTTTGTGCTCAATTTCGCATTTTATCACGGATTAAAAACTGCAGCAATATGGATACTTCACATGCTTTTAAACATAACTTTATTAATTATTTCGACAGCATTTGGGCACATTTTTCCATTAATCATGATTGCGAAAATCTACTATTTTTATACATAATTAAATAACATCAATATTGATTCAGCACATTTTAATAAAATTTACATACCAATCCTAATAGAAATATGTCTTTTTTATCAGAACACGTCAAATATTTGGTTGTGGCATTTGATAAAGCAACTGAATTAGGAAAGACATTTATAAGTAAAAACAGGAAACGCATACTTGACCTTGTTGGCTTGCATAAAGCTCTATGCTGTGTTATGACGTAATCATGGTCCAGATCCAGACTAAAGATAACATCATTGCCCTGGCATGTTAACCGTTTTGCGTGCTAGTGTATGCTGCAATCGGAGCACTTCTGGGCATCTCCCACTTTTTCTGTTTGTGAAAGAACAGCCACGAAAGACACTGTTCTACAACTCCGAACTAGAGGCTTATGATAATTAGAATGAAAGGTAAAGTGAAAGATAAACTCACATTTTTCATGAGGCCGACAATAATACAGTACAGTATCTCTTCCGAATGCATATTGTTGACGACATATAGTATGTCATATATAGGGGGCGGATGTTGATGACCTAAAAATCTACTTAAAATGATCATTAAAATGTTCTTAAAATAATGAAAAAATTACAAAATTAAAAGAAAATGACATTTAAATATTATTCAAAGTACTCGCACCACAACTTCTTAAAAACTGTATGACTTGAGGCTTTCCCGGCGTTGGATGTAGATTAACTCTCCTCGGGTTCTCAGCCAGGTGAGTCGGAGATTTGCTTCCAAGCTTTCGATGGCTAGCTCTGCCGTCTTCTTCAGGGAATGAAGTAATATGGGACGAAAAATCGAAAGAGAATTGGGAGGACAAATTTAAAAGGTACGCAAAACGCGTCTTTGGAAGGGGTTGGGGGCTATACAAAACTAGGTATGTGAGCTCCAAGCCTGTTGGCCACTAGTCTCACTCCGGGTTACGCTGCTCCACTGAAGGAGCTCTAGAAAATGTTGAAGGGGAAAACCGAAAATGGACGTAACCTCTTAGGTACCGCATACGCGAGGGGGACGGAGATTTGATCAAGTGATCACGGGACGGGGCGAGGAGGAGATGGCTGGTGTTTGCCGTTAGGATGGCAAGATGCTGTCATCTGTTGTTCGATGACAAGGCATGTGAAGGCCGTCGGAAGAAGCGCCGTGAAATCTAAATCTGCAATTTGAGAGGTCCCTGTCCTTTCAAATTGCGACTAATTGAGTGGCCTCGTACATTTAATAGACAATTTATAGGTTCTGAACTAGGGCATACATCGTTTATAATAAAGGGAAATATATATGGGGAAGGGCATATAGGTCCGTGGCCCATTTCTCATAGGACTCATCCCGACATTCGTCTTACGCCTTAGGAAAACCACGGAATACCTTAGGCAGGATGAGTTGTCTCATATAAGAGACTAGCCAATCTGGCTATTATGTAGGAGGTGGTTGTTGTCATGAGCCTTGTTGAATCGTCTCAATTTAGAGACCAGCCATTTGGCTTTATGGTGACTCAATTACGAAAAGAGGGGAGAGATGTAATTATTAATTAATTTAGAGTAATTAGGGAGATTCATGGGGATATGAGTGCAAGTCCGTGGCCCATTTCTTTTAAGGTTTTTAGGGCTCCTAGTCCCGACCGCCAGGCGCATTCTGATTGGTGGAAGCTTTCACCAAAGAGAATGCGGAAACAAAAGTGGAGAACGGAAGTAGGAGGAGACGGAGAATGAAGGCATGACATGGACTGCCACTGATTGAAACACATTGTAAACCCTCATTAAAATCTATAGTTTTCCCTTAAAGCCGTCATTTTTTGCATGTCCTTTTCCTTTATCTTAGCCAGATCCCAGAAAGTTGCCTCCTCTCTCCGGCATTCGCAGAGCAGTCATTGAAACAAAGTGACTAATTTTTAAGAATGCGCTTGACGGTCAGGACTAGAAACTAGCTCCTCATTGGTCCGCAGCCGGAAGCCCTACTATTGCATATATATATCGGCTAGACATGGTCCCAAATTACTTCATTCCCTGAAGAAGTTGGCAGAGCTAGCCATCGAAAGCTTGGAAGCAAATCTCCAACTCACCTGGCTAAGAACACGAGAAGAGTTATTCTTCTTAAAAATTAGTCACCTTGTTTCAATGACTGCTCTGCAAATGCCGGAGAGAGGAGGCAACTTTCTGGAATTTGGCTAAGATAAAGGAAAAGGGCATACAAAAAAAATGAAGGCTTTAAGGGAAAACTATAGATTTTAATGAGGGTTTACAGTGTGTTTCAATCAGTGGTGGTCCATGTCATGCCTTCATTCTCCATCTCCTCCTACTTCCCTTCTTCACTTTTGTTACCAGATCTTCCAGATGGGGGAGTGTGAATGACAAAACAAATTGTGGGTGCAGCTTGCATTCTTTGTGTTAAAAATACTGTCCCTTTCCTTCCATGGGGACACAACGTCCTGTCCAGGACACGGTAAAAGTTTCCCTCCTTCCAACATAAATTCTAAAGACACCCTCGTACCGACAAAAGAACAGTAGCGGTCAAAGCCCTCACTTAAACTAAGGTGTTGTCAAGCATTTTATATTATTTCAGTTGTGTGAAGTGAAGTCTTCAAGTGTAATGAGGGATGGTCTTTATACTTTGAAACAAACTATAAAACTCAAACTTCACTGTTATTCACTTATTCAGTAGGTAATTACTACTGACCCATTTGGTTAGAAAATGATTTAACAGACCTATCAGTAAAGACGAAAGTAAAATGCATTTCAAATGATCTAAAATTCTTCAAAGTATTAAAAATGACCAAAAATGCCGAAAAAATACAAAAATGACCTATTAGTTCAAAAACACCGAAAAAAAAAGCAATATACATTAATTTTTTACGTTGATATTAACATAGAAAGAATTTATACAGGGTGTTTAAAAATATGGGGAATAATTGCAGGTATGTATTTCCCACATGTAGACAATCAAAATAGTTCCTTAGAACATGTGTCCGGAAATGCTTCATTTCCGAGTTATGGCTTTCACAACATTGATATTCATCGGAACGTTTTTCTTTCCGCAGGTCGTTGCCGTCAAAGGAGACATTAAGAGGGCACTCTGACAGTTCATTCCGAGGCGAAGGTTACATTCAGTATTGTGTAGGCGTTAGACTGTGCGACATGTATTCAAATCAAGAGCTGGCAGAGATACACTTCATGTACGGTAAGGCGGACGGCAATGCTGCGCTGGCTCGTCGTTTGTACCAGGAGAGGTACCCACAGCGACAATGTCCAGATCGGAAGACATTTGTACGTCTTCATTACCGTCTGAGCGAGTATGGAAAATTTAACTCTCCTGGTTTTGGAAGGGGACGACCAAGATCTACAACTCCAGAAGTACAGGAGGAGATTCTGGAGGCTGTGAACATGACTCCTATCAGCACACGGAGGGTAGCGTTGGAAGTCAATGTTCCTCATACGACTGTCTGGAGACTATTGGTATCCCTTCGGAATCGAATTGTGGCATGTTCTGAGGACATACGCAATACTCCTGGAGTTTGGGGTCGTGTTCGCAGGTCAATGAGACATCGATGTGAGGTCTGTATTCAAGCAGGAGGTGGAAATTTTGAACATCTTCTGTAATGACAACGACCTGCGGAAAGAAAAACGTTCCGGTGAATTTCAATGTTGTGAAGGCCATAACTCGGAAATTAAGCATTTCCGGACACATGTTGTAATGAACTATTTTGATTGTCTACATGTGGGAAATACATACCTGAAATTATGCCCCCTATTTTTTAAACACCCTGTATATTAACAGGCATCGTTCTAATGTGAATAATAAGATGACTTTTCATTAACATCCGCCCCCTATATCTCATATTTTTCTTGATTCATACGGAAATAATGAAGTTAATCGTCGGTATAGTACTATACCCTGTTCCTGATAGAACTTTACAACTTTGCAAGCACACAGAAATATAGCGTGAAAAGTAATACGAATGCTTCAGGTGTCATATTGTGACTGACTGCTACAGACAAATGTTCGAAAGGAATATTGAAACATATCAACATCATAAATAGGTCGAGAAAGCAAAAATATATTACTATTTTGAGTGAAATTTTGAAGTAAGATATTTCTCTTGATTGTTGTAATCCCCATGCAAAAAAAAAAAAACAACAAAATATTCAATATAAATATTTCGAAGCACAGCGTCCCTGAAATTTTTTTCTGTACATTATGTGTACAAATTACATAATTTCCAAGTAATATGTATCTCCATTTGCTGATAGACTTGTATGATTACCAGTAAATCTTTTAAGTTTTGCATTCAACTCCGTGCGATTGGAAGATTTAAATTCTGCCATATTAAAAACCGCTCACTAAACTGCACAACTCCGCTGCAAACGTCAGCATGTAATGAAACCGCTTCTCTACGGTGCATATTGCTGTAATGCAGTTACGAAAGTCATACATCCACAGTTGCGGATATACTGTGAGTTGTTTATGTGAACAGAGTATTGTA
This sequence comes from Periplaneta americana, assembly GCF_040183065.1. Lineage (NCBI taxonomy): Eukaryota > Metazoa > Arthropoda > Insecta > Blattodea > Blattidae > Periplaneta > Periplaneta americana. The sequence continues at coordinate 8,736,024 of NC_091129.1, read as the reverse complement.
TACACAGCTGATCTACGTAGTACAGTCATTAAGTTGTGACACTGACGCCTGAAAGGTAGGCACTCACAAGAATCTGGATGTCTCAGAAGATGCCACGTGATACGGCGTACACTTAAACAGATCAACATCCTCCCTCAATATAGTCGCCGTTGGCCGCTATGCACGTCTGCCAACGTTGGTGTAGCTACTGGAAGCACCGCTGAAAGATGTTGGCAGGAAGATGCCGTACGGCTTCTCTTGTGGCAGTCATGACCTTTTCGGCCGCATAAAAATTACGCCCTCGTAGGATTGATTTCATGAGGGGAAAAGAGAAAAAAAATCGCATGGTGCGAGATCAGGTGAGTACGGAGGGTGTGGCAAAACAGCGACCTGTTGCATTGCAAGTTCCTCTTGGACAAGGTTGGAGCGATGTGCAGGGGCGTTGTCGTGTAGCAACAGCCAATTCTTCCTATGACGAAGCTCAGGACGCTTACGACGAATTGAATTGCGTAAACGGCCAAGAATCTCTTTGTAGAGGATCTTATCTACAGTTGCACCTTGTGGGATGAATTCTATGTGAACAATTCCATTTGAATAAAAAAAAACTGTTAAAGCATCACCTTGCCTTTTGACCTGTCTTGTTGAGGATTTTTCTGTCGTGGAAATAATGGCGTTTTCCAGGTGGCGGATTGTCGCTTCAGTTGCGCATCGTAAAGGAAACACCATGTTTCGTCTCCAGTTATGATCGGTTATAGCAGTTTCGTCTAATTTCTGACAGAACGTGACGTTTGCCCGTTGCTCAAACTGCAACATACTCGAGTTCCGACGCGCGCATTCAAATCACCGTCACAACAACGACCGTAGTTCTGCTTACACTCCATGCACGTAACTGTATGATGCTGGGACGAGAGACTGACAAGGTACCATATCACGGCGCCACCTATCCGTTTTAGTGCACCACACCGCCCTCAGTCTCAGAACTTAATGAATGTACCACGTATATGCGTGGCTGCATACAACCTGAAATCTATGTTTTGGTACAAACTTCCTACTTCTAGTTTATAATCTTTATTACATGCATCAATGTTTAGAAAATGAGCGAAACGATTTTCCTAATTTTGACGGATGCAATAACTGTAGGCCTATGTCATTATCAGACATCGGATTCTAGGGCAAATGCCTATTTTGTTTCTTTAGGAGAAAAGTAAAAATAATTATTAATATTTGTGTTTCATGGAAATTGAAAGGTATTCAAAGAGTTCTATAGCGCCCTAAAATGCCCTAAAACGGTTATTAGAGCCTAATTTGTTAATATTCGCCTAAAAATGCCTAACTCACTGTAAAGTTTCGCATTTTACTCTTACTTTTTATAATTTATACATGCATTCACTGCGAAATTTAAGGCATTTAAAAAGTGGAAAGTTTGCTTCACACCGGCTATGAAACCATTGATAAAGGAAACAATGTTTTGAATCTCACGACACTCGCAATAGATTTCACCGAATTTAACATGTTTGGAGGCATAAATGCCGACAAAGAACCAACCTTAGTTTTGAAGCAGGCAACAATCACAACATGTGCTGCTACTGATTCAGAGATATACTATACTATAAAAATGACTGTTTTCGGTCTGAAACCGATTAGCTGTACTGCCCTTCAGAGTGTCATAAAATCACAATTTTTGGAGAAAGAGTGTTTTTGAAATATTTATGAAAAGTCGTAAAACTGCGAATTAGTAGGGTAAACCGTTACAAAATATTTAAAAGAATGGCCCTCCTAGTGTTAACACTACCAGGAAATGCAACAATAAGTGGAACTTTGTATTTTTGTCCAATTGAATTTCAATAACAACGGTTCATTTGAATGCTCGTTAACAGTTGCTCTTTCCCTCACCTTATTTGTGTTGAGAAGTTTTGAGTCGTAGGACGTTTTCCTGTGAAGTTTAACGCGATAATGCCGAAAAATATAAGTGCAAAATCTACATTGATCCGGCAATGGCTAACAGAATATTCAGAATTCACTTATGATGGAAAAATAATATTCTGCAAGATTTGTAGCAAACAGGTATGTAACAATAGTTGAAATATATAAATTCTATTAATTTTAATGAGTAGGCCTATAATATTTATACATTGACTGAGCTATCCTGAGGTATAATTCTTTTTAAGACCACTACACTTTAACCTTTTAAATTCCGATAGTTAAAGTATTTGCAGGTCATTAAAATTTTGATTGTTCGAACCCACTAACTTTGTGATAGAAATACGGCAATACAACAATTAGGATTTTATTTTAATTCAGTTTACTTTACATTTTTAGATTTCGCAAGAAAAGAAGTGCCACCTAAAGCAGCATGTGCAAGGCGCGGCTCATAAGGCTAAAGCTCAGCAGAAAAATCAACTGCAACAAACTTTACTAACACAGCCTACTTCATCCAATCTCAGCAGCAATTTCTATGCTGATTTAACCAGAGCATTTGTTGCTGCTAACATTCCCTGGAATGCAATTGAAAATCCGGTTTTAAGACAGTTTTTACAAAAATACTGCAAACAAAATATCCCATCTGAGTCGACCCTAAGAAAAAATTACTTAGACAGAATATACAATGAAACTTTAGCTTCCATTCGGGAGGATATAGGTGATTCTTACATATGGGCCTCTGTGGATGAAACCTCAGATCCTATGAATAGGTATATAGCAAATATGGTAGTAGGAAAACTTAGTCCTGATGGACCTTCGATTCCACACCTCGTATGTGTTAAGGAACTTTCGAAAGTGAATAGCCAAGCCATTGCTTATTTTGTAAATAAAGGCCTACAGTCTTTATACTCAGGTAATATAGACGATTCTAAAGTTCTGTTGTTTTGTACTGATGCTGCCTCATACATGGTTGCTGCAGCTCCACTTCTTAAAACATTTTATCCTAACCTCACGCATGTAACCTGTCTAGCACATGGACTTCACAGGGTTTCTGAAACAATCCGGAATGAATTTCCTCTTGTCAATTCGTTTATTTCTAACACAAAAAAATGTTTTTGTAAAGCCCCATCCAGGATTTCAATATTCAGAGAGAACTTTCCAGATATCCCACTCCCACCTCAGCCGGTTGTTACACGATGGGGAACCTGGATTCAGTCAGTGGTGTATTATTCTAAGTATTTTAAAGAAGTGGTCACAGTTATTGATAAATTACCTGAAACTGATAGTGCAGCGTGTGTGAAAGCAGTGAAAGATTGTCTGAATGACTCACGAGTGAAAAACGATATTGCCTACATAACATCAAACTTTTCTTTCATACCTGCAAGCATTGAACAATTAGAACGTGAAAAACAATCTCATTGTAGCCAAATAGCAATAGTAAAGGAAGCTCAAGTGAACATACATTCTGCTTTGGGCGAAACTGGGAAAAAAAGTTAAAAATAAGTGGGACAACGTATTAAATAAGAATGTAGGATTTTCATTGTTGGAAAAAGTATCAAGAGTGATATCGGGGGAAAGTGTAAATGTTCCAGTAAGTATTGATATTTCTATTGTATCTAATTTAAAATTTGCGCCTCTCACATCAGTTTCGGTTGAAAGAAGTTTTTCTGCTTTCAAAATGATTCTCAGTGACAAAAGGCAAAGGTTAACTGTGGAGAATTTAGAAAAAAATTCTGGTGGTGTACTGTGCAGATAATTATAATAAAGTCTGAGCATGGAACTAAATTTCAATAACTTAAAATGAGTAATCTTGATATCAATAATTATTATTTCATTAGTTTCAATATATTAAATTTGTGCAGCTCTGTTTATAAATATAATATAGTATTCTTTTTTAATGTTTAAACATACTTTTTTGTGCGTATTTTAGTGTATAACTAAAAATTTCAGTGAAAGAAATAAGTATGATACCTTGATGTGCCTAAAATGCCTATTTTCATTAAAACAGAGCCTAATTTTACAAATTTTGAGCTTATTTTAGGCGCCTAAAACTGTAATTTTTAGTGCCTAAAAATCCGATGTCTAGTCATTATCAGGGAAAGGATTTATATGTAAATACATATTTACTTATAAAGCTAATATAATTTATATTTTGCATTATCTTTATGTTTCACAATGTGTAGGGTTGAAAAATCCTACTTTTATTTTCCATATTTTTCCATATTTTATAGTTTAGTACATATTTTCGTTAATTTCCATATATTTTCCATATTTCATATAAAACAGTCCATATTATATTAGGTTTAACAATAAAACAAAACAAAATTCCATTAACTTTTAAAAATACATTTCAACAATAGAGATTTAAACACATGTTCAGTAATCCCTTTAACATCAGAGTTATTTGAAAATTAGCAGTCCTATCAACAATGGGAAAGTAAGTTACAAAACTGTATTAATTTAATTTAAAATTTTTAACAGACTTCAGTTGTGCAGCTCAACAGTTAAATGCCAGTCAGAGTACACATAGGTTCAGTTTTGTAAATCATACTATAAAGACGGTAAATATGCCAAAAGTACGTCATTCAGTCAATTTAAAATCAAAACTAACAAGTTACATTTCAGAATTTAAAGAAGATGGTTTATCAACTGACAATAAAATATTATTTTGTAATTTGTGTCAGTGTGCAGTATCATCTACACAAAAGTTCCTGGTGCAACAACACATTACAACTAGTAAACATCAGGCCAACAAACAACTAAATTCCAAGCAGAGACAATTGTTTTTAACACAACCAACAACATCGAATGTAAGATCTGAGTTTAACATCGACCTGTGCCGTTCTCTCATCTCTGCTGATATTCCTCTCTACAAACTAAAGAATAAGGTCTTCAGGGAATTCCTTGAAAAATATACTCAACATACAATCCCGGATGAGTCAACACTTAGGAAGACGTATGCTCCATCCATCTACGATGAGACAATACAGAAGATAAGAGATGAAATTAAAGATAGTTCAATTTGGGTTTCCATTGATGAGACTCCCGACAAAGAAGGTAGACTTGTTGGTAATGTAGTTATCGGTTTGTTAAGTGAACAATATTCTGAACGAATTCTTTTACATTGTGATGTTCTAGAAAAGTGCAATAACAAAACTATAGTTAAACTGTTCAACGAAGCTATGGGTATCCTGTGGCCAAAGGGTATTATGTACGATAATGTGTTATTCTTTATTAGCGATGCTGCCCCTTATATGGTCAAAGCTGGACAAGCATTATCTGTTGTATATCCTAAATTGACTCATTTTACTTGTGTGGCGCATGCATTTCATCGTGTGGCAGAAGTGGTCAGAGACAATTTCCCTAAAGTAGATTTGTTGATTTCATCAGTGAAAAAAGTATTTCTCAAAGCTCCCAGTAGAGTTAACGTGTTGAAAGAAATGTACCCTGAAATTCCATTGCCACCAAAGCCAATTTTAACTAGATGGGGTACATGGCTAGAAGCAGTTGAATATTATGCCGAACATATAGACTCTATTAACAATGTTCTCCTTGCATTGGACTCTGAAGATGCAGTCTCAATTGATACTGCGAAAACAGTTACCTGTGACATAAGTGTGAAGAATGACTTAGCTCACATTCAGCATACATTTTCATGCATCATAAAAACGCTCAAAAGTCTCCAAAATAGGCACCTTTCACTATCTGAAAGTTTTGAAATTATAAATAGTACTGTGGAACAACTGAATCGTGGTAGAGGTAAAGTTGCAGATGCAGTAAGAGCTAAGGTGGACACTGTACTTTCAAAAAACCCTGGATATGAAGAACTACAAAAGGTTGTTGCTGTGATGAGTGGTGAATCAACAGTGAAGATTAACTTGGACTTATCCCCAGCAGACATTGTGAAATTGAATTATGTACCAGTTACTTCTTGTGACGTCGAACGCTCTTTTAGTCAGTATAAATCTATCCTCAGAGACAATAGAAGAAGATTCACTTTTCAGCACTTGAAAGAAATGTTTGTAACCTATTGTTATGGTAACAGACAATAAAAATTGTGTTTTGTTGAAACTACATTGGAAGATAAGGTACGTCCATTATATTTTTTGTTTAGTTTGATTAAAATGTACCAATATTTAACGTACATAGTCATTTTTTTATAATTTTAAGTCCATATTTAATTCCATATTTTGGTAAAAATCCATATTTAATTCCATATTTTGGTAAAAATAACTACATATATATTTACATATTTCATATATTTTTAGTCCATATAAATCCGTTCCCTGGTCATTATAAACGTGTTTCATACGCTATTTTGTATGAAAGAATTATAAAACAATGAACAGGTAAAGGTATCAAATTTGTAACAGCGGGTCATTTGATAACATGCACCTTATCCTAATTTTGACGAATACAGTAACTGTATAACTTTATGAACGTGATCTTTTTTAACCAGCATTATAAACAATCTTTATCTTCTTCTTCTTCTTCTTCTTCTTCTTCTTCTTCTTTCCCTTAGTTTAACCTCTCCCTTTTAAGTTCATTTACAGGGCCGCGACCTGTCGGGAGAGGAATTAATCTATGGATCACACACATACTTTTTTGACCACACAAGGACATGGAGGGCCTCCCCGGATGAGGGATCAGCTCTATGCCAGGGCCACCTCCGCTACAACACAAACATTTAAGACATTACACAGCATTCACTCACACATATGAAAGGATTAAGGAAAAGATCGCCGTCCATGGCCGGACTTTCAAGAGTACAATCCCGGCATTTGCCTGGAAATAAATGAGAAAACCATGATTGCCGGCCCCTGGGATCGAACCCCGGACCTCCCTAATGCAAGGCGAACCCTCTAGCCACTAGCCCGCTCGGTCAGTCTTTATCTTCGTTATAAAATGCCACATTATTGTACCAGGGCCGCAAATATTACTATGCCAACTGAATTATCATTATATCTATTATGACGATATAACTTTAAGTGATGGTCTGTGGGGTTATCACCAAAGCTTTTACAACTGTATGTAAATCCTTTCTCATTAGACAACACTTAAGTAACGAAATGGGTGTCCTTCTTTCAAGATTTCATTCCAATTTTGTGGAACCATTTTTATGGTATATGTAATAACCCACACCTATAATTTTCTCATGCACAACCAGTTTAATTTCTATGCATTGCATTCAATGCATTTACCTCCCTGAATACAAAAAAAGGCTTACTGCAGTATGTATGATTTGTATTCTTTGTCTCAGGACAATCTGTAATGACAGAAAGACTGGTTAAGGGAATAATTTAATGGCGTAATACAAGTCATTACGTTTTAGTCGACATGGTAATATTTTAAGGCACTGCAACAATAATGTTACATGCTGCACATGATTTTGACCAACGCGTTCATAATGCTAGTGTATTTAAAAAAACAATGTTCTTGGTAGGAGAAGGCGGTCACCTTGAGACAGGAAGATTTTGTGGTGCATTAGCCCAGTCCATAACTGTCCAATTTCTCTCCACGGATACGATATACACAGCGCTCATTTCAAAACGTCCCAGGCTAAACAACTATATAATTTAAGTAGGATTTAATTAAACAAAAAACACGTCACTTTAGATATTGAGGGAGAAGTCTGAAACCAGGCTTAATTGTATTTTAGATTTCACCCCCTTACCCCAGCCTCCCCCACTTCGAAATTTCAAATGGTACCCCTATCTCGTGGTACTTAAATTTGAAAGAGTATTCAATTATTTATACATCTCATTCATTTGTTTCAGAGTGCTGCATTGGAGTTAAATCGCTCGCTTGAACTCGGTCGAGTGTCGCACCCTCGAGTGAGATACGATCGGTCGTGATACGCTCGTAATAAATAGAAGCACAGTACAAGGTCATCTCACCGATATGTCTTATCTTGTATGGAAGGCGACAGATAAGATACACATATGTTTTGCTCACACGGTAAAAATAAGGCTTTATTTTCTGCGTTTATGACAAACGTTTAATGGAACGTACCAAAACGGTAACATGAAGTTATAAATAAAATAGTATGAAAAACTTCGATATACAGTTATTATTGCAAATTAATAATTATTCAATATTTGATTTACCACATATATAATATGATAGGTCCATACTTAGTGTTCCGCCTATATACTGCGACAATGTAGAAACGTTTTACAAAATATTATTGATATAGCAGTAGATTAATAACAATATTAGTACAGAGATAACGTCACAGAAAATATATTAAAACGAATAATCATGCTGCACAACTGTTACAGATGCAAAGATTGATACACTAATTATTAGAGATTATTATTATTATTATTATTATTATTATTATTATTATTATTATTATTATTATTATTATTATTATTATTATAGTTTGGAACTCGATTACAACTACGGACTCGGCTAAATTAGAAAATATACAAAGAAAATTTATATCCTTATGTTCATTCAGATTTCTGCCCATTAATTCCGGGTATAGTTATGAGAGAAAATGTGAATATTTTAATTGTCAAAATCTATATGCTAGACGCCATGAGCTAGATTATCTGTTCTTTTGTAAAGTCCTCAAAGGTGATATATCCTGTGACTCTTTCTTAAACAATATTAGACCTACCTTATGTATTCCAACAAAAGATATGAGAGCCCACAAACTTTTCTATATTAGAAATTCGAAATTTCTTTCACCAGTCTCCAGATGCATTAAAAATGCCAACATGCATGGCTGCGAATTCGATCCCTTCAATGTATAGACTTAGTTTGCTCTTGGCAACGATTTATCATTTATGTATTATTTTAGGCATTATACTCAATTAACATTGTCTCATAGTATTCTTAGTTATCCATTCATCGTCATTATTATAATTAATTGTAATTGTATTTATGTGTAATAATTATTTTTGTTTTATGTTTTTGTTATATTTGTGCTGAACTGTAATTGGCCACTGGCTGTTGTGCAGCACATTAAATAAATAAATAAATAAATAAATAAATAAATAAATAAATAAATAAATAAATAAATAAATAAATAAATAAATAAATAATTATTATTTAATTCATCTTGAAACATGATGTCTGTTTAACAAACCTGTATCTTGACTCCCTATAAAACTCAATAGAGTTTTGCGCATTTCTAACAATACGCCAAGGGATATGAGTAGCTTTACTTTGTATTTCCAAAGTCTCGTTTATGTATACGAAATCTATAGTGCACTTACACCCCTTTGATTCTGATCGCCTTCCACAAGTCGTTCAGTAAGTTTTAGGCTGACTGGACTCCTGACTTTTATGAGCGAAAGAGGCGAAAATGTTCTTTGTCTGATATATGGAAAGCATTTAGTTACGAAGAGGAGCGATGTGAAACGCCTCAAATTATTAATTGATTAACATAATTATGTATTGAAATTTTGTTTTATTAACATTAAATAGTAATAATAGTACATTATGCAACGAGCCTATAATGAAGGTAATTAAGAAGCGAGTATGGATATTTATGAAACTCGCTTGCGCTCGTTTCATAATTTTCATACGAGCTTCTTAATTACCATTATAGTCGAGTTTCATACGACTTTTTATGCTCGACCATATTTCTAACTTGATATTATTAATTTTCTTTGTATCTGACCTTGGCCAATGTCCCGTATGTTGTGAGATGTACGCAGACGCGAAAGTATTGATTTTTTCCGAGGAACAGATGTCCACATTGACCTTGCTAGGCCATAAGAACCTACAGAGATAACATTGAAATTAAATTAGACATTGAAAACCGAGATGACAAATTGAATTTATTTGAATATTATTTACAATTAACGCTAAATATTATAGTAACAGAACATAACCTTCTGCGACAGTTGGATTTGCAGCCTCCGTGACTTTTCGCTAATTCTCTTTCGATTGCATATCCGAGAATAATCGATACTTGCGGTTTTATAATGGTACAAAGCTGACCTGTCATTGGCTGAACAGTTGTAACCTGAGTCGTCATTGGCTGAAAGACCTGACGTTTAATGAGTAGGTGTACTTTAATGAGGTCCATTAAAGGTCTGCTACCAGGTGTATAATTACTACATTTCGGCATGGTCGAGCATAAATATATGTTTAGATGTACTGTAGAGATTCTTCCTCGCTGCACTGCATTTAAGATTACAGAATAAAGTTCAAAAAGTATGGATGCTAATAGCGTAGATTCCTTATGAATTCTGTCTAAAAACTATGAATATATGTCGTTCATAGATTTTCAGTTTGACATTGTTCCTTACTATTGTGATGTCCTTTGGTTAAGCCGAGGAAAGGTTCTCTCCAGGTTCTTTGAATTGCGTGAACAGATTCAAGTTAGAAGTTTGCTTTGCCTGGTAATACACCCAGGGTGTATTTGCGGCGCAAATTATTTCTATATTTGGCAGTAAGCACGTATGTAAGCAATTTTTCTCACTTATGAACCTCACAAAACCAAGATTAATACCAAGGTTATCAGAAGATAATAAGCGTACTATGCTACATCATGCTGCAGAAACATAATTTCGGCGGACAAAAGAAGGTTGGTGTCGGGAAAAACAAGAAAAAGCACTCCTGTAATAGACGAGAGGTCAGGAATTTGAATTTGTTTCTAGAAATGTGCTATTCATATAATAAGTACATCATTAAGTGTGTAACAGTTGCATAGCAATTAATTAGGTAGGCCTCATTAACTAAAACCTCTAAGATAAAAAATATTCTATGTTTATTATTTGTTGCAATCCTATGATTTCATTTTTCCGTATGCACAATGGCCTTTCACTTTTGTATTGGTAAGTTTAAAACAGGAAAACAGTGTTTTTATACTAGTTGGATTACTACATAATTATATAAAAATTAATTATATTCTAGCTATTATCTCAAACTATTTAAGTTAAGGAGAAGCTATTTATTATTTATTGTAGCCTACTAAAGGGTGCGGCAAAACAACCTCCCTAATTTAAAGTTTAAATAAAAAACAGGTGGCTCAAAATAAGGAAACTTTATTAATATGAATGGTATCTTAACAGTGGGAATTTTTCATTTTTTGAATAACGTGTCCCTCAAGTGGTGTCCTTCACTATCAATGCATTGTTGAATGCGACTTCTGAAATTCTGCATCACTTCAACTAGCATTTCTTGAGCAATAAGATCCATTTCTTAGGTCTGGCAAAGTCCTCGGCCGATGTTTGAACACCTCAGCCTTAAGGTGCCCCATAAAAAAAATCGCAGGGTGCAAGGTCTGGTGATCGTGCTGGCCAGGGAACGTGGCCACGTGAAGAAATTAAGCGTCCGGGAAACATCTGAGCAGCGACAAAGGAATTACCACTTACCAGAAACGATACCACAGCGTAGGCACCTTCTTAACCCGTCCACGGCATAATTGGAATTCGTTACAGATTACAATTTGCACTAATTGAACGTCAATTCCGTGTATTCAATGTCCTATTCAATTCTTGTTATATTGCGCAAGTCATTTGATATCGCTATGGCAACGCATGTAAACCTAAATTTCCCACTGTTTAGATACAGTTGATATTAATACAGTCTCCTTATTTTAAGCCATCTGTTCTGTATTTAAACTTTAAATTAGGGAGGATGTTTTGCCGCACCCTTTATTTTATAATTCATCGCATTCATTAGAGAAGTACACTCTACAAAACATGTTCTGATTTCTTGTTGTCTCGCATGAATGTAACACGTTATCTATTATTTAAAAATAATTTAATTCATCTTGCAGTGATAGGCCTATAGAGCTCACTTTGCTCACCCCTTCTTATTCTCTGCTGCTACCTGCAGAATAGATTCACTGCAAAGCAGTGAGCACTTGATCACACGCAGAAACGTTTACTTGTTCTTGACCTTGACATCGCTGTAATGAATAATGTCCTGGCATTGCGCATGGGCTAACGGAACTTCCCGAGTGCTCTCAGTAGCTTCGTTGCATTGGTTGAAGATGGACGCTCCTATTCCAGCTTCCGCCGCGTGTGAAGTGCGATCAGTGATAACGTTTTTGAATGCACAGGGCATAGAGCCGATTGAAATTGATCGTCAGCTGTGCCAGGTCTATGGGCAAGCAGATGGTGCGTTGCTGCTGTAGACAATTATCAGCAGGACGTCAAAATGTGCATGACGAGGAGCGCAGTGCGAAGTCAACCATCATCACAGACGACCTGATGGTGTATTATGAACACTGGAATTTCATATATTTGCACAAAGGAGTATTACAGTTAACAGATAAACTTTTATTTAAAAGTTTAACATGTCTAAACAGCTATTAGTTCCGTCTATCCTAGCAATATAGCTTAATTCCTATATAGTAATTTATTTTCTTGTTCACAATTTCATTCATTCCTGTTATTTAAAGTTAGAGAGACACTTTGGATTTAGTGAACCTCGGATATAGTGAACGATATATGTAAGTTCGCAGAGGTACACTATATTCGGACTTGACTATAGTTGGATTCATTCAGAATTAAACGCAATTCTGAGCTGGATTTACTACCAACAACAGCTGTTTCTAGTGCATGTTCTTGTACTGTGGTTAGATCAAGAACATAAAAGTAAAGATAGACTCTACAAAACATTCAAGTGTATAAAATAGCATCACTACATGAAGTTATCTTGGAGTTCACCATTGTCCTCCATTGTCAATAAAATTTCCTCCTTTTTCGTTCGTCTTACTTACTTGCTGGCTTTTAAGGAACCCCGGATGTTCATTGCCGCCCTCACATAAACCCGGCATTGGTCACTATCCTGAGCTATATTAATCCATTCTCTATCATCAAATCCCACCTCCCTCAAATCCATTTTAATATCATCTTCCCATCTACGTCTCGGCCTCCCTAAATTCTTTTTCCCTCCGGCCTCCCAACTAACACTCTATATGCATTTCTGGATTCGCCCATACGTGCTACATGCCCTGCCCATCTCAAACGTCTGGATTTCATGTTCCTAATTATGTCAGGTGAAGAATACAATGCGTGCAGTTCTGTGTTGTGTAACTTTCTCCATTCTCCTGTAACTTCATCCCTCTTAGCCCCAAATATCTTCCTAAGCACCTTATTCTCAAACACCCTTAACCTATGTTCCTCTCTCAAAGTGAGAGTCCAAGTTCCACAACCTTAACTGTTTTATAAATTCTAACTTGCAGATTTTTTGACAGCAGACTGGATGATAAGAGCTTCTCAACCGAATAATAACAGGCATTTCCCATATTTATTCTGTGTTTAATTTCCTCCCGAGTATCATTTATATTTGTTACTGTTGCTCCAAGATATTTGAACTTCTCCACCTCTTCAAAAGATAAATTTCCATTTCGTACAATATTCTCGTCACGAGACATAATCATGTACTTTGTCTTTTCGGGATTTACTTCCAAACCTATCTCTTTACTTGCTTCCAGTAAAATTCCCGCGTTTTCCCTAATCGTTTGTGGACTTTCTGCTAACATATTCACGTCATCTACATAGACAAGCAGCTGATGTAACCCGTTCAATTCCAAACCCTCTCTGTTATCCTGGACTTTCCTAATGGCATACTCTAGAGAAAAGTTAAAAGGTAAAGGTGATAGTGCATCTCCTTGCTTTAGCCCACAGTGAAATGCAAACGCATCTGACAGAAACTGACCTATGCAAACTCTGCTGTACGTTTCACTGAGACACATTTTAATTAATCGAACTAGTTTCTTGGGAATACCAAATTCAATAAGAATATCATATAAAACTTCTCTCTTAACCGAGACATATGCCGTTTTGAAATCTATGAATAACTGATGTACTGTACCTTTATACTTCCATTTTTTCTCCATTATCTGTCGAATACAAAATATCTGGTCAATAGTTGATGTATTACGCCTAAAACCACACTGATGATCCCCAATAATTTCATCTACATATGGAGTTAATCTTTATTCGTCTGTCCTCTAAAAATTTTCAGCAACTGCTCACCATGACAACTGTCCCCCCCCTCCAATGATTATTTGGTACTAGCCGTACCCGTGCGCTCCGCAGCACCCGTTAGAAATAAATATAAAGTAATTACATAATTAAAATAGGACATTTGATCCAGGGAACATTCGTGTTTGATAGAAGGATAAATCGTTTAATATGTTACTTAATTTAAATTGCATCCAAATAATTAAAATGCGATCATTTTGGTCCAGAGACACTCATTTGGTGCAATGACAATTCCTTTAACACGTTTCTTAATTTTTATTACATGCAACCATAGTTTAATGAAGATTGACATCATTTAGATTTAATGTGTGTATTTTATTTTACTTGTTATAGGTTTCCATTGAATTATGGTAATAACTTAATTTTAACCCTTGTTTTCTACGTATTCAGTAAATGGCGCTTGGCCCACTATGGTTCTGAACCCTTCAAATAACTTTAATTATATTATATAATATTACATATTATATTATATTATATTATATTATATTATATTATATTATATTATATTATATTATATTATATTATATTATATTATATTATATTATATTATATTATATTATATTATATCAGAAGTTACTGTAATAACATTATAGCATTATGTCCATATAGAGAAACTATACTTTCCAATGGTGAAATAATAATTATTTTTATTTATTTATTTATTTATTTAATAATAACATATACATAAAAACGTTACATTAAAATACCCCGAAAGAGCAAAGCTCGTGTTCGGGGACAGTTCCGTTACATAGATACACATACTTTGTAGACAAAATACTTAAGAAAAAAGCTCACATAAAGATTGTAATAAAATTAGTAAATAATAATACTAATAATAACTGAGTGAAAAAAGAGACGATGTTTAGATTGATGGATTAATATTAAATTATTATTAGTAGTATAATTAGTGCAGGTCATGTTGACATAGTAACCAAGATAAAATAGAAAAATACACTTAGGATAGAAATAAACTTGTTTTACAATACATGGTACATAATATATATACAGGGAAGTCTGTCATATAAATTTTTTAATTCTGGATCTGAAAATTTCATTGCTTAAAGTAGTCAATTCTGGATGAAATTTTATTATCGAATTATATAGCCGTGGACCATAATTTGTACTGTGTAGTAAAGCAGCAGATGTGAAACATTTAGGTTCAACTAATTTAAGAATTTCATTTCGTCTCGTATTATGAGCATGTGGCTGAGCTACAAATTTCGTTCTATTTTTATGATAGAATTTCATTAAAGAGTATTCATAAATTTGGTCAATTCTAAAAACATTCAATTCAGAATGGATCAAATTTGTTGGATAATCCAGTCGCCTTTTCAAACAAATTTTGATTATACGTTTTTGCAACATAATTAGAGGAAAAAGAGCAGTTTTTGTAATGCCTCCCCATCCAATTATACCATATTGGATAACAGATTCAACTAGAGCCAAATAAACCAAACGTAATACGTGAGTAGGCAAGTAATGGCGAAGGTTTACAAATTTGTAAATTGTTTTACGTATTCTGTTACATAAAAAGGTGATTTGTCTATCCCATTTCAAGTGCTGATCAACAATAATTCCCAGGTATTTCACATCTACAGATTCTTTCAGGCAAGGGCATTTACAGGTTGTAGAGAGTTTACAAAATGAGTTGTGGATTATTAATTTTAAATGAGAAAGTGATTTCAATTTGTTCAATCCAGAGACTGTTAAAGAAAATGGCACCAAAGTAGTTTTAGTTATATTTAGAGATAGCAAATTTGCATCAAGCCAGTTTTTGATAAAATTTATACCTACATTGGCATGTTTATAAGTGTCCTCCCAAGTTAAACCACTGAAAATCACCACCGTATCATCAGCGTAAGAATAACAGGAGCCATTATGTACTTTCAAATCAATGTTTAATAAATCATTAATATATATTAAAAATAGAATAGGACCTAAAATTGTTCCCTGAGGGACACCTATATCAATATTTACATTTTCACTGATATTATCATCAATTTTGGTTACCTGAGTTCTTTTGTTTAAGTATGATTGAAATAACTTATGCGCAATACCCCTGACTCCTATATCAAATAATTTGTCCAGAAGTAAACGATTATATAAATCGGTTAATTTAGCTTCCGATATTACTTCATACAAACACAGAAACATTCTCTGTAGGCTATCTTTCATAGCGTTCGATTGTTGCTTCCAAGGCTCCTTATAGACGAAGTCATTTGTTTTTTAATTCATAACACGGCCTCAGATAGCAGTTATTTTAATTTTAAAACTCATTTATCTCATGGAATATCTGTCCTATCAAATTTTTCAAGGAATAAAACTTATCGCAAATTATTTTCAAAGAAACGTTTGTTATGTAACATTTTTCACACAAATCAATAATAAGCGAGATATTTCGATTTATTTAATTCAGGCCCCCTTATAACCTCCCTTTTAAATAATGTATTTTGAATGCCATATAGCCTAAAATCTAAGTTACAACGAACTTAATTTATATTCCAATTTACATTGAAATCCGTTCAGGCATTATCGCGTGAAAAGGTAACAAACATACAGACAGACAGACATATAAAGAAAAATTAAAAAAAAAAAAGCGATTTTCGGTTTCAGGGTGGTTAATTATATGTGTTAGGACCAATTATTTTTGGAAAAACAAAAATTACCAGAAAAAGTTCGGCTACAGATTTATTATTAGTATAGATTTTGATGCGCTAACATTCTTGACATCTCAAGCAGCAGGCATCAGTGAGGAAAGTCTGATTTCACTTAACAGAAAAAAGAGAGAGAGAGAGAGAGAGAGAGAGAGCGGGTGTAAGAATTTCGCTAATTATTTTTTATCAAGAAAATGTTGCTGCAATTTTACGTAACCGCAGTACAGGCAATGCCGCAGTAGAGTTCAAGGTAATGGTTGGAAATATCACGTAACTCTTATCGATGCGTTTCGAAAAAGGAGAAACTAAGAAGAACGTCTTTATTTAAGAGGGTTATTTGAGTAGCATGTGTATCCTCAGTCAAAGATTTCTTCAGAGAAGCTGACAAAAGTGTACACAGTTGAAAGATAACAACTGTGCACGTCTGGCAGCGTAAGAACTATAAAATATTACTTCACGCAAGTGAAGATAAATAATTATATGGACTACAATTAGAGAGTTTGTTTTTTTAAGCTTTCCCTATCCAGTAATACTGTGTGTTCAGTTCAAAATATGTCATGGCTCGCTGTATGTCGTCATGTGGCTAGCCGATGAGCATAGAGAATTCAATCTTCCTACACTTCCGCAGAGGCGTATTACCTAAATGCGAGACAAGTTGCCTAGCAAGTACGGCGTTGATTGTGAAGATTACTTACCGATACGTACGGTAACGCCAGTAGTGGCAAGAATGTGAACTGTTTGGAAACACGTACTGAAGTGAGTTTTTTTTTCTTACTGTCGGGATATGTGGAGAGGGTTAAGACGATTACTTACGTATTTGTTGACATTAACTTGGACGGTCAACATGGACACGGAGCATTTTGATTTGTGTTGTGGAATGTTGCCGTACACAACCGATGATAACAAATACCCTGCGTACGACTTGCCCGCGCAAAACACAGTTCGAAAGAGGTTATGGTAGCACACAGACTTTACAGACCGCCATCTGTTGCTACGACATTAAAGTTATACCGTACACGTTCTCAAGTTCAGATTAAAAGCCTCGATTAATAGGCAACTTCTCTGACATCAAAGCTGAAACTCGCTTCAAATCGCTGACTCACAACAGTGACGTCATGACACACTTTGAAATGAACACCCAGTATAGGATAAAAGATGTGATTAATGTATGGTCTTATATCCTAAACTCTGCATCCAAGTTTTAACTGGAATAATGAAACAATCATCATCATCATCATCATCATCCTGTCATGTTGTGCTGCATGTTGGGATCCTTACAGATTAGAACATATTAAGACACTGGAAATGATTCAAAAGCGGGCTCTCAAGTGTTGTAATAATTCACCATTAAAATGGGACACACTCACGGACCGGAGAACGCGAATTCGATTATGCGCAATGTTCAAAACATACAGAGGTGAGCCTGCCTGGACAGAAATAAAAAATAGGTTGAAGCCGAAAAATTACTCTTCAAGGAACGACCACTCATATAAATTGAGGGAAAGAAGACAAAGGACGGACACTGGAAAGTTTTCTTTCCTCAATCGTACTATCAAGGACTGGAATGCTTTACCTGCAGACTTACTAAAGGCTTTACCAATAAAGAAAAATGTATTTAAAAATAGGCTTAATGGACTTTACTAATAGACGGTAGTATATTATACACACTACTTAAAGGGTGTAATTGATATCTTATTTGAAGTGTTCTACCAGTGAGGAAGTGTGTTGTGTCAGTGAAGTGTGTAGTGTCAGTGAAGTCTATTGTGTAAGTGAAGTGTGTTGGTGCCAGTGAAGTGGCTGTGCGAAGTATTTGAACATTGAAATGGTTAGAAGTGTTAGTGAAATCAGGTAGAATCAGTGCAGTGAGTGAGTTGACAGCGAAATAAGTGTAGTGCCGAAAGGTAGTTGTGCAGATATGAACCTGTCAGACTCGTGGGTCTTAGTTCGAGCTTATTAGCAAATTAGATTTAATTTAAATGTTATTTTAAGTGACCATGCTTTATTTTAATTAGGATGCTCCTTGTTGTTGTTATTATTATTATTATTATTATTATTATTGTTGTTGTTTTTTATTAATTGTCATTATTGAGTGTAATTAGTTACCACTGCCACCGGGTATATACTCATTTGCAGTGTGAATAAATACATACATACAAGTACAAGTCCCAAAAGAACTGTTAGGCCTGAAAAAGCGATTTTCTTGCCATCTTTTCATACGTCGACCAAGTGACCGTTTCCCATTTGGACGATACTTCATTAATGCCTTAGGGATCCTGGATGAAACCATTCTTGAGACGTGTTCCTTCCAGGTTAACTGATATCTGGAGACATAGTCCGGTATTGATGACACATTAAGTTCTTGAAGGATATCTTCGTTTTTCTTTCGATCCCATTTAGTGTGGCCAGCTGTTCGGCGCATGAATCTCATCTCGCAAGCTGTTAGTCTGCTTTCATCTTTTGTCCTTATAGTCCACGCTTAACTCCCATAACATAGGACTGGTCGAGCTATTATATGATAAAGACGAGTACGAGTTGATTTTTGTATTAATGAAGGTTTTAAAACTCTATTAATGATCCCCATTGATTTGTTGAATTTTACAATTTTCTCTGATAAATCCAAATTTTCAACAAAAGAAAGTTTATATCCTAAATAATTAAACTCATTAACTCTTTCGAAAATTGTGTTATTTAAACAAATTTTGCTTGGTATTGGGTATTTACCACAAAAGGTCATTATTTTTGTTTTGTTAATGGATGTTTCCATTGAATATTTTTGAGCTATTAATTTTAAATTATGTACTGACCATTGCAAATCATCTTCAGATGTTGCTAGTAAAACAAGATGATCTGCAAACGTTATTACATCTAATTTTAAATTTCTGTTAATATTGATATATCCGTGGTTTGTTTCTCTAAATCTTTCACGATGGCATTCATATAAACGTTAAAAAGCAAAGGAGAGAGGCCACAACCTTCTCTGACTCCTGAGTTTATTTCCGTCCAATGAGTTATTTTTTCTTTTATTTTTACTGCAATAAGGTTTGATTTACAAAGGTTATAAATATTATATATGATCTGCTTTGGGATCTGATCCTTTGCCAAAATTTCGAATAACAAAATTCTGTTCACTTTGAAAAAATAAAGAACAAAATAACAAATATTTCTTACAGAATTTACTTTGCCATATTATGCTTTGATATCTACAGTAAGAAAAGAAACTAGGTAAAAGCTAGTTCAAATTATAAAATTCCTTAAAATCTGAAATAGGATTTTCGCCAGAACTGTGTAAATTACACCAGTTCGCGTGCTCAACTTTCTCGCTCAACGCAAGGTCACTGCTCTTCGACACCTTCTTTATTCTCCAGATTTGGCGCCGGCAGACTTCTTTTGTTTCCCCGCCTTAAGTTAGCCCTATAAGGCTTACGCTTCGCAGACGTTGCGGATATCACGTCCACGGTAACCATGGTGCTGCGAGCGATTCCACAAGAAGCGTTTGCTGACAGTTTCCAACAGGTTTACAACCGATCGCAGTGTGCGGACGGGCATTGTCGTGCAGGAAATTCCACTGTCCACTCCGGTACAGTTCTGGCCGAATCCACCGCATGCTCTTCACTGCAGTCATGTCAAAGCAAGCGCATTTTTCTGACTTTGACGTCGTGTGCGGGCAGCAAGCGCTAGGTATGGAAAGAGAAAGGGCTGTTATATGAATAAGCAACCTGTTGGATTAAGAAAACAGTGATGCACAACTTCAAACGGAACATAAAATTTTATGTCGTTATTTTTATATGGCTTCTTTCTGTTTGATATTATTTATATTGTCTGTAAAACAAAACTACTAACAGTGATTAATTAATATTGCACTTGTGTTTTAAATCTTAATAACATAATAGAGAGTTAAGAAGGAATATTCACTTAAATTCCATAGTAGTATAATATTATACTGTATTGAGTGGATGAAACACATCATTCATAAAGAAAGTGATATTCCAAAGAAACAGATTGCGTATGACATGATAAGTTGGAAATTATATTGATGGTATCTTCAGCCTTACAAAACTAATCAATAAACAAATCAAAACAATATTACAGTACAAAGCTAAGTTACCTAGGTACTGTATCTGTTTTAAGTGTAACTTATATTACATAACAAAACTCTTATCGCATTATGCTTTTAAGGTGGTATCTGAGAGCAACTTCCTATCATCAGAATATTAAATTATTTTCTCGAAATCTGCTGAAGCTATAGAGCTGACATTTTTACAACACATGGGCACGTATCTTTTGCTTACGATGCAACAGTAGTTGCTTTGTTAATTAATTTCCTTACAAACAATTTCCATGCGAATATTTTCAAAATTTTCAATACACTATCTTCAGTAATACGTATATACGGTATATTAGATTTACGAAAACATTCTGTAAGGCTACTAAATAAATACGCCTATATCTGAAAATTTCACTTTTCTATACGAAAAGTTGAGAAAATATTTCTTTTGAATAAAAAAATCGAACTTGTGAAAAATGAGCATTAAAATTAAAACTTACATTCTTATAGTGCACTTATACTTCTCAGGCAAATCTAAAAATTACCATGAATACAGTTTTAATAAGTTATCTTCCCTTTATCTATTGAATCAGTGCTGGCCATCCCTTTATAATAATTTAATAATAATTTATTTATTTAATCTGGCAGAGCTAAGGCCAGTAGGCCTTCTCAGTAGGCCAGTATATAGCTCGACCAAGCGGCATATACCTACTACATCTTTCGTCTGTCTCTTTCCTTTCCGCTGTAAAGCGCTCAGGCTCTCCTGGGCTCTAAAGCGCGCGCTTGCTCCTGTGGGCATCAGTTGACATCACTGCTCTACATGACCCGTTTCAAAACTCCCTCGCAAACTTCCGCGTTGACAGTTTGATCTTCGAGTACAAATCGCTGAAGGATCAAGACCTTGCAGTCGAAAAAGGCGATCAACATCGTCTTAATCTTGGATTTTGTCAGCCGACTTTTTTTTAAAGGCTGGGAAGACAATGAACACCGTGCCATTGACTGTCGCTTGGTCTCCGGATCGTAATGGTAGCACCAACTCTCATCTCCTGTAATGATGGTTTCCAAAAACTCGGGATTCCGGTCAGACATATCGATGAAATCTCCAGACGCTTCCATCAGAGTTTGCTTCTGCTCGTCTGTCAGCATGCGCGGCACATATCTTCCGCTTTTCCAAATGTTCAAAGTGAACTACTACTACTGTTCACAGTAGTTCGTAAGACACTGAAGATGACGCAAAATCGGCGTCGAAACGGGCCGTCTGTCTAAGACGTGTCGTTTAACAATTTTAAGTTTTTTTAAACAGTGTTAACGTGAACCAGAATCAATGATTATTCTTCTTTCATGTAAGTACAGACGTGGACAAATTATTAACAAAATTGACGATTTTTATGATAAATCTGTTTACAAAACTTGATTTTTCAATTTAGACTACAGTTGACAATTTTGCATATTTCTATCATTACAATAGTCAGAAATATGCAAAAATGTCAACTGTAGTTTAAATTGAAGAGTTAAATTTTGTAAAAATATATAATAAAAATCTTCAATTTTGTTAATAATTTGTAAATTAGCAAAAATGTCAACTGCAGTCTAAATTGAAGAGTCAAATTTTGTAAAACTATAAAATAAAAATCTTCAGCTTTGCTAATAATTTGAAAATATCCAAAATGTCAACTGTATTCCAAATTGAAGAATCGAATTTTGTAAAAATATATAACAAAAATCTTCAGTTTTGATAATAATTAGTAAATATGCCAAAATATCAAATGTAGTCCAAATTGAAGAGTTAAATTTTCTAAAAATATACAATACAAATCTTCAATTTTGCTAATAATTTGGAAATACGCAAAAATGTCTACTGTAGTCTAAATTGAAGAATCATATTTTGTAAAAATATATAATAAAAATCTTCAATTTTGCTAATAATTTGTCCACGTCTGTATATAACAGCATTTTTAGACAAATCCGTCGTTTTAAATGTTCTCTCCAAAACACAACTAACCAAAATTGCCTTACATTCCTTGCATTGTCATATTTGCTCTGGAAACACAGGAAAAAAACCATACATGATTTCCTTGGTATCAGACTATGTAATTTCCTCTACCACATATTAAATAAAAGTAATTACTAAGCATACCAGCACACCAATCACGATGTCCATCAACCTGAATGAAAAATAATTGTAATTGTGTTTAAAAACTGAACTTAACCAGGTTACAAGCAGCCCTAAACTGAGGAAGGATAACAAAGAACGTCAACATGTTGGTCGACCTGGGTGGCGAGTTGTTACAGCGCTGGCCTTCTATACCCAAGGTTGCGGGTTCGATCCCGGGCCAGGTCGATGGCATTTAAGTGTGCTTAAATGCGACAGGATCATGTCAGTAGGTTTACTGGCATGTAAAAGAACTCCTGCGGGACAAAATTCCGGCACATCCGGCGACGCTGATATAACACTGCAGTTGCGAGCGTCGTTAAATAAAACATAACAACAACATCAACATGTTGTAGGAACGAAACATTTTGTCAAACAAGTAGGCCTATGCGGTTGCAAGTAGCACATCCCCAACCCCTCTTGCTTGTTACTGACTGATTAAGTTTACCCTAACGTTTAAACTCAACAGCACGGCGGGAAGTTTCTGTATAAAAAATATAATATATAACATCACGAAACTAAGGTAGAAAATATGAAAATGAATATAATATCGTCATGTGAAAGCAAGAACTAGGTAACTCGAAATTTGCATTTTTTAGTTATCTCTGTTATAGCACAGAAAAAAATCGCACAGACTGTACCTAGGTCTTGCATTCAGTTGACGATATATTTTACTGTTGAAATTCTTTACTGATTTTTAATATCTTTTCTTTTATCTAATTTTGGGGTGCGCGTACCCTGCTAGTCGAAGGTCCCGAATTTGATTCTCGATGGGGTCATGGATTTTGTCCGTTGATCTAATCCAGGTATGCAAAACTATGTTACAATTGTGTCACACGTCACAAGTCGGAACACGTGACTCATCCCTTCCTTTCATCCCCAGACGTCATTGGCTATAGTAGGGGAAGAGGAAATATGTATTCAGTGTACTTGCTGACGACACAGATACCATGGATAAATATATAATAGGATGCGAAACTGCGGTCAGCACCATCTAGATGTGGTGCTCTGAAATAAGGTGATCAGCGCCCGACGTCGTAGGTAGTGAACATTAGAACTACGTGTTGGGTACATTACTGAGAGTTCTCTATTTATCCGTTCGAGATATTGTATGGGAGAGTCGAGGAGAGAAGATGGCGGACTGAAACTTACTAATAAATGAACATAAAGTGATACGTATGTGTATAAGCAGTGTATGTTGAACAGTGATGTTTATGGACGTTGTAAAAATACTGGGTGTTCATTTCAAAGTGTGTCATGACGTCACTGTTGTTGGGTCACCGATTTAAAGCGAGTTTCATATATGTTAAAGAAGTTGCCTATTATTTAAGGCGTTCTTCAATCTGAACTTGAGAACGTGTACGGTATAACTTGAACGTCGTAGCAACAGATGGCGGTCTGTACGGTCTGTGTGCTACCATAACCTCCTTCGAACTGTGTTTTGCGCCGGCAAGTCGTACGCAGGGTATTTGTTATCATCGGTTGCGAACGGTAACATTCCACAACACAAATCAAATGCTCCGTGTCCATGTTGACCGTCGAAGTTAATGTCAACAAATACGTAAGTAATCGTCTTAACCCTCTCCCCATATCCCGACAGTACGTATTTCCAAACAGTTCACATTCCTGCCACTACCGGCGTTACCGTACGTATCGGCACGTACTCTTCAGAATGAACGCCGTACTTGCTAGCCAACTTCTCTGCCTCTTAGGTTATACACCTGAGCTGCGGAAGTGTAGGAAGATTGAATTCTCTAGGCTCATCAGCTAGCCACATGACGGCACACAGCGAGCCAAGACACATTTTGAACTGAACACCCAGTAGTGTTGAATGTATTGTAAAGTAATAGTAATATAATAAATTGAACTATCTACGTAGTTCTTCCAGACTTTTCCATAACCAAAGAATAGGTACAATCCCAATTATCTAGCCTTTTGCTTTATTTTTTGTCTCTGTCTGGTTATATTTTAATCGGGTAGTGTAAAACACATCGTCTCTTTTATCTTCCTGTTGGCTCCGGTAAGAATTTTCAGTAGAATAATGCTGTGAGGAATAAAACCGTAAATGTTTTATTTTAAATTGGGTTAGTTTTGAATATCGATGAGGGCGGGAGGGAATACTTTCTGCACAGTTTAACATTTTCGTCACCAGGTGCGCTGCTAAATGGATGGAGTAATTACTCTTTTCGCTACTTGGTGCGCTGCTATTTGTAATAACGCCTCTTCCAAAAATAGGTGGCAGCAAGATCAATTTCTACAACAGCGCCTCTAGTATGTGTTACAGGAAACTCGTTAAGTTTCGCATCCTATTATATATTTATCCATGCAGATTCGTAATTCAAGTCCGGAGGATTGTGGACGGGAAACAAACTCTTTCCCCATGCTTCCACCCCTCTCTTCCACAGTTCTGCATTCCTGATCTAATCCTCCCGGCCATCTTATGGCCCTCTGGTTTACTCAGCCCACTAATAGAAATGTTACCAGGGACATCTTGGCGGTAAAGGCCAGTGAGCTCTATACTATACTGGAAATACAACTCAATGCTGAGCGCCAGAGCGTATTGCTATCTCTTTCTAGCATACTGTTGTCCTTCACTCACTTGCAGTGAATGCTATCGTACACAATATCAGTAATTTTATTGCTTACTGCTCATATGCAACACGAGCCTCACGAAAGACTGATTGAAACACATTAGTTAGAAAGAGAGAGCAATACCCTCTCCAACATGGAATTCCTCAAGGATCAATATTAGGTCCCCTACTTTTTCTAGTGTTCATAAATGATCTTGCCCCCCCCTAATAAAATATGTAGGCCACCTCACATTATTTGCAGATGACAAAGTGTAGTAATTATAGCCAATAACTCCAACACATTCCAATCTTGAACAGAGGAAATTCTCTTCAAAATATGTGAATGGTTCTCAGTCAATAAATTGGTCTTAAATTGTAACAAAACTAACATAATTCAATTTAAATCCTGTCCAAATTCAACCTCGCAAATTTCTAGCGCAATAATTAACAATAGACACCTATTAGAAACAACAACAACAACCAAATTTGTTGGCTTAAAAATCGATAATGTGTTAAATTGGAAAAATAATATTAAAGAAATTACCCCCAAACTAAATTCAGCTTGTTTTGCTATTAGATCTATGCAAAAGATAGTAAATATCAATACCTTAAAAACAATATACTTTGCATACTTCCACTCGGTAATGAGTTTTGGAATAATATTCTTGGGAAATTCCACAGATAGTATATTCCTATTACAGAAAAGAGTAATTAGAATAATAGTAGGTGCCAAATCTAGGGTATCGTGTAGAACTATTTAAAAAAAACTACAAATAATGCCCATGGCTTGTCAGTATATCTTTTCATTAATAATCTTCCTCGTATGTAATCGTGAAAACTATGTAACAAATTCAACAGTTCATAGCATAAATACGCATCAAAAATGACTTTGATACTCCATTCGCAAGTCTATCATGCTATCAAAAAGGAGTGCGTTATATGGTAGTAAAAATTTTTAATAGTCTTCCTATCGATATAAAAAATGAAACTCAAAACATATAATTATTTAGGACCAAAATAAAGAAGTACCTAACTTCTCACGCCTTCTATTCTGTAGGTGAATTCATGACAGTCAATAACGCTTCATGAAATTGATACTAAAACTCTGTGTTGTACTAGTAGAATAAAATCTCTTCTGTATATATTTCATCTAGACTGTGACTATAAATTAAGACTTTATAATAGTATTAAGTTTTTTTACTTGTTTCATATTCTAGTTGTAAAGCAATGTATGGAATGTTAATAAAAACAATACAATACAACATGGCGTCTACAGTCACGAAGATCGAGTTGTAAGGAACAATAGACTCTGCCGGTACTATGTCGCATTGTCTGTAATGAGGCGATATTAGCGATCCTAGTAGTTAGCAACTATGTACGGATGCATATTTACTACGTATTGAGCTTCTTGACTGTATATACTAGACTGTGATCAGGGTCACGCTTTGAGACAGGAAAGAGCATTGCGGTGCTGCCTCCAGTTTAGTATAGAGCTCACCTGTAAAGGCGCGGGCACGTAGGAATGACGTCATTGTGCCGAATGTCTGTACAGGTAGAAGCTTAACTACACGTCACCGTGCGGGCCTCCATGACCTGTGGTGGGGATGGCTTTACCTTTTACCTATAAAATTTATATTTTGTTAGATGCAAAGCGTTGTTTCCTAAAAGGCATGCAGGCGTGAGGGAGGAGTTAAGAAAATTGAAGATTTGAAGGTGAAGCAATTCGTTTCGACCTCTAAGTCTCAACAGCACGACTACTGTAATTAACGTTTGCGAAGGCTGTTCCTGTGATTTTCAACTTCTTTCCTTCACGGGCCACATGGAATTTTTAGTGTTCAGACAGTGAAACTTTATTACATCAAAACCACTTGGCGGTATAGCTTAGTGGTAGAAATTCAAACTTAGAAAGCATGTTGTAAATATTCAGTTTGTCAATGTTAATACAGATAATACAATATAATATTTGTTTTATTCAGTCTTATAACAAATCAATTATTAGAACAATGACATATATTTCATAACATGTAGTCATTGAGTTTTATACAAAGTAAGTTACGAACGTTTTCGCCCATTCAGGCATCTTCAGGTTCTGTATACAATATCTCATTATTAATCTGTATGATAATTACAATCATAGTCGATGAGATGGACTGTTTAAAATTGATCATGATATATATAAAATGTACAAACATATGCATAATTAAAATGTAATCATTAGAGCGGTGCAGACGGAGCACATGACAGACAGAATGGCATCATAGCAAGGGTTCCGACGTTACTCGGCGTGTTCCCTGTGTACAAGCGACGGTCAAGTACACGATGTGTTGACGTACAGACGACACAATAGAAATGACACAGTTCCCTAACGTTTCTGCAATTAATTTTCTACAGATACTTTAATAAGATATCAAAATTGCAAACTAATTAACCATTTCATCCTAAACAAATAATATATACTTTACATGTATGATTTCACACAGAACGCAAACAAAATCACTGTTTATTTGTAACGGGCTCATGATATTCTATTCGCAAAAGCACTTGAACTATTGTTTTTTGTCTTTTTCTTTTCCTTACAATGAGTGTGAGTTATTAATGCTCATGCTATACGTTATCACTTTTCTTCCAAATATTGTTACAGTGCACAACAAATGACATTTGTAAGTTATTAACAGACAACGATTATCGACTATCTGATAACATGGCCTTATATGTGGAGAAGCTCCTTTCTACGTCTGTTGAAACAACTGGGGCATACGTAACATCCTGTACAACATTTTTTTCAACTTCTGTTAGTTCTTCAAAGGAATCCTTATCTCCAGAAATACTGTCACTAATCTTGCAAAGTTTATAACATCCACCATTTTTCTCAACATATTTGTTATTTTCGCAGATATTATTTTAGCAATTTTATCGTCTACTTGAGTCACTTTCTTCCAGATATTTCGCAATAGGAAAAATCGATCAACCAGTTTTGTACCAGACTTTTCTAAAGCTGTTATGCAATCACGAATAAACCCGTAATTCGATTCAATGTATTCCAATTGTTGTTTTATGCTTGAATCAACCAACAGACGTTGGGCTAGTGGTATTGCAAATGCATCTTTCACATCAAATGATTGAAAAACATTCTGGACCTGGTCGAAATATTTACAGTAATAAATGCAGGCCTTCAATCAGGAACCCCATCGAGTAAGTATAGGAGAAGGAGGAAGAGATACACCAGGACATATCTTCTTGAATGCTTAACAAAACGCATCACACATTTCTTCATGGAACACGGATGAACTATGACCCTGCTCACATTTTTCGCCTTTTTTTTTTCAACTTCATGAGGACACGTTTGTGTACATCCCTATTTACATGTCTTAGAATATTACATGTTCTAGTTACTGAAACTGATATTTTACACAATTTGCAGAATATTTTATCTTCGTTGCAACAAAAAAAATCACCATATTCGGAAATAAGTCTCTTAAACTTCGCCGAATGAATTTTCTCCCCCTTAGGCATCGTAATACTAGAACCGAACTGTTCTCATGTTCCTTCAGTATTGACGTTTGCTTTACTAAGCTGTACCTACTGCTTGCAGCTATCCTGTGTACCGCAGAGTCAGACCTCTGCGGGTACACAACCCTTGCCCTGTTGCCGTTGTGTCGAAAAACTGCTCCCTTTGCACTGCTCTAGTAATCATATTACAAGGTCAGAAAATTGTGAACACGTAGTGTTTTACATTTTAAACTTCATAATACTCAGTGTAGATTTTGTTTTGTAATTCCATTAAAATGATGAATTGTATCTGAAATTTACTTTGTATAAAACTCAATGACTACATGTTATGAAATATATGTCATTGTTTTAATAATTTATTTGTCATAAGACTGAATAAAACAAATATTATATTGTATTATCTGGTAGAAATTCAACTGCAGAACAGGAGTTCCCAGTTCAAACTCGGATACATCTATTTTTTATTGTTGCATTTAATTCTTCATTGTTTCACAGTTATCAATCAAATTAATTATAATTTGTGTATGTTTCTCAGGAAACAACAGCCATTTGTAATTGTTTCAACCACTTTACTGACCGGTTGAGACTGCTGTCGTGAGTCATCTGGCGGAGAACAATTCATAATCGGCGCAAACACTTGAATGTCGGTGTTAAAATACTTCTTGGACTAGTGGTAAAAATCTTCTTTCAGGAATGATTGTCTAAAGTAATAATTTAATATTCATATGCTTAACAAAAGTATTTATTTTTATTTATAATTAATTACAACGTTTAATTAGTATTTATTTTCTTCACAGCGGCGATTTATTAAGAGTAGCCTACCTTTAAATTTGTATTAACTTTATCACACAGCGTTTTTATATTTAAACTGTCTCAAAAACACTTTTGAAATGGGCCACGGACCACTTCCCTCCCCCACTCTTTCTCTTCTACTATCACAAAGAACTTGCTAATTTCTTAGATAATCCTATAATATGATAATAGGGGAAAATAAATATACTGTAAGTTCACAGGGCTAACGGCTTCGAAGCTGGTACCTGGTTCTAATGAAGTGCATAGGTAGCAACGTAAACATGGGGGCATGAGATAGTTCAGGCATGTCAATTGATGCCCACAGGAGCAAGCGCGCGCTTTAGAGCCCAGAAGAGCCTGAGCGTTTTACAGCGGAAAGGAAAGAGACACACGAAAGAGGTGGTGTATGCCGCTTGGTCGAGCTATATTCAGGGATGGCCAGCACTGATTCAATAGATAAAGGGAAGAGAACTTATTAAAACTGTACCCATGTTAATTTTTAGATTTGCCTGAGAAGTATAAGTGCATTATAAGAATGTAAGTTTTAATTTTAATGCTCATTTTTCACAAGTTTGATTTTTTTTTATTCAAAAGAAATATTTTCTCAACTTTCCGTATAGAAAAGTGAAATTTTCAGGTAAAGGCCTATTTATTTAGTAGCCTTACAGAATGTTTTCGTAAATCTAATATACCGTATATACGTATTACTGAAGATAGTGTATTGAAAATTTTGAAAATATTCGCATGGAAATTGTTTGTAAGGAAATGAATTAACAACTCAACTACTGTTACATAATAAGCAAAAGATACGTGCCCATGTGTTGTAAAAATGTCAGTTCTATAGCTTCAGCAGATTTCGAGAAAATAATTTAATATTCTGGTGATAGGAAGTTGCTCACAAATATCACCTTAAAAGCATAATGCGATAAGAGTTTTGTTATGGAATATTAGTTACACTTAAAACAGACACAGTACCTAGGTAACTTTGCTTTGTACTGTAATATTGTTTTGATTAGTTTATTGATTACTTTTGTAAGGCTAAAGATACCAACAATATAAATTCCAACTTATCATGTCATACTCAATCTCTTTCTTTGGAATATCACTTTCTTTATGAATGATGTGTTTCATCCACTTAATACAGTATACTATTATACTACTATGGAATTTAAGTGAATATTCCTTCTTAACTCTCTATTATGTTATTAAGATTTAAAACACAAGTGCAATATTAAGAAATCAGTATTAGTACTTTTGTTTTACAGACAATATAGATTATATTAAACAGAAAGAAGCCATATAAAAATAAGGACATAAAATTTTACGTTCCGTTTGAAGTTTGTGCACCACTGTTTTCTTAATCCAACAGGCTGCTTATTCATATACACAACCCTTCCTCTTTTCATACTTAGCGCTTGCTGTCCGCGCACGACGTCAAGGTCAGAAAAATGCGCTTGCTTTGACATCACTGAGACAGTTACTCTGCCTCTGGCTGACTACACTAAGGTTCGCTGTGTACCCAGGTTTCGAGTGGCAACCCTACTCGTCCTTAGACCAGTCGGCGTTCTAGGAATGCTATGGAATGATGACGACATGGAGATAATTATTGATGAAATATGTAATGTCTAATATGGGGAAACGGAAGAACCCCGAGAAAATCTCTACCTGCGACCTTGTCCGCCAGCCAAAAGTATCGCTATGGATTTTTAAATTAAAAATAATAGGTCTGATCGGGACTCGAACCCAGACCGCCTGCGTGAGGGCTGAAGGTCTGACCACTCAGCCTCCGCATACATGCATACATACATACATACATACATACATACATACATACATACATACATACATACATACATACATACATACATACATACATACACACACACACACAATGTAACGCGCTGTCATTTTAAACGTTGGTCGTGGTGCACCATGCGATGTGAAGTCTACAATACACCAGGTTGATGAGAAACTGAGAAACAGTGAGATTACGGAAGGTAAAACAAGACTATATCGCGTAAATCCGCACTAAATCTCGTCCAAACTCTTCTACTAATTTGGAATCGCAGAAATTTCAACGAGTCTCAATAAAATGGTGTATCCATGTGGTGTCAAAAATGCTTAAAATTAAAGAAAAACTTCATTAAATATGCAGTTTGATATTTCATTTGGTGTAATCGTGGTTTTTGTTTTACGTTTAACGTCAATATTAGATATACAATATTATTTTTTTTTTTCGTTGTTGGTAACTCTATAGCATCTATTAGATGCTTTATGGTTGTTCATTCAGTCATTCATTCATTCATTCATTCATTCAGTCATTCATTCATTGATTTTATTCCATAGATCTTACGTGAGCAATGAAGCTTTAAGATGTGGGACAAGTCAAATAATTTACAATATTACAATTACAATTTTTACAATTTTTTATAGTTTTACAATTAGTAATTTTCTACAATTTTTACAAATTTGTGCAATTTTTTACAATATTTTGGCGAGATGTAGTGAGATGAGGTGAAATCCGAAGATTCGCCAAAATATTCCCCGGCATTTGCCTTTTGCTGAAACGTGGGTTCAGGTTACTGCCCAGCGACAGTCCTGATGTATTTTTATATTTTTGATGATTGGTCAATTAATATTAACCCGGCACACTCACAATCACACTCACATTCATACAAATTTCCAGACTCTAGACACCAAGGGAATTCTTCTTCTTCAAGAAAAATTCACCGAGAGCCGAGCCTGGGAATCGAACCCGGGACCTTCTGATCTGGAAGCCAGCATGCTGACCAACAGAGGCAGTCACAATAATATTGTGAAACGGAAATTCCACTTCGGTTGCTATGGAAATGCTTACTTCATATCCGATAAAATGGCAATTGAACAACTCTATTCTTAGATACAAGGGGAGTCTATTTGGAAGAGTTATTATAACCATTGGGGATTGCAGTACAATTAAAAAATAACAATTTTCTTCAGTTGTGCTGCGAGATGTAGAGTAATATGTAACTGTAGAAAGCGTAAAAGACAAGAAATTGGAAATGAAGGCATACAGACGAAGCGATTTATAGACATCGGCAAGCAAATATATTTCTAGAAGTAAAATAAAAACTAATATAAAATATTAATATACGTTACAAGAGCGGTATGTTGACGATTTCATGGTCGAGGAAAAGATTGAAAAAGCGAAACGTAGTTGAGCTTTTTTAATTTCCGAGAACATGAAAACAAACATACCGCTCGTGTATCGTACATTATTTTGTGCGAAGATCGTTTATTACATACCTGAAAGACGAATTTCTAATTAGTTGCAATGAAATCTCCATCTTGGTTTCTGTTTAATGACGGCAACTTTAGAAAACAAAAATATCTATACTCCAGCAGGCCGTGATATACGTCTGTCTTTTTTTTTTCACCCCAGTCTATAAATACGAACTTAGAACAAACGGTAAGGTTATGTAATGATTTATTTTTCATTTTAATATTTTAACAATATTATTTATATAACATATTGCAGTAATAACATCCGCATTTGGAATCTTTTTGATTTTTTCACGGCTTCCTTAATGTTACTTGTATCAGGAATGCAATAAGTTTCGTGGAGTAGTAGAGTTTACTTAATTTTTGCAAATATTTAAAAACAATAATTAACATTGCAATTTAGGTGAAATTGCAGTGGTAAGTTTCCAATTTATAATTATTACTATGTTAAACGTCTCTAAAAATAATATGTTAAAAGCCTAAAGCAGTAAAATGAATGTCGCGCTTAAGCGGTAAGAAGAGGGAAATTGTTATGTGTGTTACGTTGGGAATATTGAATGTGGTATTTCACACTTACCGTGTATTGGTTCTGTGCGGAAAACAAGCAAATATGCACGATCTCGCACAAAAGTAATAACGCGGTAGCAAATTGTATTCATTTATCATAATTCCATAACCCTAATCACTGTACAAACATTAGACGTAATCATAGGAATTTCAAATCCTGTCACTTCTTCTTCAAGTGAAATATTGATAGTAACTTTAAAGATTAAATAAACTTAAATAACTGAAATTTCTACACCAAATAAAATCTCAGTAAAACACCGATATTAGCAAGTATGATAAATATTTGTTATGGAAAATTTGTACGATACCAAGAAGAAAACATGGCAATAAAATTTCCTTTGGTATTAATCTCGTGCTGGTGTTTTCCTTCTCAAAAAAAAAGTCTAAACTACATGTCAACACAAAACATTCCTTCAGACTACCATCTTTAGATGATGCTTATATAATACATAAATTGAAATTTCGGTAAAAAAAAAATTATATAAAAATAAAGTTACACCTGAAACACTCACCCCTCCATTTCCCTTCTCTTACTCCGAGTGCGTAATCATCATTCTGCACACCAATCACATCTTAATTGCGATATTCTCAACCAATGAGAAAGCAGCGGCATACGAAATGCAAGGTCGGGAGCTACACCTGGTATACGTAGTCTATATAGCAGAAGGCTTCATGCTTCACTCGACACAAATGTATCGTTTATTGCGTTGGTTGTGCGAGAGAACATCTCGTCTAACATTCACTGTTTAATCACTGTCATACACTGTCTCTGGATAATTTCATTTGAAATACACGCTAGAGGTAAGGACATTACTATATTAGTGTTATATTTTACCTACGGAATGCTCTATATTAAGTGCATTACTGTGAAAAATAATCGCACATCAAATTTTATATAGGATAAGGTTGATAATATTGTGATACTATAGTCGTCCACAAGCATTTATGGTTGCCAAGGTCACACACTTTCCCTTCTTCTTACTGCAAACTTACTCACCCTCCTACCACCCTAATGGGCTGGGGACCGGTTCTACTGTAAAAATCTGAACTTCCTACACTGCAAAGACAAAACCGAAATTCAGTATCCTGTCTAAACTTGTCTGTGCTCTTCTGTGTTATGTGTATAGCTGAGAGTTGTCTAAACTTGACCTGTGTTATTCTATTTTATACATGTAGACACTTTTTCAAGCATTCAATAACTTGTGGCCGAGTGATTAGTCTCTCTGCCTTGCACCGTGGCGACCCGAGTTCGATCCCTGTCTGGATGGTGAACAAAGTGGGCGCGAGGGTTTTTTATCGGAGTTCTCCCATTTCCCCTCATCATTGTCATTCCACCAATGTTCCATAATCACAGTCACTCTGCGAGATCCTAAGCCAGGTGTCCAGAACAAATAAAAAGAAGTCTGGAAGTTGTATAACTTGTGTTTAATAAATACTATTATTGTTCGAGTATGCTTCACAGTCTAAATATGCATAGCCAGACTAAATAGATCATGTTTTATGTTTACAAATATTTTTAATATCTTTCTAGCAGTGAGTCATCAGCTATTTCTTCCAATAAAACTCAGAGGGCAACAGCTTTTGGCGTTAGTTTAAACATTTTAAGAAATGTTTGTATTGACGCGATTGAGTCCCTACAAAATGATCCATGCCCACCTTTCCGTTCTCCTAACCATCTCATGATTCATTTTCCGTTTCATAGTCTCGTCCATCATCTAATTTTCCTCTTGATCGTCCCCTCAATCAGTTTACTAGGCCTATTATTAATCTCGTCAATCTTTTTTTTCTTCCCTTCATTTCACTTACAGTTGTTTCTTCAGTAATTTTTTTCTGATCAAATTAATTCAGTTCTGATTGTCCTTTCAGCTATGTCCCTATTAAAACGTTCTCAGCAATCTGTTATTTCACGCCGTCTCGTCAGTCGTTCTACCCTAATAGTTCCGGATTTTATTTTCCTTCCCATTGTCTTAAATCTTTTTTTTAATCATCTCTTGTCACTTTCGCCCCAATCATTTAATCACTCCTGATCGTCTTATCAGTTACTTTCTCCTGATTATCTCGTGTTACTACAACACTATTTCATAAGCCTTCTTTCACAATTGACGAGACGCTCGCTAGTAAATTATAAACGACCTATAGGCCTAAAAGGAACTGAGACGATCAAGAATGAATGGACGAGATGAACACAAGGAGACTGACGAGATTATTTTTTGCAGTGTAACTTGCAAAGGGAAAAGTTCGTGAGGAGGGTGGGTAAGCGACCGAAACTACGTACGACCTTGAACACTTCAGAAGTCTGTGTTCCACTTTAATAATATTATGATAGTACTTTTTGAGAATTATTTTACAATTTTACTGAGCGAGAGGAAGATCGGTTTTTTTGCGTTAACGTATTCAGGGAATGTTCGTGGACAAGTTTCTGCACAAAACCGGTCCCTCTTGCTCAGTAAAATTGTAAAAAATTCTCAAAAAGTACTATCATATTACTATAGTCGCGACGCTGTTATTCCCGGCGTGACTCCTCCTCTTTGCTTAGGAAGTGAAGGCTCTATAAAAGTAGTATAACGGTAGGTAGTATCGTTCGTCATTTTTGTTCTTTCGTTGCCGATCTACCGTACGAGGAATCTATTTGCTATACTGTTAAACATTATCATGTCGTAGCTCCTATGATAATAAATCAAACGCACTGTAATTCAGCAAATAATTGAGCGGCAAATAACGTCTTCGTGTGCTTTCTGCGAACGCCAACGAAAGAGCCAAAATGGCGGGCGATTATATTATAGTACATTATGCAATGAGCCTATAATGGTAGTAATTAAGACGCGAGTATGAATTTTCATACGAGCGTCTTAATTACCATTATGGTCAAGTTTCATACTACTTTTTAAGCTCGACAATATTGATTTTTTCCGGCAATTTGTGAAATGAATTTGCGGGAATGTGCTTTATGGAAGGCTGGAAGATGACGGTGAATTTGTGTGTTGTTTTTTTCGACTGAGTTTAATATTGTCTAATCTCGCACTAGTTGCCTTTTAATTGCATATCCGAGAATAATCGATACTTGCGCTTTCACATCACTACAATGGTATTTTATGATTGGTGGAACACCTGAACTTTAATGAATAGGTGTACCTTAATGAGGTCTATAAAAGAGCTGCTACCAGGTGTATAATTACTACATTTCGGCGTGGTCGAGCATGAAGTATTTATCGAGCCTTAAGAAATGAATAATGTCTTCATAAGCGAATCACAAGACGCACACGTTTAAATGTAGCCGACCTGCAACGCGATTGGCTGCCGGAAATTAGAGCGACGGGACTATAGTATTACAATGTTACCAACCTTCATCCTTTATAGGCCTATATATTTTATGGCGAGCGCTTAGTTTTAAGCTACTTAGATAATATACAGTAGAACCTCTAATATCCGTGCTAATGAGGGAGATGAACTGGACGGTTAATCGAAAAAAAAATCGGATAATCAGTACCATAAAATATTTTCGTAAATTAAGTGAATAAGACCTGAAGTTTCGTAATTTCCTCCGTGATCTTATGTTTAAGATGCCAGGTATTGGATCAGAAGTTCACAAATTTAAGTTCGGTTGTCAACGACGTGCTTTTAAGGGCCAAGGAAATTCCTGTAATGGCTATCAGCGGAAATATAGGAATAGTAGGCCTAGATGTCTCATGTTGTAGATTTACATATTCTATACACTTTATCCTTGATTTTTATTAAATCGTTTACAGTTGTAACATCACTCTCGTATTCTGATGGGAAATGAGCCACAGTTTCTCATTCCTCAAACCACTCAATTATTTGCATTTTTTTCGATACTTATAAAAAGTTTTCTTTTGACACTCGTGGAATACATTTTATATAGAAGTTGTACAATACGGCAACTTGAACAGTAGACCAAGCTGGATAAGTGTTAATGCTTGTAATAACACTCCCTAGAAAAAATACGTACTAATACAACATATAGTACTACAGTGATGTCAAAGCAAGCGCATTTTTCTGACCCTGACGTCGTGCGCGGTCAGCAAGCGCTAAGTATGGAAAGAGGAAGGGTTGTGTATATGAATAAGCAGCCTGTTGGATTAAGAAAACAGTGGTGCACAAACTTCAAACGGAACGTGAAATTTTATGTCGTTATTTTTATATGCCTTCTTTCTGTTTAATATTATCTATATTGTCTGTAAAACAAAAGTACTAACACTGATTTCTTAATATTGCACTTGTGTTTTAAATCTTAATAACATAATAGAGAGTTAAGAGGGAATATTCACTTAAATTCCATAGTAGTATAATATTACACTGTATTGAGTGGATAAAACACATCATTCAAAAAGAAAGTGATATTCCAAAGAAAGAGATTGAGTATGACATGATAAGTTGGAATTTATACTGATGGTATCTTTAGCCTTACAAAAGTAATCAATAAACTAATCAAAATAATATTACAGTACAAAGCAAAGTTACCTAGGTGCTGTATCTGTTTTAAGTGTAACTAATATTACATAACAAAACTCTTATCGCATTATGCTTTTAAGGTAATATTGGTGAGCAACTTCCTATAATCAGAATATTAAATTATTTTCTCGAAATCTGCTGAACCTATAGAGTTGACATTTTTACAACACATGGGCACGTATCTTTTGCTTATGATGTAACAGTAGTTGCTTTGTTAATTCATTTCCTTACAAACAATTTCCATGCGAATATTTTGAAAATTTTCATTGCACTATCTTCAGTAATACGTATATACGGTATATTAGATTTACGAAAACATTCTGTAAGGCTACTAAATAAATAGGCCTATATCTGAAAATTTCACTTTTCTATACGATAAGTTGAGAAAATATTTCTTTTGAATAAAAAAAAATCAAACTTGTGACAAATGAGCATTAAAATTAAAACTTACATTATTATAATGCACTTATATTTCTCAGGCAAATCTAAAAATTAACATGGATACAGTTTTATTAAGTTCTCTTCCCTCTACCTATTGAATCAGTGCTGGCCATCCCTGAATATAGCTCGACCAAGCGGCATATACTACCTCTTTCGTCTGTCTCTTTCCTTTCCGCTGTAAAGCGCTCAGGCTGTCCTAGGCTCTAAAGCGCGCGCTTGCTCCTGAGGGCATCAATTGACATGCCTGCAGTAGTAGTTCGTATGTTTCTGTCGCAAAAAAAAAAAAGTGAGAGAAAGATAGTCGGGTAATCCGTCAATCGGTTAATAGTGTGTCGGATAATCGGGGTTCTTCTGTATTTCCATGTTCCAAGTTCAGCATCTGGCACAAAGTGTGTATGTATGCGATAAAGAAACCAACAGTTCGCCCATATTCATCATAAGTAACGATATAACTAGCAAAAATACGAAATTCTTGTAGGAAGATAAGTTCGAGGCACAGCTTTGAGGTTAAGCATATGAATTCACAACATTAAACTCAAAATGCTTTAGAATTACCTCCTTCAGAGACCACTAAGCATTCTGCTTATGGAGGAAAGCTATAATCGTAACGGTAAACATGAAAACAGGAATAAAGCGCCATTCAGAGAGTTAGCGCTGAGTGCAATGAAACATGTTAATGTCTTAGTCACAGGAAATTCCAGACCTTACTTAACAACGATACGGTACCTCGATTTTCTAATGAACTCAAGCCTTACCTAGATGAAAGACTTTCTAATCGTTTTGCAGGACGCGAAAATGCTTTCGAAAAGCGTCGAGATAATCTTACCCAGTAACTTCGCACACTTCTCTTCCGTTTGAAATCTTGCATGTTTTATAATTTAAACAAAAACACATTCAAATTAAGCGCCTAATGAATTCCATCTTCGTTATAATACTATGGGGCAGAATCAAATCCACTGTCTTTCTGTTCTGAACACAGTAAGCTTTTACTCGGTTCATGATACGAATCAATCCTGAAATTATGAGAGAAAACTCGCACAAAGTGACTTTCGAAATGAGAAAGCAAAAATTATACACAGGTTGTAACTTTAATAATGGTAACTATTTATTTATTACGAACTAGCTGTACCCGTGCGCTCCGCTGCACTTATTAGAAATAAATATAAAGTAATTACATAAATAAAATAGAACATTGGGTCCAGGGAACATTCGTGTTTGATAGAAGAATAAATCGTTTAATATGGTACTTAATTTAAGTTGTATTTAAATAACTAAAATGGTATGACTTTGGTCCAGAGGCCACTCATTTGGTTCAAATATAATTCGTTTAACATTTTTATAAATTAGTCTTGAATGCATCCTTTAATAAATCACTCCAAATTAATAGAGTTGATTGTGAAGGTTAATTATCTTCTGAAATTACTTCATACAAACACACAAAATATTCTCTGTATATTAATATTGATAAACGTCAAGGCCGCCTTAAACAGACTTAGTCATTTGTTTTGATTTCACTGTAGCCATCGTCGTCGTTCCTGCCTTAACTTCTATGTCATATATCGATTTTCAGATTTTTGCTCTACTAAATAACTTAATGATGCAGCAAATAATACAGTCTACTATATATAATTTAATTATATTCCTTTCTTTCGAAAATGTAAGAACTCACGATCTCCTATGCATTACTGTCATAGAATGAATAAATTTGTTTTTCTTCCTACTAAAAAATTTAATATTTTGCACCTAGAAGTTACGGAACAATGACACTATAATCTAAAGTGGCGGTGGAAATGTATTGTATTATTATTTTAAAACTCTTGTATATCCTTAAATATCAGTCCTATCAAAATTTTGCCTGGAATAAAACTTATCAGAAATCATTTTTAAAGAAACTTTTGTTATGTAACATTTTTCACAAAAATCAATAATAAGCGAGATATTTCGGTTTATTTAATTCAGATCCCCTTATAACCCCCCTTTTAAATAAAGTATTTTGAATGTTATATAGCGTAAAATCTAAGTTACAACGAACTTAATTTATATTCCAATTTTCATCGAAATCCGTTCAGCCATTATAGCGTGAAAAGGTAACAAACATCAAGATAGACAGACAGACTTAAATATCAGTCCTATCAAAATTTTGCATGGAATAAAACTTATCGGAAATCTTTTTTAAAGAAACTTTTGTTATGTAACATTTTTCACAAAAAACCAATAATAAGCGAGTTATTTCGGTTTATTTAATTCAGGCCCCCTTATAACCCCCTTTTAAATAAAGTATTTTGAATGCCATATAGCCTAGAATCTAAGTTACAACGAACTTAATTTATGTTCCAATTTTCATCGAAATCCGTTCAGCCATTATCGCGTGAAAAGGTAACAAACATCCAGACAGACAGACAGACATACAAACAAAAATTTCAAAAAAGCGATTTTCGGTTTCAGGGTGGTTAATTGTATATGTTAGGACCAATTATTTTTGGAAAATCGAAAATTACCAGAAAAATTTCGGCTACAGATTTATTATTAGTATAGACAGGCCTATACAAATGATACATCTGAAACTACTACAGTCCTTCAATGTAGTAACCAGAATTGTCTACAACTCGTTGCCAGCGATGTGGAAGTCGTAGTATCCCTGTAGCAGCTCCTGTTCTGTTGATTTTCTGATGGACCGCCCTACTGCCTGCAGAATATCGGGAACAGTCCGGAATCGAAAGTCACGTCGGCCTAGTTGGCGAGTTGATATAGCGCTGGCTTTCTATGCCAAAGGTTGCGGGTTCGATCCCGCGCCAGGTCGATGGCATTTAAGTGTGCTTAAATGCGACAGGCTCATGTCAGCAGATTTACTGGCATGTAAAAGGACTCCTGCGGGACAAAATTTCGGTACATCCGGCGACGCTCATATAACCTCTGCAGTTGCGAGCGTCGTTAAATAAAATGTAACATTTTTTTTAACATCGAACGTCACGAAGTAGTTCCTTCATCTTTGGGATTAAGTCATAATCACAGGGCTTAAGTCCGGTGAATGTGGTGGACGGAAAAGCACTTCCCACCCCAGCGACGGTACAAATCAGCTATAGGATGCGCTGTTTGCGCCCTTGCGTTATCCTACAAAATGATGGGAGGGTTCTGCAAAACGTGTGGGCGTTTTCTTCGTAACGCTGGTCTCAGATTATGTTCCAAAAATGACGAAAATACTGTACATTAACATTCTGTCTTTGGGGTGTTAGGATGTATGTATGTATGTATGTATGTATGTATGTATGTATGTATGTATGTATGTATGTATGTATGTATGTATGTATGTATTCACACTGCAAAGGGTATTACCCGGTGGCAGTGGTAACTAATTACACTCAATAATGACAGTAATAAACACAATTAATAAAAAATACAATTCATAATAATACTAATAATTAATACTAACAATAATTAATAATAATAATAATTAATAATAATAATAATAACAATAATAACAATAATAATAATAATAACAGGAAACATCCTAAATTAAATGAAGCACGATCAGTTAAAATAACATTTAAAGTAAATCTAATTTGTACCTTAAACCTATGTTCGAACTAAAACCCACGAGTATGATATGTTCATATCTGCACAAGTACCTTTCAACACTACACTCATCTCGCTGTCAACTCACTCACTGCACTAGAACTACGACACAATTTCACTGATTCTATCCTGATTTCACTAACACTTCAAAAACATTTCACTGTTCAAATACTTTGCACTGCCACTATAAACTATAAAGCTTCACTGACAGGAACACGTTTCACTTACACAAAACACTTCACTGACACAGCATAATTCTTCACTGATAGAACACTTCAATAACAAAATATCAATAACACCATTTAAATACTGAGTATAATTATCGTCTATTAGTAAAGTCCTTAAGCCTATTTTTAAATACATTTTTGGTTGTTGGTAAAGCCTTTAGTAAGTCTGCAGGTAAAGCATTCCAGTCCCTGATAGTACGATTGAGAAAAGAAAACTTTCCAGTGTCCGTCCTCAGTCTTCTTTCCCTCAATTTATATGAGTGGTCGTTCCTTGAAGAGTAATTTGGCGGCTGCAACCTATTTTTTATTTCTCTCCAGGCAGGCTCACCTCTGTATGTTTTGAACAGTACGTATAATCGAATTCGTGTTCTCATATCCGTGAGTGTGTCCCATTTTAATGGTGAATTTTTCCGACAATACTTGAGAGCCCGTTTTTTAATCTTTTCCAGTGTCTTAATATGTTCTATTCTGTAAGGATCCCAACATGCAGCACCATATTCCATTACTGGACGTACTAGTGATTTATATGCAATCTCTTTGGATTTATCAGAGCCTTTCCTTAGTACCCTCATCACAAAGTGTAACGCTCTCCATGCTTTTCCCGCTGTGTCTGTAACGTGTTC
Organism: Periplaneta americana; assembly: GCF_040183065.1. NCBI lineage: Eukaryota > Metazoa > Arthropoda > Insecta > Blattodea > Blattidae > Periplaneta > Periplaneta americana. The sequence continues at coordinate 8,693,280 of NC_091129.1, read as the reverse complement.
CCCCAGCCGAGATTGCTGCTAAATGTTATTCCGAGGTATTTACATTTGTTAACTTGTCAAATAGGCCCTACCACTTATCACAAAGTGGATGATACAGTGTTGTTAAATAATTGAGTACACACACGAGGTTTCAACAGTAACACTTGAGAAATGTAATGTAAACTGAGGGTTCAGTCAGATGTTCCAAACGAAATGCTGCTCTCATCGTGGAAGTGTATTATTACAAGTTCTTCATTTTTTTTCCTGTTAACCTATATTGTGCAATTCCTGCATTTTTTTTTTTTTCACTTTTTCCACGATGGTGCATTTTGTACACTTTTTTCACTCTTTATGGTTTACACAACTAATTGCTTCCATCAGAAGGATCTTGGGGATGTCTCTTTAAAAGTTAAAGTTTTTGTAACAACACAATTATTGAATAATTTCGAGGAAAAATTGTTCCGGGGCCGGGCATCGAACCCGGGACCTTTGGTTAAACGTACCAACGCTCTACCAACTGAGCTACCCGGGAACTCTACCCGACACCGAACCAATTTTTCCCTCTATATCCACAGACCTCAAAGTGGGCTGACAACTGTCAAGCAACCAACACTGAGTGCACACTAACTCTGTGTGACTTAAATAGTGGTTTTCTGTTAACGAACAGAGGCGTATTAACCAAAGGTCCCGGGTTCGATGCCATGCCCCGGAAAAATTTTTCCTCGAAATTATTCAAATCAACTTCACAGGAGTTATACCTGAAAGCTTAATTTGCAACACAATTATTAATTGGTTCCGATATTAAATTAATTGCAATTAGCCTACTTCGTAATGAAAACGAAGTAACTGCAACACAGTTTTGTTTGCAGTTTTTCTTAGTTCATCTATTGCACATCTTATACTGGCATGCTTACATGTACCATTTCATGGACATATGACGTTACAGCATAGAATGTGTTCTCTATTATTGTGACACAAGACTACAGGGGAAGAATGATCTTTGTCCACTTTTTCCCCCTCTCAAAAATGAGTTATGCATGTTGTGTGGAGTACGATTCCATGTAGTTTAATCCTATGAATGAAACACTGTGATAATGTGAACAGTGTTAAGTGATATGACAGATTTGATTGGATGTACATGGAAAGAATATGCTAAAGACAGACTTTATATTGCTTTCCTGAACAATTTGCTAAATTGGACTGACGTGTTTCTTTCCCTGTACCCTCCGTTTATCATCATCATCATCATCATCATCATCATCAGCATCATCATCATCTGGACTGATGGTTCCATTTCCTCTCTTTTCCGAAAATATACACTAGACCAGTAATGTCAAAGCAAGCGCATTTTCCTGACCTTGACGTCGTGCGCGGGCATTAAGCGCTAGGTATGCTAGGAGGAATAAGCAACCTGTTGCATTAAGAAAACAGTGGTGCACAAACTTCAAACGGAACGTGAAATGTTATGTCATTTTTATATGGCTTCTTTCTGTTTGTTATTTTCTATGTTGTCTGTAAAACAGAAGTACTAACACCTATTTCTTAGCCTAATATTGCAGTTGTGTTTTAAACGTTAATAACATAATAAAGAGTAAAGAAGAAATATGCACACAAATTCCACAATAACTACAACTATACTGTAATAAGTGAATTAAACACAACATTCATAAAGTGTTATCCCAAAGAAAGATACTGAATATGACATGATGCATTGAAATTGACACTGATGGTATCTTTAGCCTTATAAAAGTAATCAGAACAATATTATAGTACAAGCAAAGTTGTCTAGGTATATGTTTTAACTATAACTAATATTACATAACAAAACTCTTATCGCATTATGCTTTTAGGTGATATTGGTGCGCAACTTTCTGTTATCAGAATATTAAATTATCTCGAAATCTGCTGAAACTATAGAGTTGACGTTTTACAAACACATAGGCACATATCTTTTGTTTCTGATGTAACAGTATTTGCTTACAAACATTTCCCATGCGAATATTTTCAAACATTTTAATACACTATCTTCAGTAATACGTATTTACGATATATTAGATTTACGAAAACATTGTTTCAGTAGTTGTAAGGCTACTAAATAAACATCTGAAAATCTCACTTTTCTGTAAAAATGTTGAGAAAATATTCTTTTTGAATAAAAAGACAAACTTGAGAAAAATGAACATTAAAATTAAAACTTATATTCTTATAATGCACTTATACTTCTCAGACAAATCTAAAAATCACCATGGATACAGTTGTAATAAGTTCTCTTCCCTTTATCTATTGAATCAGTGCTGGCCATCCCTGTATATAGCTCGACCAAGCGGCATATACTACCTCTTTCGTCTGTCTCTTTCCTTTCCGCTGTAAAGCGCTCAGGCTCTCTTGGGTTCTAAAGCGAGCGCTTGCTCCTATGGGCATCAGTTGACATCACTGGACTAGACAGTCATCAAATTTTGTCTTGATAACCGTAGATGTCTTCTAGTACGTAATTAAAAAACCAATGTCAAATATCGACATATAAAGAACTATACTTAGGCCTATGTTCATTCAACGAATGATTCCGCAGAATTGCAACATGTCTCTTTTTCTCCCTTCCGCCTCAAAGGCTATTAGTTACTTGTGGCAATAACACACGGTATTAAGCAACAATTGTGATATATGCATGTTGTAAATGTTTATATAACTCATAATTTCAAGGTAAACAAACAGCATAAGAACACACATGATTCGCATATGTGTCGGACTTCATTACAAAATAAATCAATAACAGACTGTAAAGTTGTACGAGAATTATAGGTCTATATAACTTACTTACTGGCTTTTAAGGAACCCGGAGGTTCATTGCCGCCCTCACATAAGTCCGCCATCCTGAGCAAAATTAATCCAGTCTCTATCATCATATCCCACCTCCCTCAAATCCATTTTAATACTATCTTCCCATCTACGTCTCGGCGTCCCTAAAGGTCTTTTTCCCTCCGGCCTCCCAACTAACACTCTATATGCATTTCTGGATTCGCCCATACGTGCTACATGTCCTGCCCATCTCAAACGTCTGGATTTAATGTTCCTAATTATGTCAGGTGAAGAATACAATGCGTGCAGTTCTGTGTTGTGTAACTTTCTCCATTCTCCTGTAACTTCATCCCTCTTAGCCCCAAATATTTTCCTAAGCACCTTATTCTCAAACACCCTTAATCTCTGGTCCCCTCTCAAAGTGAGAGTCCAAGTTTCACAACCATACAGAACAACCGGTAATATAACTGTTTTATAAATTGTCAGATTTTTCGACACAGCAGACTGGATGATAAAAAGTTTCTCAACCGAATAATAACAGGCATATTTATTCTGTGTTTAATTTCCTCCCGAGTATCATTTATATTTGTTACTGTTGCTTCCAGATATTTGAACTTCTCCACCTCTTCAAAAGATAAATTTCCAATTTTTATATTTCCATTTCGTACAATATTCTCGTCATGAGACATAATCATATACTTTGTCTTTTCGGGATTTACTTCCAAATCTATCTCTTTACTTGCTTCCAGTAAAATTCCCGTGTTTTCCCTAATCGCTTGTGGATTTTCTCCTAACATATTCACGTCATCCGCATAGACAAGCAGCTGATGTAACCCGTTCTATATAACTAAGCACAAAAAAAACATATTAATATTCAGTGGCTCTCCTAATTGATCGTACACTATCATTTAAGCGTACAATTTTATGAGATTAATCAAGCAGAGACGATTTTACTTAAATAACATTAATTATTCTAAGAAAAGTACGTGTATACACAGAATTACGATTTCTTCCTTCCACCTCTGTTAGAAGATACTGTAAGCACTGCATAATAATTTTATTAGTTTAAATCAGCGCTGACCAAACCGGGTATCGTGATTACATCGTGTAATGAAAGACATTCATACTGGTAACGGGAGTTTCCTGTACATTGCTCTGTCTCGCTCACGTACTGAAGGTAAGCAGTGTCGGTACCGTGTCACTCTACAAACCCACTGTCTCTAGCAGGAACAGAAGGTTTTGTACAGAATGGGAAGAGGAATTTATTCGCTATTCTGTCGGAGAAAATGTAATATGTTGCTTTGCTCAACGGTTCAATTAGTAGTAGTATATAGAAGCGACATTACAGGGCATTACGCTGAATACACAGGCATAACAGATATTATTATTATTATTATTATTATTATTATTATTATTATTATTATTATTATACCACTTCTATGAAATTAGTGAACGTACGATTGTGTTACTTCGTCTCTTAGGTAGTAGATAAATACAATAATTCAGTACTCAATCGTAGTATTAAAATACAGACAATTACTGGGTGTTTAGTTCAAAGTGTGTCATGGCTCGCTGTATGCCGTCATGTGGCTAGTCGATGAGCCTAGAGAATTCAATCTTCCTACACTTCCGCAGAGGTGTATCATCTATCTGCCAAAGAAGTTGCCTAGCAAGTACGGCGTTCATTCTGAAGAGTACTTACCGATACGTACGGTGACGCCGGTAGTGGCAGGAGTGTGAACTGCTTCGAAACATGTACTGAGGTGAGTTTTTTTCTTACTGTCGAGATATGGGGGGAGGGTTAAGACGATTACTTACAGTACGTATTTGTTGACATTAATTTCGACGGTCAACATGGACACGGAGCATTTGATTTGTGTTGTGGAATGTTGCCGTGCGCAAACGATGATAACAAATACCCTGCGTACGATTTGGCCTCGCAAAACAGTTCGAAAGAGGTTATGGTAGCACACAGACCATACAGACCGCCATCTGTTGCTACGACGTTCAAGTTATTCCGTATACGTTCTCAAGATCAGATTGAACGCTTTAATAGGCAACTTCTCTGACATAAAAGCTGAAACTCGCTTCAAATCGCTGACTCATCAACAGTGACGTCATGACACACTTTGAAATGAACACCCAGTAGAATGTGACGGGTGTCATACATGACATTATGTTTAATTATAATGTTTAATTGCGAATATAGAAATATAAGTTAAATATAGTAAACATAACCTATAATTACCATATAACATTACATATGTAATAGCAGGGCATTGGAGACCTCTAAAATTAGACAGAAAGGGGCAATAGTTCATTGTGAATGTTCATATTTAAATATATTTATTTTAATAATATTTCCGTTCTCGTTGTCGTTTATCTTCCCGGTTTATTGTGAACCAGCCTTTAAGCGAGTTACGTGGTCTGCCTTACGGCCTGTATTAGATCACGATAGCACACGATCACAGTCTACTGTTCCTAGTACTCACAGCGCTCCAAGCGGCTAGCAACTATCGCGAGAAATGCAAAAAATCATCCCAAGCTTCGTGACTGTACATAGTAGACTGTGGTAATACACCAAAACGCTTGAATACACCACCTCAATCCCCAGATCTCAATCCGATTGAGAATTTGTGGTGGGAATTGGGGGGGGGGGGAGAGTAAAAAAACACAATGTAACAAGTAAAAGTCAGCTTAAGGCTGCATTAATTCAAGAATGGTCAAATATTTCTAGTTCCACCACACAAAAAAATTGGTACAATCAATGACAAAACGACTGAGAGACGTTATTAAAGCCAGGGACTATCCACAAAGTATTGAGTTTATTGTTCTTGAAAATAATGTTATTTTTTTCCTGTGTACCATCAATTATGTGATGTTGAATTTTATTTCAATAATATTGTAGACAAATTACGCACAAACTATGTTTAGTTGAAGAAATGATAATAAACGTTATACAGGGACATCATTTTATTTTTACTTCAATTTTTATTGTACCTGAGCTTTTGAATGTACTTCACTCCCACCCCTTCCACTAATGAAGTTTAACCGTCCTCCACACAGATCCAGTATACAGACATAGTAGCCGTACAGTCATAGTAAACAGTACGTTCCAAAAATATGTTCGCGTTTTCCAGTGACGAAAGAGTTTTCAATATTGAATCATTTTCTCACAGATACTGTCATCCATTTGCCTACGTCGTATCCCGGTTTCCCCCACCAACTTTTATCCGCCAGCTAGTGGCTGGGCTGTCTTAGCTCTTTTCTGAGAACGTTAATTTCTATTAGGAATTGGATGTCTACGTAATATTATACAACTGTTTAAAATAACTTAAATAAAAGGGCCTCGTTAAGTAATTAAATGTCACATGATTTTCTCCCTTTCTACGACCCTACGACATAACCACTTGGACGGCAGTAGATAGTATGTCTGAGTAATTTTGTCTTTTCGGATCGGGCAGAAGTGAAGATTGAATTTACAGTACGTAAGGTACTCTTTTATAGAGTAGGTACAGAATTATTTCAACAAGAGTTACTAGTACGAAGAAAGAAACTGGTAATTGGAATTAGGTACAATAGTCTATAGTGCGTTAATATGCACAAAAGAACTGAAGCCTGTATCGAAATGAACGGTCACCATTTTAAAAAATGTGTTTAAATATCCATATTATGATTATTTTCAATTTAACTTCATTCTCTATAGTGTACGCTAATGTGCTGTAGGCAGTATAATATACACTGCATAATGAATACGTCCGCATGGACAGCTCAGTTCGTGAGTAAAAACACTCATTGTTAATACTGTACTCTATTTTGATTAAACAAAAACTTAATGAAAATGATCAAACTCAAAAGCGCAGTATTTCCTAGTTTACGTAAATGGGTGAACTACTTTTCTTCCCTCCTATACCTAGTAAAGTGATTTGTTTGTATATTACGCCAGTATCATCGTGGAAGAGGGAAGCGAACGGCGTTGATCCAGAGGTATAGGCAAGTTAATATTAAAAATGTTAGTAAAAATAAAATGATGTCCCTGTATTTATATTTGTTTTGTATGTAAATTATAATGCTAAGTACAATATAGAATTCGATTTACATGAAAAATGTAACTGTACGATCAATTATGAGAACCACTGTAGCTTTATATGAAATATTAGCTTTACGCAAAGCACCCGGCGATCACCGGGTTTTTCTTTTTGCTTCTAGATTTCGGAGATCTCGCCAACTCAACTACAGAAAACCAAAACGAATTGTCTTTACTAAGCTTTCCTCGTTCCTAAAGATGAATCTGTACCCAGCGTCACTTACGTGAATCATGTAGGTACCTTACGTTCAACTGTTTTTGTTTTTAATTAGCACTATCTTGAAGTTTAGCTAAAGAAATACATTACATAGCCGTGCTGACATACATTTCACGCAGTTCCCTTTCTATATATGCTTTCACTTGACCATTAAAGATAGTTGATAATTAAAGCCCGTATGTTTGGCAAAATGCATTTTTTACTGGGTGGAAGTAAATCATTATTTGCACAGATATAAATGTGATTTGGAGTAAAAGTAACAGGGCCAATTTTTATGTTGCCTATTTTGCCTTTTTAAGGCGTTTCTTATTAAGAAATGCCTTTTTTGTCACT